>NC_083351.1:47293695-47598586 GCF_030254825.1 Meriones unguiculatus
TCTGCTCCTTGAGATCATTTTGTTTTCTTGTCCTTCCCAGGATCCCATGGACTCTGTTTACATCTGCAGTGTCTGGACTGCTGGCCCCATACAGTGGCAGAGACAGAGGCCAGCTGCAGCCTTTTCAAGCTTCACAGAATATTATGTAAGTGTAACAGCAGCATTTTCATGACCACACTCAACAACTTGTTTCTAGAAAATAATAAAACTGTCTCCAAGGACATTTAGACTCCGAAAATGCTTTGCACACAGGATGGCAATAAACATTTCTATCAAACAATGATGACTTGTTAAAGCAGCCTCATACCACTGAATTTTACCCAGCATTTTCTGCTCCTCCTTTTGGTGCTAGGCTGAGGTTCTCAGAATCCAGGTTGAAAAAAGGTATCTGTCCTCTGCCTTTGGTACTTTTTCCCTCGACAACACTGTCCTATGAAAATCCTATGGGTTCCATTTGTCTGATGCATTTGAAGCCAACCACAGAAGATAGCCTCCCTAGGCCTCTAGTGGCTGGAAATTAGTTTCCATAATGTGATCTCATTTTGTCCTCAAGTTCCAAGTGTTGTCTCTCTTTATTTTACACAGAAGGAAACAGAGGCACAGATCCCAGCTTCCAAGGCTGAGGGTTACTTAGTGTTGAGCAGTGTGGAGAACTGAATCCCAGTTTCTCATTATACAGTGCCAGTACAGGGCACTGGACATTGTACCTTCCCACTCAAGTCACTGAGTAGTAGGATGTGTGTGGGTAAAAGATAGGCAGGAGGGAAGTAGACAGATAAGCTGAGCCTACAGACAAGGAAACTTCAGAAACCTGGGCTCCTTTGCACAGGTCCTTACCCATCTTGCAACTAGGAAATGCTTTAACTGGTCCAGTGCCTGCTAAATATCTATGTAGCTTTATCTACTTACATGATAATAACAAAGTATCCTTTTCTCATAATACCATTAAGAAACCTGCTGGCATTCTTCTGGATACATAAACACGGCTATTTTAAAATACCATCTTAAAGCATTCATGTAATTTATTTTCCTTAAATAATAATTCGCTACAATCCTGCCACAAATTTAAAAAAAAATTAACATGGTATTCACAGAGCAGAATTCTTTAGGACAATCAAAATCCTGGAGTATTTAGAATAAATTAACATCAAATTGTCTTTATATCCAGATAGTCTGATTCTCTCCTTTGAAATGAAATGGAGACCATTGTAGCCAAGGGTAAATGAACACATTTGTTCTTCCATACAGAGACTCATTCTTTATATAAACTCAACAGTATTTTTAATCAAGTTAGGAATCCTGAGAAAGTCACCCATCATACACACACACACACATACACACACACACACACACACACACACCACCCTTGAGAAGCAGTGTTTCTTATGGTCACTTACTAGAAGGTCATTTCTCAGAAGGGTCCAAAATTCTGAATATTCGGATGCTTTTATCCCCCACCCCCAGGAAAACTGTCCTGTTTCAAGTGTGAGAGCTTGAAGTAGCAGCAGTCCACATAGATTCAGTAGTTGGCGATTCCAGTCATGGCGTCTGAGTACACAGTAAGGGGTGAGCAGAGGCTCGTCTGCGTCTAAAGCTAAGACTCAGCATTATGCAGAGAATCTAGTTCCCAGTCTTGGCTGAGAATTCACCTGAACATTGATTCTGAAACTGGTTCAGGCACTGGGTGTGATCCTGAAGAAAAGGAATGCATGGGTGGGAAATGGGGTGCTTTGGAACATGAGCGCAGAAGGAGTAGAGATGAGGCAGAGGGAGGGAGGGAAGGAGGGCAGAATAGACCCTGTTCATCCTCCAGCCTGTTGTCCCTTGTGCCCCACCTGTGGTACATTCATCTGAGTTTTCCCTAGTGTCGGGGGTAATGGATGCCAACTGCCAAGGAAGTTCAGCCCTTGGAGTCCCACACAGATCAACACACAAAACACCTGAGCAACCACAAGCAGCCATGCTGTCTGGCTTCTGGCGGGAGGGCATCCACAGCACCGCTGGCGTCCCCTCTCATTGCTCGAGGATGGCTGACAGGAGATGGTGATATGTAGGGAGAGACACAGTCCCCAAATGGAGATCCCCTGTTTGCTTATCTCTCTGGGCCCAAAGAAGTCATAGCTGCATGCATGTCTACATCATCAGTTCCTATGTACAGGGTATCTTTTCCACAGAAATTTAAAGTGCCAGGGTTCAAATGAGCTCATTCCTTTCCCAGTGACCAGCATCTCTGGGGGCCTCCAGGGCAATGTGTGTCCCCTTCTTCAGGAAGTCGCCCTAGGGGAGGAGGAATGAACACTTCACAGTTGTCCTAACTGGGATCCAGCCTCTGGACTAAGCCTTCTTTATACACTCGAAGAATTGCTTCACACACAAACTTGTACTGGCTCTGGAAGAGAAAAGAAAGCGGTCAAACCCAGGGCCCGTACATCATGCTTTAGAGTGTCTCTGTAGCATCTGTATTATACTTACTCCCTGTGGGCCTCGTGTCGGGGAAGAGTGAGGTGCATTCAAGTTTTAACAGACTGGGGTGAGGGGGCTACTCTCAGAAGTGTGAGCAGAGGGGGAGCTGGCTGCCTGAGGAACGGTCAAGTGTGAGAGGGAAGCCCTAGTGTTCATCTTTCTCTGCTCGATTACTAAACACAGCTGCTGTAGTTCCTGCTGTCATGCCCTCCTTGCCATGATAGGCTGACCTCAAATTACAAGCACAAATAAACTGTTCCTCTCTTGACTCTTTTGAGGTACTTGGCTACAGTAATGAGACATGTAACTAATATAAGGCACTGATGTGGAAGCCCTGGTGACAAGGATCATCTGCTCTGAGGAGTATATGTAAGGACTCCACTGTCCTGGCCTGGAACACATAAGCATGTGGAGAGCCCGGAGGAGGGGTGATGGAGGATATGGATATAGGTGGACTGGGATTTGGGTGTGGGACAAGGAACCTAGATTCCCCCCTTTCTCAACAGTTAGGAAAAGATGCTGATTATTTAGATAGTCCTTCAGTATCTATGGGGGTAGCTTCTAGAACTCACTACAGATACCCAGCTCCTCAGTTGCTCCAATCCTTTATATAAAAAGGGCACAGCATTTACTTATAGCTCCTGAGCCCCTTTCACACACCAGCCTGTAGACTTTAAAAATCACCTTTTTGGAAGGGCATTACGGTATGTCCCAGCCATTTGGGAGGTAGAGGCAGGTAGATTTCTGAGTTCTAGGCTGGTCTATATAGTGAGTTCCAGGCCAGCCAGGGCACAGACTAAGACTTTGTCTCATGGGGAGAGAAAAAAAAATCTCCTTGAGAAGCTGGGTGCAATGGCTCCTATGTGATCTGAAATCCCAGCACCCAGCAGGCTCAGGCAGGAGTTCTAGAGCAGTCTGGGTTTCAGAATAAGAGCCTGTTTAAAAACAACCCCACCACTAATACCATCAAAATCCAAAAGCAAAACAAAAGTTACCTCTAGATATTTCTAATATCTAATACAATGTGAATAGTTATACTGTATTTTGTAGGGAATAATAGAGAAAAGTCTTTATATGTTTATTCAGAAACGTTTCCCCCCTAGCTTTAGAGCCATGATCACTTGAATCCTTGGATGTGGATATACGGGGCTGACAACATTTTGCTAAGTGGCCCAGGTAGGCCTTATAAATGTAATCCTCCTGCCTTTAGACTAGATGAGAATAGAGTCTTATACCACCAGGCCTGGCTGAAGGGGTTTTGTGATTTTTTTATTTTTAAAAATAATTTAAGTATTTTTATTTTATGTGCATTGGTGTTTAACCTGCATGTATGTCTGTGTGAGGGTGTCAAATCTTGGCATTACAGACAATTGTGAGCTGCTGGGTGCTGGGAATTGAACCTGGGTCCTCTGGAAGAGCAGACAGTGCTCTTAACTGCTAGGTCACCTCCAGCCCTGGATCTGTGAATTTTTAAACCAGCATTTATTTAGTCTTTTGTACTGCAACACAGGGCAGAAAATGGCCTTAAATAGATGGTTTGCTTTTTCTTTTCCTTAGTTATTTGTGTGGTGATGGCAAGACAGTTTGCCCTTCTGGAGATCCAACTCAGATTGGAAATAAGTGTCTATACCTAGTAAGTTACCCCTATGGTTTAGGTTGTTTTTCTCAACTGTATTTCCCAGGTACTAACATGTTCTATCAGGGAAATCTTACAATGTCCGTGTACCAGCCTGTGACTGCTCAGAGCTTGTTAGAGCATAGAGGTCCTGCTCCTTGCTTTGCTAACTCCTCTCACTAATTGCACCCCAAAAAACCCTCTGGAGGTTTTGTCAGGTGGCTGCTTCCCTGTCTTTGTCAACTCGTTCTTAAACATTCTTCTTGAGGGTTCAGTTGTTACCCAAAGGCTGTCAGCATGTGAGGAGAAGGCCGACCACACCCTGTCTTGCAGCTGCAAATGACAAGCAGGTACCTCCTGCTTGATGGAATGCAAGGAGGGCTGCTCTTGGGCTGAGTGGCAAGTAGGGTATGCCAGAGGTCAACAGAATGCATGCCAAATGGGCCTGGGCTTTGCAGTCACTGCACCTCTGACAAACTGATTCTAGGCACCTGACTCAGTTCCCTTCAACTTCATTCTCTTTACAATGTCCCTGTTGTTGTTTAGAGAGGGTCTCGGGTGTGTAGCCCTGCCTGGCCTGGAATGTTTTATGTAGACCAAGCTGGCCTCAAACTCAGAGATCTACCCTGCCTCTGCACCACTACGCCTATCTAACCTTTACGGTGTTTTTATTACTTCCATTTTTAATTGAGTTTCTACTTACTGATGTCTGTACCATCATGGCGCGCTGGTCTCTCATTTTCCGGACAATATCCAGTGGGTGAACAGGCAGGTTCCTCTCAATTAAGCACATGGCTGTTTCCATGGTGACCAACACACCTGTTCGACCTATTCCAGCACTAGGGAGGAGAGAGAATCAGAGACTCAGGATATGTCTGGGCATCATTCTGCAAGGCAGAGCTGAACCCCTAATCAAGGCCTGTGCTTACCCAGTGCGAGCCCTGATGTTGCTTTCAAGAACAGAGAGCACACATTCAGGTGTGATCTTACGCTCCTCAAAAACAAAAATAACAAAGCCATCCCCACAGGTCCAAAGGCTGGAACTCAACAAGAAAACTTTCCAGGAAGTACAAAATCCACCCCTTCTGAGTCATGCCTATTGTCAAGGTCAAAAACTTCAGGACAGGGGGGTGTGGTGGGGTTTTCCTTTTCAGCACCCCGCTGCGATGACATGCTTATGATTTCATTACGTGCTAGCTATTCTGAAATGGTTAGGAAACAAGCAGTTTTCTGGGAGCACGCGACTGTGTGGGGAAGGGCTGGTGTGGCGTCTGCCCGTTTCTCCTGGCCTCTCCCAAGGAAGGGGTATAATCATTAAAAAGAGAAGGCGGTAAGGCTCAGTACCTGCAGTGAACCAGGGCAGGCTCACCGTCCACCCTCAGGGACCTCACGTACTTCACAAACTCCAAGAAGTCTGAGGAGTCGTCGGGCACGCCGTGGTCAGGCCATGCGACATACTGAAGATGGGTCACTGTGTGTTCTTCCCCAGTCTGTGGATGACGTGGTGGCCTTGGTGAGTCATTAAGGCCATGGGCCCTGCCCTAGCACCAGCCAGGGTGGTCTTCTCTTCAGTGTCCTTCTGCCCCTCTGCACCCAGCCCTGCTATGGTCTCTGTCAACTCCCATCAAGCTTCCATCCTCCCAAAACATCACTCTTGCCCCCTAAGACACTGCCTTCTTGACCTCCTTTGCCTTCAGCCATTTCTTTCGCTTGCTCCCACGCACCCTGCAGTCAGGGCTGTCCACGCTGCCTCTGTATTATGTGCTTATTTTGTCTGGTGCAGGGAGGATCAAACCTAGGCTTTGCTCATGACAGTCAGGGGCTCCTTCTATTCCTATGTCTAGACACCCCTTCTACTGCTGACCTCCACCCTCAATACACATACACATAAAATGAAGTTTACCGTTTGAACTGATGTTACAGCATGGTTTACTGGCATTAAGTATTGTTACAATGCCGGACAACTATAACTGCTATCTCCTTCCAGAATTTTTAATCACCCAAATAGGAACTTTGCAGCCATTACAATGTAACCCCCGCCACGACCTCCCCCTCCCCCCTGCTTTTCCTAACCAGGGAAAACACCAATTCCCCTCTCCATGCCTGTGAAGTTAGCATTTTAGGTTTTCAGATAAATGTCATCTTAGTATTTATCTTTCTGACTGGCCTCATTCATTTGGCACAATGTCTTCCAGACTCAGCTCACAGAAGCATTTGCCCAGAACATTCTTTTTTGAGACTGAGTCCTACTATATTCCATAGCTATGCCCATTTTGTTTATCCGCACATCTCTGGATGGGTAGACGGCAGGGCTGCCTCTCCCTCTTGACTATCGCGAATGGTGGAGCTATACATGTGGACACTGGCTCTCTGCCAGGAGGACTTTTGTTTACTGACCTATCTGCCAGGTGACACTGCAGCGGAGGTGAACATGAGACCCCACAGGTCTACCTGCCCCTCGGAGCCCTGCTCACCTCAGTGTTTGTAATTAGCATTTCTCGGGACACGTAAGCAATGGTGCAATCCTCGGCCTGACACTGGATGTGAAAGATGCCATGGTCCATGACGTCAGGAGGATCGGGCCAGTACTGGTGACATTTGGTCTGTAAGAAGCCAGAGAACACAAGTCAGGCTTTTCTGGAGGGCATAACCAGAGCAGCTAAGTGCATGGCATCCCGTCACATCTGTTTAGAGGCGACAGGAGAGGTGACACTCAGATGGGACCCATGGCCTGAACAAGGGAGTGAGCTTACCGTCTAGGCTGTGTTCACGGGGAGAGCAACAGGGCCTGGGTTAGGCTGACCCAGGTTCCTTGGGCCTCTTTTCTGCTCTCATCAGCCTCTCCTACCTCAGCTCTACTCACTTTCCACACTATCTCTCAGTCAGGAGCCTCGAGACACAGGAGTTAAGAGCTCATTCGGGTACCAGACAGGATTCTATCAGAAGAATTCCCCCTCTCCACTTACTGGCCATTCCAACAGCCTTTGACCTCCCTGAATCTCAGGTTTTCACACACAGACAGAAGATGGAGAGGGTGTAGCATGGAGGGTCACTTGTAGGTGAGGTCACCGTGGTCATCAATTAGGTTGGTCAGGTTCCTCAAAAGTCCTGATTTAAAAAAAATCTCCAAGCTGAAACAACTATCTTTTTTTCATGTGGGCATCCTATACCCTCAAATGCCTTTAGGGTCTGGGACCACAGGCTTTGTAGTTGTTCCTCTGAGGGCAGTGAGCCACTCAGTGAGTTAAGCACTTGTTGTGCAAGCCTGATGATGAGTTCAAGCCTTACATCCATGGAGGAAGGAGTGAACTGACTACCATAATGCTTATTTATTTCCATGTGTGTTCTCTAGCATGTTGAACACACACACACACACACACACACACACACACACACACACACAGTGATAATAAATAAAATAAAAATTCTAAAAAACTTTCTTAATGGTGGGATCAGGAGATGGGCCAGAGGTTAAGAGCACTGGCTGTTCTTCCAGAGAGAGGCCCTGAGTTCAATTCCTAGCAACTACATGGTGGCTTACAACCATCTATAATGAGATCTGGTGCCCTCTTCTGGTGTGCAGGCACACATGTAGGCAGAACACTGTATATATAATAAATAAATTAATCTGAAAAGAAAGGGGGAGAGGGAGAGAGGAGAGAGAGAGAGAGAGAGAGAGAGAGAGAGAGAGAGAGAGAGAGAGAACTGAGAACTGGCTGTTTCTCCAGAAGGCTGGGGTTCAATTCCCACCACCCAAATTGGCAGTTCACAACTATCTGTAACTCTAGTCCTGGGGGATCTGCTCCATTCTCCTGGCCTCCACAGGCACCAGGCACACAGTACTATACAATACAGGCAAAAACATTCAGATACATAAAATAAAAGAGAAAATTCTCGGTGAAGCCAAGACTTCGCATACAGCAAGGGTGGACTCCAGAGCCCTGTACACTAAGTGACTTGCCATGGCCAAAAGCTGCTGTGACATAGTTTAGCATTCATCTTGTTGTGTGTCACAGTGTCTCCCAATACGGCCCCTGGAGCTTAACGTTCCCACCTTCCCGTGTTCTTTTTCCCCTTTCAAACCCCGCAGCCTCCTCCATAAGCCACCATAGTTCCTACTTCTGGTTTTCACATCCAAGTGCAAGTCTAGGCTACCCATAGATACTCTCTCCAATTTTGATTCATTTAACAATTATTATTATAGATTTCTCTATTTTGGGCCAGCTGGCTCAAGCCACCTTCTTGCCTCAGCCTCTGAGTAGCTTGCACTGTAGTCATGCACCATCATGTGTAGCTTAAAGAAAAAGAAAAATTTCCCTCAAATCTAGACTGTTCCCGATGTTAAGTAAATATGACATTTGTTTATAGCAGAAAGGTGATATAACCAATAGACTCATGGAATTTGTTGGGAAACAGCTTTCCCAGACTTTTCAAATGTCACAGCGAATATCTGAGATTAAAGTATGCTGTGGGTGCTGGAGTTAAGGGTTTAGTAAAACAGCTTAGAGAGGAAAGCTATCCTGGGGAGGAGTCACTCTCTGACTCTCCACGATTCAGAGGGCTCGCTGTCAGCTTGACTAGAGGCAGAGGTGCCAGACACAGACAGGACGTCTGTCTGTCCATCTGAACCTGAGATAGAGAGATCTCATCTGTACAGGAGAAAACCGCCTGTAGGCCCCCCAGGGTCCTGCCCTCGGATAGCTGAGGGAAGAGACTCTCCTTAGTTACACAGGCCTGCACTCCCTAAGTATCTTTATCACAAGGAATCTGCTGGAAGCTGGACTCATTTTAGGTCAGCCTGGATCTGGACATACCGGGGGTGCAGCAGGAGAAGCAGAAGTCTGTGAAGGTCCTGTCTCTTGATCTGTTAGTGTGCTCTAGAACCCGACGTGTCTCGGGGGCCTGTTTGTCATGCCTGCTGGGTGAGGGGTATGGAAGCCCCACGTCTTTACAATAGTATCTTTTAAGCTTAGGGATGCTTTTATGTACACTCCTTATTCTGACCTCAGGACCACTCCCTGAGGTAGGGATGTGACTATTTGGCAGTGAATTAACTAAGGCTCAGAAGATTCACCTGTGTCAAGAACTATGGGGACAGAGCCAGAATTTCATTCCAGGCTGATGCCCTGTGAAGAGACAAGTAAATGCACACCAACAAGGCTGTGAGGATATGAGAGGGATTCTGCCACCACAGGGAAGCAGTATAAAGGCCATTGTAACAGTTGGTGAGCCATAGGCTACTGGCAGATGTTGCCAGAAGGAGTTAGTCGCAGGCTGATGAGACTGCTTGTTCTTTCCTTCCGGTCCCAGGCATCCAGTAACACCCAAATGGCTTTGGAAAGGAAGTGCTTTAGGGGGCCAGTGGAACATGCTGAAAGCTGAGCTCCAGGCAGACAGGGTGCTGTTTTAGAAAGATGGGCCAGATGGGGCTGTGGGAGAGCCTTGGGCCCAATTAAGAAGGCTATATCATCAGTACTTGATTTCTTGCTAACTTAGTTGGGCAAAAAGCATCCCTGGGGAGGGTCTGATGAGTCAGAGATGATACGGCATTATCCTCTTGGTGCTCTCCAATCCAGCCAAAGTAACACATGTAGAAAGGATAGGCACAGGCAGGGGCAGGCCAGGCAGGAGTGGACTGATGTCTTGGACAGAGTGGGCAGGGAGCTCAGGATGGAAGGCTTATGACGGATGAGGCAAGGACAGGTCATTCAGGCCAAAGGAATGTAAAAGCTTGCCTGGGCACCTAGGAGACAACAGTACACGTAGCAGAGCTGAACAAAGGGTTCAAGTTGGTCTGCAACATTTCCACATGTTGGACATGCAACATTTCGCTCTGTGCATCAATGAGCCAGTACGGGGCATGGGCAGGAAATGCTGACCCAGAACCACTGGCAAATGGAAATTCTGGGCCATGTGCTGTTGCCTCTGCTGTGGGAGATAAACAGGAAGGTTCTGGGAACAGGCAGGAACAAGCAGGATGGGAGGGGACTCATAGGTACCAATGGCATTACACAATGCTGAGTGGTCACAGGGAAGAGAAGGAACAGCGGGGACCTGTCCCAGATGGCTGGTGTCGGTGGTTAAGGTAAGATGTGTGCCTCCTGCTCAGATGGTGGGCTCATGGATGAGATGGACTGCATATCTGTACACGTGTGCACACATAAGGGGCTGGCTGGTGGCTTCGGGATCATCTTAGAAAATGGCACTAGACAGATGTGTCCAACCAGAAAGTAAGCAGTTGGACTGGGGGCTGAACCTTCCACCACAGATGGAAAGTAAGTCTTAGCTTTGTGAGACCACAGGAAGGTACCAGAAGCCTAACCTATGCGCGTATTATCAAGTACAGACAGCACGGGAGTTTCAAGAGGTCTGTGCCACCCCAATCCTTGTCAGCCTACTCAGAGCAAATCCACTGCCTCTGGTCCAGTGAGACAGCGGGACCCTGAGGCCTTTCCCTTAGAAATTCATTCTCAATACTCAGGATCACCCAAAAGCTAGGCATTGTGCTGTGTGGTGATGTGAGAAATGGAACTTTATAGTTCAAAGCCTGCACTAAAAGTGACTGGTGTGATAGGAAGGAAAATTAACTTCATTATTCATAGGGGGATATAAATATAGCTCCTCTTTCCCCAAGGGGTGGGGGAAACGTTTGATGGAAGGCATGGAAGACTTGTTTTCCCAACTGAAAAGGGGCCTGTTTAAGAAGAAAGCCCCCCAGAGTCAACCGAGAACCTAACCAAAATAAGGCCAGAGGTCAGCGACGCTGCAGGCCTCTCTGAGCTCAGGTGACTCAGTTGGGAGACTCTGCAGGGTCTTCACGAACACGGACACTGCACAGACTCAGTGCAGCGTGGGAAGGGCATGGGACTCCCGGGAAGTGCAGGCCTGCCGGGAGACCCACTTTCCTACAGATATGACATAAGGGCAACAACAGCATGTGCTGAGAAGTTCCTTACACCAGGAGGGGGGCAAGCCATTCACCTGTAATGACTGATTCGGAAGACATGGGCGTGGACTGGGATTGGAAGGTAAAGGGCGCAGGTCAACAGATAATCCATAACAGGAGAGGGAAGTGGGCACCTTGGATTCTGAAAGAACAGGTTTTTAACTACTGATAAATGACAGAGTAAGTGGCCAGCGCCAGAGATGCCGAAGGGATGGGCAGGCCTTACGGGACTCTCGAATGTTTGGGTAGTGAGTTACACTAAAAAGTAAAGGTTGGAAAACAGAAATATGTTGGGTTACGAGGAGGCCTCGGATGACAGGGGAGGACGGCTGAAGCTTGGGGCTGGAGGGGCAGGCCCTGGAAGGATGAGGGTGAGGTCCCTCGGATCATAGGAGGCTTTTTCCCCCGGGATGGAAGAAGCAGCTCAAGGGAAGGCACCAGGGGAGACCATCTGTCACGTGCCGCTTCTTCAGGGACTCCCTGTTCTGAGAAGAACGGCTGTTTAGTTGCAAGGGTGGATTGTCAAAGAGCAAGAAGTCTGACCCCTGCGAGCCAGAGCTGGCCCCGAGCTGCTGGGAGGATTCAGGTGTCAGCTGGGAGGAACTGCATCACTCAAAGACCTCAGGGGATTGCCAGCTCTACAAAGTGTTCCTGAGGAAATGTGAAGTATGGGCACTCAGAGTAACAGAATATAAGGCCAAATAAAGGCAGACAGGGCACAGAGTATCTGTTATCAATAACATCGGAGGCTGCCAAGTATGGAGGCAGATCAACCGAATCACTGTGCCACCAAGAAAGCCTCAGCCCAGGCCTCCGGCCACATGGACACTCTATCCTTAACGCTTTAGCTTTATTTTTATAATAACAATAGTAGAGAATGAGATGAGTGTGGCTGGCCTCAGGTTCAGGGCTTGGGGGAGAAGAATACTTGGACATTTCTTATGAAGTCTCTGAAAATAATATTTATTTATCAATTGTGCACCACAGTGCACGCATGGAGGTCAGAGGACAACGTGTATTCCTAACATGAGGGTCCCAGGCATAAACTCAGGCGGCCAGGCTGTCTGCTGAGACATCTTGCTGGCCTCACAGAGATGCTCCTGGGACTTCGAAGCAGCTTTTTATTTCATGGGCATTGGGTACATGTGGGTCAGGCAAATAGCCCACACCATTCATAGGTAGATATAAATATAGCTAACCCCTAAGCTAGCAGCGGGCTTTTCCTAAGCAGCCCACCACTTTGTTTTTGATGAGGCTGTTGTCTGTTTTACCACATTAGTATCGTTTAGTATTATTTCCTGGTTGTTTTTTGTTGTTGTTGTTTGTTCTTTTGACAGGTCCTCATTCTAGCCTCTGGTTGTCTTAGAACTCACAATGTAGCCCAGGCTAGCCTCAAATTGTGGCAATTTTACTGTCTCAGCCTGAGCTCTAGGATGCCTGGCTAGCATCCCACTTTTTTTTTTTTTTTTAAGGCAGGGTTTCTCTAAATAGCTCTGGATATCCTAGAACTAAGCTGGCCTGAACTAACATCTGCCTGCCTCTGCCTTCAGAGTGCTGAGATTAAAGACTAGCACCTCCACACCTGGCTTAGTGTCCTTAATTCTTAAAGGCAATTCTAAACGGGAAAAATTCCTTTATCACAGCACCTAGGAAGCATAAGTAGGTGGATCCTTGCGTTCAGGGCCAGCCTGGTTTACATAGCAAGTTCCAGACCAGCCAAGACCAGTCAAAACAAAACAAAAACAACCCTCTCAAACAAAACAAAACTTAAGTGGAAAATTCACTAAAAAATTTCAGACTGATACAAAATCCTACAACAGGTTCCATTTCAATACACATTTAAAGTGGGTGAGACAGGTTTATCTTTTCATCATTGTCTAAGGTGAGACCTTAAAAATCCTTCCTAGATCTTTGGAATGTTTAAGAAAATTTTATATTAATAGTTTGTACTACATGTGTACTTTTTAATGGATGCTTAGTGGTGTCTGTTGTTGGTTTCAGTAGAAACCAAAATCAACCTGGGAATAAACAAGAGAGGAAAGGTTATGGTTTAATAGTGCTGTGTTTGTGTGTTTAGTTGACCAAGGGTCAACTGTCAGATGGTGATGACTATTCTCAGTTGTCAGCTTGATTACACCTGGAACTAACAAAACTCCAAACTGCTGGGTACACCTATGCGGGATTTCTCTTGACTGTATCGTTCCAGGTGGAAAAAGCCACCTTCTAGTGGCAGCCTATACAAAGAACATGAAAGAAGGAAGCTTTTGCTTCTTGCCTGCTTAGCCTTGCTCTCACTGGCAAGTTCATTCTTTTAATGGCATTAGAGCCTACTTTGTAATTTCAGCATTTGCTTGAGACCAGAGGAAGCACGAGATTCTTGGACTATCTATCATTGGACCATAACCTGTGATTAATAGATCCTGTTTTACACCCGTATGTATGTATACATATGTACACACACATACTTCCCACCATTCTATCTGTTCTAAGGACCTAATACACTGACATAAACTAGTGTAGTCACCTGGGAAGAAAGAACACCAGTTGAGGAATTGGTACCATTAGATTATGGACAAGCACAATTGTGGGCAGTGCTACCCCTAGGCAGGTTGTACTGAGCTAGATAAGAAAGCAGGCTGAGTAAGCCATGGAGGAGAGCAAGCCAGTAAGCAGTTCCCCCATGACATCTGCTTCAGTTTCTGCCCTTTGATCTGAGGGTTATAGGGTGAAATAAATCATTTCCTCTCTAAAGTAGTTTTGGTGCTTTATCAGAGGAACAAAAACTTAACCAGGACAGATGGGTAGATGCTGTAAGGGGTTAAAATGTCCACCTGAGGCTGGGAGGCGCCTCCTGGGTGAGGCCCTGGATTCTGCTCCCAGGAATGAAGTCCATTCAGAACTGTTTGCTGGGCATAGCTGTAGGGGGCAGTCCCTGAACATAGGTATCCCTCCTCACTCAGATTTCAGAGCTGGTAAGGACACTTTGATGAGCAGGGTCTTCAGAACAGGTTCTTGCTCTAATCTGTGTTGGCCTGACGCTCATGAAGAACTGGACTCAAACATATGCCCCTTCTTCTGTGACAGGACACAGGCATGGGTCACCACCATACCTGGCCTGGTCAGACAGAACTGTGAGTTGCTGCACAGCAACATCATGAAACCTCATCATCAAGCCTCCCACCTCAAAAATAAACAAGGCAGGGCTGGAGTTGGGGGTGGTGGGTACAGATCCATGCCCGTCCTCTGATACAGATGAGCTCGCAAAGCCCCGAGGGCATGAGGGTGAAGAAGGGTGGGGATCAGTGCCTCACATCTTCCTCTGTTCAGAGGTGGACAGTGTCAGTTTCACCAGCTAAGGGCAGTAGGGAAGAGTGGGGATCTCAGCCCTTGAGAAGCAAAGGCAGAGCCATCACTGTACATCCCAGGCCAGGCTCCTCCACACAGTGATCACCAAGCCAACTGGGGCCATGAACACATATTCTCAACCAAACAGAACTGAACAAACAACAAACAAAAACCAAGAGCAAATAAGGGGAGAAGCCACGCACACCCACCGGTCCGCTCTCTATCCTGGCCATCCCACTTAGTAAGAGCACGAGGAACGCAGTCACCAACTTCATGAAGCACAAGGAAAGGCACTGCTCCCTGTAAAACACCAAGAACGGCAGCAGCAGCCTAGGTGCAGAGTTCGGAGCTGCGGCGGCAAAGTCATGGAGTGGACAAGGTTTTTTTTTCCCTCTTTCTTGAGCTTGTTTGGAGGTTCTAGCAGGGGAGTGCAGCTACTCGTATACCCTTGACCGAAGACCGGTCCTCCTCTATTCGGGGAAGGTCGTCCTCTTCGACCGAGCGCGCAGCTTCGGGAGGGACGCACATGGAGTGGTGAGGGAGGAAGGGGACACCCGCCTAGCCAGCCAGATCAGCCGAATCAACCCTGGCGATCAATGGGGTGACAGATGTCGCAGCCAGATCGCCCTCACATCCTCCCTCTTTCTTTAAAGAAAGTTTCTTCCACTCTTTGACTGAGTATTGGTGGAAAGGCGTGCCACCGAAACTATAACCAAAGGTGGAATATGCTTCCAGAAAAGCCTCAAGGAAAAGTATTGCAGACAACAGCAGTGGCTGTGGGATCAGAAATGAAAGGAAAGGGCGGAGACAAAGTTCTTCCCCCAGAGTATGGAGGCACCCAAGTAGCTCCTGACGACAAGGATTGTTTCTTATTCAGAGACGGTGACATTCTTGGAAAGCACATGTGGACTGAAATCACTGTTGAAATGGTGTTGCATGAAGCTGCCCACTCCGCCAATGTTCTGAACTATTTCCTCATGCAAATAACTTCATTTCCTCCCTTTTATAATAAACTGATCATGACTAAAGTAATGACAAAACAAAACAAACAAAGAACAGCACACAGTGTGCCGGAAAGCCCGCACAGTTTCCTAAGATGGCCAGAATGCTTGGTCAAATGATCCGAGCTAATAAGCATGCTGCTAGGGACACGCTGGAGACACTGGACACTAAGGCAGCTCATGGTTTGGGAAGTTCATGGGCTCGCCTTCCCCTCCTCACGGGGTCTTTGCTCCATCACCAATGTGCTGTGTCCACTGCACAGCGAGGCTCCTCAGGCAACGGTGCTGGCTAAGTGCACTGTGCAGCTCCTAGCTCCGACACCAACGCGGCCGGTCAGCTGATGTTCCAGTGGTCCACGATGCACCTCATGTCAGGGTGCCAAAGTAAAGACTCACACTCACCGGAGTAGACTCAAATGCATTCTCTCCAGATTATAAAAGGCTCGAGCTGTTTAATGGGAATAACCCAGGACAAGCAGGAAGCGCATTGATAGGTAGGACTGGGCAGCACAGGAGCCTAGGCAGCTTGCACCTCTCCACAGCCATGCCCTGAAGGATGCCGACTGGACCCCCTTCCAAGGCACACACCACAGACTTGCAGCTTCCCATCAGGCTGACCCACTGTTGCTTTAAATTTAATGTTTTCCTCTTCTCTGTAGTGGAGTCTCCAGCTGTGGCCCTCCTGTAGCACAGGTGCAGATCTCAGGGTTTGTGGATCTCAAGAGTTTTTTCAGTTGTTCTGAATGTCATTTCAAGGAGCGGCTGTCCAGGAGTGAAGCCAAGATCCTCTGGTCAATCTTCACACCAGTCGTGGTGTGGGTCTCTGTGTCGCCACCTGTTCTCGTGGTACTTGAACACACGGACCGTAGGTGCTGCGCAGTCCATCGTGAGCTTGACACTGTCCACCATGGTGAGTGCAGCATCACTGAAGCCCTCAGCAACCTTGAGGCCACCTTCTCTGCCACCTGGTTTGGGCTGGCATCCTTCACATGCTCACTAGCTTGATCATAGCCAGTGATCACAGAGCTGTTCTCTTTGCCCCGTGAGTCAGTCAGGGTGCGTGCCACCTCCAGCTTGGGCACCAAGGTCAGTGTGCCATGGAAGAGCGGGATGCAGTCCACGAAGAGTGTGGATGCCTGTGCCCTGCGAGGCTCCTTGCGTGGCCACCAGAAGCCCGTTGACAGTGCAGCTTGGGTACTTGGAGCTGTGTAGCACCATCTTTCAGTAGGCCTGGTGGTCAGCTTCACGTCCGGCATGTTGAGCCTAGCTGGCTGCATTGCAAGGATGTCCCACCGTACAAAACACAACCCTGTTGCACCATGGGGCAGGATTCCGCTTCCAAAAGCAGCCTCCCGCCGATACTTGGACTTTAATATCAGTGTTTTCTATTTATTAGTGTTTTGTTTGCTTTGAGACAAGGTCTTGATGTAGCCAAGGTTATCCTTGAACTCATTATGTAGTAGGGGGTGGCCTTGGAACTCCTGATCCTTGTACTTCTGTCTCTTGAGTGCTGGAGTATAGGTTTTTACCACCATGCTTGTCTCTGTTTACCACTTTATGAAAAATTTACACACTTTCACTTTTGGCAAAAGATACTGGATTTATATTTAAGAAACATTAAGAAAATAAAGGCTATCAAAGCAAAAAAAAAAAAAGCTGGTCTAAAGAAAATAAAATAAAACTATAACACAAATATAGTGCAATTCCGGTAATAGTCATTAAGGTACAAATTCACGTTACTGCTACTGCTAGCTAGCATGTATATAGCATTAATGGGTATGATGGCACCTGTGTTCCCTGCTAGCATACGGGAGGGCTGAGACAGGAGGAATAGCACCAGTTGGGTATGTAGAGTAAAATCCATTCCCTCAATACAAAACAAAACCACAAAAATAGCAGTAACAACAACAACAAAAAAAGATGATCACATACCAAGAACTCTCCAGAGAGGCTTCCTGTAGCTGCTAGCTCCATTCCCTCACAGCCCCATGAAATGGGTGATACTTTGCACGACTCCTCAATCACACAGGTAGGAAGTGGCAACAGGAAGTGACCCTGTCTGGCTTGCGGGTCTGCCTTCTTACCCACTATGGCACACAACCATACAGATGCAGGCACTTTAGGAAAACAGAGGGCCAAGCAACTCTATCTCTCATGAAAGAAGTGGGAAACAGTAAGATCTGGAGAGGACAGGAACTCCACAAGGAGAGCAACAGAACCAAAAAATCTGAGCACAGGGGTCTTTCCTGAGACTGATACTCCAATCAAGTATTTCCATTATGCATGGAAATAACCTAAGACCCCTGCACAGATGTAGCCCATGGCAGTTCAGTATCCAAGTGGGTTCCATTGTAATAGCAACAGGGACTGCCTCTGTCATGAACTGACTGGCCTGCTCTTTAATTACCTCCCCCTGAGGTGAAACCAGCCTTACCAGGCCACAGAAGAAGACAATGCAGCCACTCCTGATGAGACCTAATTGACTAGGATCAGAAAGAAGAAAAAGAAGACCTCCCCTATCAGTGGACTTGGGGAGGGGCATGCAAGCAGAGGGTGGAGGAAGGGAGGGATTGGGACGGGAGGAGGGAGGGAACCACAGGGGGGATACAAAGTGAATAAAGTGTAATTAATAAAGAATAAAAAAAATTTAAATTAAAAAAAACAGACAAGAATGAGGCTTTCAGACAAAGAGCTGAGCTGAGCTGTAGAGCATGATAATTTCAGCTGCGCTGCAGACAGTGACAGAGTAGGCAACATGGAAAACCGGGAGGTAAGAGCCCAGATGCCAGGATCAGCAACTGCCCTCAAAGTATGTTTTGAGGAATGGCACCCAGGAAGAGGTTTCTACTGCCCCTTGGGGACTTCACAGTTTTATTCTGATTTACGGAATAAGAAGAGACCATAGCCAATCTCTGAATGACAAGAACCTCGAAGTCAAGGCTACGGCAGTTCAGAAGTGGGGTAGCTGAACGAGCTAAATCCAAACGATGATGACAATGTTTGGGGCCACTGGAAGCATGAAGTCCTCTGAGCTCTTTATGTGTACTGTTTCGCCTTTCCCAGACCCCCAGTGTGGTGGGCACTGTTACTGTCTCCACTGCACACTCAGGAAAGCAAGTAACTTACTTAGGAGGAACTATATTTTCAGCCCAGTCTGGCCTAGAGCTGCACAAAGATGCCAAGAGTCAAGGGCACGCACATCAGAGGGAAGGGACAATTGCCTCTGTAGACTACACTCTTATTGTGTGAGGTGAGACACTGATCCCAGCTGGGCAGAACCACAGGCCGCAAGGCCACAAAGGGGTTCTGGGACAGCTGTGTACGCGTGTGTGTATGTGTGTGCGTGTGCGTGCACACAGGGGAAGTGCTACCTTCAAGCTTGTCTTTTTAAAAATTATTTTGGGATTTACCTTATGTGTTTGAATGTTTGGCCTGCATGTATGTCTGTACGGCGTATGTGATGGTATCCATGGAGTTCAGGAGAGGGTGTCAGATCCCCTAGAACTGGAGTTACGCATGGCTCTGAGCTGCCCCGTGAGTAGAGCTGCCCCGTGAGTGCTGGGAACTGGACCCAGGTTCTCTTAACAATGGATCCACCCTTCCTGCCCTTTCGGCTTGCTTTAATAGATCCATGTAAGGAAGCAGGCAGGAGGTGGGGTGAGTTTCTCATCACTGCGGGTGCCCACCTGGAGACTCATCAGTCACCACGAGACCTTCCCAGCCCCGAGACTCCACACAGCACAGCGCACACACATTTGAACTGGAAACCGAGCCACTCACCCGCCCTCGCTCTGTGAGCGTCGTCAGCATGACGATGAGAGACAACTTCTGATCCCAGACGACCTGCCAAAACTGTGCACAGGTGTGTGGCAGCGGTCCCTGAGCGGCGATGTACTTGTTCACAAGCTGAGCAGTGGGAACCTCCATCTGTTGTGAGACCAGGGAGGCATTACAGATTGTCAGCCGACACAGGTGAGCAGGAGTCTCCGTTTCATACTTCCCTAAAAGCTCGCTGAGCCATACCAGAGAGAGATCTGTCCACTCACATTCAGAAAAGAAAAGTGCAGCCAAAGCCACTTCCAACGTGACAATAACGCGAATGGGTTATATATAAGGAGGGAGTCTCTTTCTTTTACTTGTAGGCAGAGGGACACTAAGAACACGTGGGCAAAACCCTGAAAGTTACAAATACGCCACCAGAACGCAGAAACATCAAAATGGCGATCGCCCAGTACATCTGCAGGCGGATGATAGAATTAGATGTTTGGACCTGTCTCCCAAAGTTTTGTGGCAAAGGGCGGGGGACGGGGGGCAGTGGGGGGGGGAGAGCCTGGATAGCTCAAAGTTTTCTGGCTTTTCAATTTATTCAGTGAATTCGACTTTTTACCTCTGTAAAGTGAGACCGTTCATTTTCTCACACAGACACTCTACTAGAATTATGGAGGGAATGGGACCATGCTCTGTCATGGAAAGAGCTCCCCATGCCTGTCCCCACCCTCATTGCTCTAGAATCAATGTGTTCTTCCTTTTTATTTTATCGCCCAGCTTCCCAGCTTACGTTCACATAACTCGCATTAATATAATCTTCATTTCCCTGCAATAATACCCGAGTAGTGTCATCTGTGGGAGAGAGAGAAATTTACCATTATTCTGAATGTTATTTTTATCATCCCAAGTAAACAAGGGTTCAGTTCCCAGCCCGGTCTGCAGCTCCCGCCTCATTAGCATAAACACTACTCCCCAACTGTTCTGAGTCTGAGGTGGCTGCAATAAAGACGGTGGTGTTTACAGACACACTGGAAACCATTCCAGAATCCCAGACAATCTGTTTGAAAAGGGAAACATTATCTCATATCGGGGAAGGAGGCATGGGGCTGGATACTCACATGGCAACACATCTTTGTATCTGTTTTTATCCAAATTCGGAGGCAGCTTTGCAAATGTGAAGGTTAAGCCCGGCTTCTTTCTGTAGAGTTGCTATTAGACAAATAAAGAAATTAAGAAAAACAAAAACAAAAACAAAAAAAAAAACCCCCAAACCTCCATAAACCCCATTGCTATAAAAAAAAAAAATCTAAAAGCATATCCTAATAGCAAAGGTATTTTTTTCCAGACTCCCCAGCCTTACATTTGATCCTATGTGAGCCTATGCTACACAGGAAAAGAAAAACTCAGTAAGAAACTACCTTGGTAGGACAAACCAAGTAAATCTTTTGTTGTTGTTGTTTTGTTTTTTGTTTGAGACAGGGTTTCTCTGTGTAACAGGGCCCTGGCCATTCTGGACTCACTTTGTAAACCAGGATGGTCTCAAAATCACAGAGAACTACCTGCTTCTGCCTCCCAAATGCTGGGTTTAAAGGCGTGTGCCACTCTGCCCAGCTCACTAAATTCTTACATATATTCTAACTTGAGGATCTGTAGGAGAAAGAAGTCAGTCAGGGTTGAGTCACAGATAATAGATTCAAGTAACTAAAACCTTATTTTTATGACAATTCCTGACATGTGTGGGGGATAGAGGGAAATTCTGACTCACCTAAAAACTACATTTTCCACCAGTTCAATGGAATGAAACATATTCATTGCTTAAGAGCAAGAATACTTCATTCACCATTTTGGGGATACATCCCCACAGCAAAACATGGATCCTGATATAGTACCTTCATTTAAAGAGACAGTTCGCTACACATACAATTAGCACTGGGAATTTAAACAAAGCCTTCTATGCACAGAATGGCCTATAGTAGTTGACGTGATTTTTCACCGAAGCTGTGATGGCCAGAGGTTAATTGCTTGACCCAAGATCATACATAAGAGGACAGGCTCAGGTCTGAAGGAGCTGGCCACACTTCTCTTTTCATTTCTGTACAGCTGTGTCCACAGTTTTTACAGTCGTCCCCAAGCCCTTCACACAGTGCTTCTCATCAACTCTCTAGAAATTTAAACCTTTTTCCCCTTTTCAATGTTGGAAGGGTTTTTTTTTTTTCCTTACTGCAAATTTGGAAAATTCAGACTGTTATTAAGTAAAAAAATAAAATGAAAACACAAAACACTACTTATCATTTTACAACACTGAGGTAATCTTTTCATATATTTTCCCAAGTTTATTATTTTCACATATGCAAATATGCCTAAGTATATGTGCAAACAGATACAATACAAACATACACTGCCTTCTTACACATTTTTTATGTATTTGAATGTTTTGCCTGCATGTCTGTTTGTGCACCACGTGTCTACTGTCCATAGAAACTAGAAGGGGGTCTAGGATCCCCGGAACTGGAGTTACACGCAGCCTTCACATGGGTGCTGGGTAACAAACTGGATCTTCTGGAAGAACAGCGAGTGTTGTTAGTCACCGAGCCCCAACAGCACCTTCTTAACATCAAAATGTGAGATTGTTGGGGTTGTTCTAACGATGGCCTTCAAGATCTGGTTACACCTATCCTTGTTTTGTGAACCTACCTAAGACACACCAGATTGGTTGATTAACAGTCTATACCTGGGCAGGGCAGGATAGGCATGGCTAGGGTTCTTGGGCTTTTGGGTTCAAGAGAGAATCACAGGAATGAGACGGACTGGAAGAAGGATATCACGATGAGTTAGTGAGGAGAAAAAAACCATGTGGGCAAGGAGGAAGGACTGAGGATGGTGGATGGAGAAAACACCTAAATGGATAAATACAAGCAAGTATTTATAAGATTATGGGTAGAAGATACCTATAATGATTAAGGTGGATGACATTGAATGGGGGCTGAGAGGTGAATGGTGAGGTAGAAGTATCTACTCCGCCCAAGGTTTAAAATCTAATGGGTGTTTGTGTCTTTTTATTTGTGAGAGTGGGTTAGATAATACCACCATGATAATCTTAGGGCTGATAATAAACATTATTAATCCCAACAACCATTTTTTATTTACAACATCAGATCAAAGTACATAGTGGTATTTCTCATGTTATAGTCAAGAGAAATAAAGTATCTTAAAGTAACGAGTATTTGTGATAGTTAATCTTGACTGTCAACTGGATCAAGAGACACTTAGACTGGGTAAGTGTACCTCTGAATGTCTGATGTACTTTGCAGAGATGATTAACTGGGGGATAGAGCAATACTGGGTGTGGCTGGCACTATTCCCACAGGGCCAGGAGTGAATGGAAGGCAAGAAAGAGGCTGTCTACTACAGGCCCCCCTTTCTGCTTCCTGGCTGCTCCTGGCTCCTGTGAAGAGAGCAGCTCTGCTTCACACGCCCTGCACCGTGATGCCCTGCCTCACCACAGGTCCAGAAACCACATAGCCAGGCAACTGTGGGCCATGACTTTCAAAACCATGAGCCCAAACCAATCCTTCCTCCCTTTCAACTGTTTCTCTTGGGCATTTGACATAGCAACAAAGAGCTAACACAATGTCCCTCAGAAGAAAAAAAAATTTTTTTCAGTATCAATTTTCTTTAACTATGTGTTCTACAAATCTCTAAGAAGACAAGTCCTGCGATGCACCATAAACCTCTTTAGTTCTGACCAGCCAAACATTTCTCAAGCTAATTTAAAGTGAAAGATCTCAGCATCTCAAAGCCAGTTCTCTGGAAAACAACACTGCAATTTTGAAGCCTGTTTCATCCTCATTATTAAACAGTATCTGTTTCGCATGCTGTAAGATATTCTCCACACCGATGATTTTCAATGGCTCAGTAATTTAATTATTATAATTCATCTTAATTTTCAGCCTACTTTGCCATTAGCCCATTCTCTATTTTTTTTTTCTTCTGATAAACATCTGAGAACAGATTTGCAGCAGCTAAGAATATGTGCTAGGACTCTGATATGTATAACCGAGTGTCCTGCAGGGATGGAGACTGGTCAGCTCACCAAGATGGAGCCGACATCCTCATTTACGATTTCTTTGCATTTTAAATGGGGAGGCTGAATATCCACCCCCAGCCATCTTTTCGTTTTATAAACTGGCATCTGCTAGGTCTGATTCTTTCATTAGACATACTTCATAGAACATATCAGAAGACAGTTAACATGGAGACTCGGGGTCATAGTAATGGTACTGTATCAATTAGTATTTTATACATCTACTGGATGTTTTGAATTCAAACTCACCAAGGACTCAACTACTGACCCAAGACCTACGACCTATAACCTGGTCAGCTTTGGCAGCTAACAATCTGACCGTAGTTGCTGAACTAACTCTAAAAACCGGTGGGCTTTTATAGAGTGTGAGTACATTCTAGAAATGAACTCATGGTTTATTGGAGGTTCTGACCAAATTCTAGCAGAAAGATGGCACAGAAGCCAGTCACCTAAATGGTAGTTTGCCACTAAAAGATCAACTGTGTGGAAGTAAAATCCAGTTAAATGAATATGAACCAGCACCTCTAACCTCTAGCCTACAGGTAAAAAGACACACATACACAAACACACACACACACACACACACACACACACACACACACACACACACACTTTTTCCCTGAGACAAGGTTTCTTTGTCTACCCTTGGCTGTCTTGGAACTCACTTTGTAGACCAGGCTGGCCTCGGAACTCCACCTGCATCTGATTCCTGAGTGCTGGGATTAAAGGCATGTGTCACCACTGTCCACCAGTAGATAGGTTTTCAAACAACAGAAATGTAAATGCAATCAACACAAATTCAAGCAGACAAGCACAGACCTAGAAAAAGCTGATATCATAAGATTTTACATGTATTTCAGTGATAATGACCTGATGATAGAATTATAAGATACAAAGTAACTTTTTTTTTCTTAATTACCTGAATGTAGCTGTGGTTTAACTGAGAAGGACCCCCAAAGGCCCATATATTTGAATACATGGAACTGTTTGGCAAGAATTAAGAGGTGTAGCCTGCATGGAGGAGGTGTGTCACTTGGGATAGGCTTTAAGGTTTCCAAAGATATTCCCAGTGTCTTTCTGTCTTGAGGCTGAGTAGGCTCTCAGCTACTGCTTCAGAGCCATGCCCCTGCCATGATGGTCATAAACCCTACTGGGAACTCAAAATAAAGAAGACCTGGGATCCCTGCTGCTATGCAGCTTTGCTCTCTCTCCTGTTCTCTCTCTCTCTCCCTCCTACGCTCCTATTATGAATCTCTACTATTATGAATCTCTCTACGCTCACAGAGAAAAGGAGTGTAATAGAAAACCTATTTATATAATTAAAAATTACAAAACTTTCAGAGAAGGAGAGTGAACAAATGAAAATGAAGCCTGGTTTGGCCTTTGTGGGGTCCAACAGCACTCTCAAGTCTGTATGCACTGTGCCAAGCCTGACTTTGTCTAGGATGGAAGCAGTTCAGAGGGGACGGGATTTCAACGCTGAGTTTCAGCAGCGACAGGAGCTGGCATCAAGCACCCACTTTCCCAGTCTTCTCAGGACCCTAGGGTGGGTGTGAAGACCCTGCTGTGAGACAGGTCAGAGATGCAGGGGAATGAGGTAGGTCTCCATGGTGGTGGCCACAACTAGAGACGAGGCTTTTAAAAGGAGAATGGACTAGAAAAATAGACTGCTCTGATTATTCCAAGGCACATCCCCTGAATTCTGTCCTAGGACCAGGAGCCCTAAAAGGCAGGGTCACTAGGAAAAAGGAACTTCTTACTGTTAGAACAAACTACAGAGCACCATCCTCAATCACCCTACCAGAGTGTGGTCCAAGGTAAGAGCAAGGGGATGTGGCTGAAAGATGCTGTCAGAGACCAGAGGGAAGTAAGGGATGATCACATCTCTAGCTATAGCCGTTGAGCCGAATAGCTGGCCTTCTCTGGCACAGTGCAGGCAGCCCTGGACAAAGACGGGGCTTTGCAGTGTAAATGTTCTGCTTTGTAGCAGCTTTCTGGCATTTAGGGGTGTGCTGATCACCTTGAATACCTCACTCTTCTCACTCAGCCAAAGTGGTATGATCTGGTCACTTCCCCTCCGATGAGGCCTTATGTCATGCAACAGGCTATAACCAGAAGCCATGGCCAGGCCTGGCATAGCAAATGAAAGCCACTGCCAGCAGGAGCAATCTTAGAACCTCAGAATGAGACAGGATGGATGACAAGGTACAGGGAAAGGGAAGGAAATGGGACGAGATGAGGAGATCCTGGCAAAGTGTCTGTCTGTCTGCCTAGAGTCTGTCAAATGGTGACTTTAAAGATTCCTGCTGCCTACCACAGAATCTGGTGACCTGTGTTCAAGTATCCTAACACATCCCCTAGCCTCCATATATTTTTATGGGTGTATGTGGTAATGTAGGTGTATGTGCGCGCACACATAGGCAATAATGTATTTTTAAAAGAAAAAAATATTTAGTAGTTTTATGTTTGTCTGTTTTCTTTTTTGAGGTACGGTCTTATTCTGCAGCCCAAGGTTGGCTTTGAACTCATGGCAATCCTCCTGCCTCAGCTTCCTGAGACTTGAGATTATAGGCTTGAGGCATGTAATTGAGGCTGGCCTCCAGCCTCCTGATTCCAGGTGTGTGCCACCACACCTGACAAAAACTAATTTTTTAAAATGCTCTCTTTCCAGGGATCAGATCTAACCTTGAAGGCACGACTGCCTCTGCTAATTACAACACGTACTGACCGCAATCTCCCTTCCAACAGAAATCCTGTAATTATCCCAGGAGCCGGTGAGTCACTTGTTTTGACCCTGATGGGCAGTTCCTTGAGTGACAATGTTGATGTCATCTGGTGTTGGTAAAGATGGATAATGTGAAGTGATATACAACGTTAGGTCGAGTGGGAAAGACCCTCAATGGTCTTTTGTAGATAGTGCTCTCTCTCTGCCCACCCAACGTCCATTCATTTAGCCACCTACTCATCCATCCATCCACCTCTCCCACGCACCCAAATATTTATCCCTCCATCTGTCAATCCATCAACCCACTCAGCCATCCACCCACCGACCCATTCACCTGTCCATTCATCCAGGGAAGAGGTTTTTCTCTTGCAGCACTCATTTTATATTAACTGAACTCCACGGGTCTCCAAGGAGGCAGTAACTAAGAGTAGGCAAGAAAGAAGCAGGGTGGGAGAGGGCTGAGTCACACCCCGTGAGCGTGAGCCGCTGACAATGATTGGATTTTTATGTGTGTGATGTGAGTCAAGGTCTTGCTATTCTGCCCAGGGTGGTCTCAACGCTCCTGGGTTTAAGTGATGATCCCCTTGCGTCAGCACCCCGAGTAGCCTGGGATAGGGGTCTGATACCCACCCAGGTAAACTTTAGTTTTCAGGGTTTTGTTTGTTTTTAGATTAATTTTATTTTTAGTTGTGTGTGTGTGTAATGATTTGCACACAGGAGTGTAGGTGCATGAAGAGGCTAGAAGAGGAAGAGTCAGATCTCTTGGAAGTAGAGTTACAGAAAGTTCTGAGCCACCCAACACGGGTGCTGAAACTGCACTTGGGTCTTCCGGAAAAGCAGTAGGTGCTCTTAACAGCGAGCCATCTCTCTAGCCCCAGATTTCCATTTTCCACAGGGACAATTCTAGGTCATTCCTGACAAGGTGTGGGCACTGGATGAGTTCCTTAACATCTCTGAGCCTCCGTTCCTCCCTTTCTAAAAGAATGATCTGGTTGTGGTTGAGGCTCTGTGGCAGAGGGCGTGCTGAGTGTTGAAGAGGTCTTAGGTTCAGTCTTTGGCACCGAAAGAATCTAAAGACTGATTTTAACAACTCCTGCCACATCCATTTCCCAGAAAATGTGACACTTAAGGCAGGTAACAAGTGAAGCACTCAGAAGATTTTGAAATGCTAATTATTATTGTTGTTCGGTTACACTGGGGACCAAATGCCTTTGTTTACTGAGGACACAGACAAGGATGAGGAAATTCCCTCAATGAAAAAATGAAATGTTTAGAATAAGCCTTACAGGAGCGAGGATGGGGAGATCTGTCCACAGACTACCCCCCATGGTGCCTGCTGGGAATCAGGGTCGCTTTCTGCATCTGTCCACAGAGCTCAGCAACCACTAGGGGAGCCCACTTGTCAAGGTCCCGGAGGATGGGAGGACCCGAACAGCCACAACTCTGGAATTGACAGCCTAGGGCACCAAGCTCAGTGCCCGGCGATGATACCTTATGCGGGCTGAGCATGCTCTTGAAGCATCTCTTAGTTTATGGATAATAACAGCTGTTAATTTTTATAGTGTTCTTATTGCATGGCCAGATAATGCATTAAGCATTTATCTCATCCACTCCTTACAATCAATTCAGGAGACAGCCAATTTACACTTGGGGAGACAAGAGCCAGAGGGGTTAAGAGATGGGGGTAAGGGACAGAGCCAGAATTTTAAAGGCTGTCTGTATGTGGCTAGACTGTGTCCTAGATAATGTTGACATGTATGCCTCCAATAACAACTTCATAGGCACAAACATCTCAGTTTCTTAATCCTGTGTAGAACAAGCTCAAGGTGTTGGTTTCTTGCCCGGGCTACCATCAGGCTCTGTGATTTCTACTGTGAGCCTTGGAGCACACCCTCAATCTGAGCTTCTCCTCTGTCCTGCGTGCTTTGGGATGAAACCACACATAACAAGGGTGTTGTGAGAATTATAGGAGCTGATGCCCTTGACACAGCAAGGCTGCCTTTTCCTGGGGTTTCCTGTTTGGTATGGTTTCCCTTGGGTCTCTCTGCTCGGGCAGTGTTAAAGCAATCCTCCCACCCTGGCATGGTGGTTTCGCATGATGCTCTTGGGAGCCTAGGGCTCCTTGAGGGGCAGTGAGGGACACTAGGAGAGCTCTGAGATCACAGACACCCCCGTGTAGAGCAAGACCTCACTTATCTAGTCAGTATCTTAGAACTCAGTAAGATATTACTGAACAGAGGAGCTTCCTAGACTATGAAATAAATGTAGCAGACTGAAGCGTAAACCCCAAATGTACAAGTGCTATAGGCGCCCTCTAACTACAATCTCAGATGAGGGCTGGGAGAGGCAGTAGTGGCACAGGGGGCCTGATACTATTTCTACCTTTCTCTCTGGGATCAACTGATGCCTCAAAGGCTGGAGAGGAAGCTCACTGGATAGAGGTGCTTGGTGTGAAAGTTAGGCAACTTGAGTTCAATCTCCCAAACCCACACATAAGAAATGACCTCACAAGGCTGTCCTCTGACCTCATCAAGCATGTTGTGCACAAGCCTACTTGCACGTCATGCACTAATAATAATAAGTCAATGCTCCCAACACACAGAAGTCCTTAGGTTATCTGGTTAGTAGCTGTGGGCCATGTCTACAACTCCCCAGGTAATTTCCATACAAGTGGCTACAGGCTCACCCTTTGAAAAATACAATTAGAAGACTTTTAGAAGCCAATGAAATCACTGCAGGGAGAACTTAGGGAAGGCCCATTATGTAAAAAGCACACCAAAATTGAGCCAAGAGCACAGTTCAAGTGTTCCCAAGGAGAGCCCACAGTGCCTCCTTGTGGATTCTCAGCTCAACTGGAGTTGAGAATCAGCTGCCAGGGAACACTTATAAAATCTTAACCTCTCTTGTTTGGGTACAACCCCCTAAATATACAGCCCTTTAAATATACCAACATAAGGCAGCAAGCTCTTTGCAGCTAGAAGCCTCCCTCCTGCTCCCAAAGTACCTCAGACACACTGGCTGAATCAACAAATAATTCACTGATGCATCTCCTATTTCACAGCATACCCAACACCAAAAGGAGAAAACTTGTGCAGCCTGAGCCTGGATTTGAAGCCTTATTTCAATTATTCTGAAGTGTTCATGAGGCCGTTTCTTATCCAAATCTCATTGCCACAAGATGCAAACTTTTATGTTATCTGTCCAGACAATCAGTTAAATTAAAAAAAACCTAAGAATCTTTTATAGGTGGAGATGGAAGGGGAAAAGTCAACCACCTTTTTCTCTTATTGGGTTCTTTCTGCTGTTGATCAACTCACCCTGCTCTAGCATAATTTACATCCCGGGCCCTAGGCTACCGTAAGGCAAGCCTTTTGCTTAAGGGTTTCTGGTTTGCATTCCTTCTCATCTGCCAGCTACACTACACTTTCTTCCTGAGTCACTCTGTAGTCAATACATTTGACACATTGCCCACCTTTCCTTGTCTTTTTCCTTTCCAGGGTTTTTCTAATAAATGATGTTACTGATCTGTTTCTGAATCCCACTGAAGCTCTTATTCTTAAGAGCCTAGACCATTTATGACATTGTTGAAACTGTGATCTAGTTTCTTTTACTAGATTCTTTTTTATTCTTTCTTTACTCTCCCTGCCTCAAGCCCATTTTGGAGACAGGGTCTTATTATGTGGTTCAGGCTAGGATCGAACTTGTGACCCTTCTGCCTAGACTCCAGCATACTGAGGTGCCATACATGTATCTGTTTTTTTGCATGAACAACTGCTTTCTTTTAGCTTCAAACACACATGGAAGATGAACACATTCTATTTTCATTTGGTTAGTGGGGAATAAAAGTGATATAATAGCAGGGCGTCTTCTGCCTTAGGGGGTAGGGAGAAAGGCCTCTTGGGGAGCTGCTGCAGATAGGAGGTATTACCCCATGTACCACACATTATCCTTCCTGAGCAAACAGGACAGACTCCGAAGACCAGGACAAACAGGACAGACTCCTCTGTGGCATGATGCCAACTCTCTTAAGTTCTCAAATGTAGCTAAGGGTGGGGTGCTGACATGCCACCATCTTGCGAATGACCATTTTCTTTCCTATGGAGTTCTGAGCTCCTGCTGGCAGCTCTGCGGATTTAGTGTCCCCCATGCTCAGCCAGTCCACTGACCATTGCTGGAAGAGTGGGAGAGCTGGACACCAGGAAGAGGTCCTGGTCCCTCACCTGATATTTCATCACTCTGAGCCTGAGAGGTGGCCCCATCAATGTGAAAAAAAACATGAGGAGGATAAGCCTTGCTGCTATGGTCCTCCTCACTGACAGACTCTGCTGTCTGAGGCCAGCAAGCCAGAGCCACCTTGGCCAAGGAGACAGGGCCATGTTCCAGCCTTGCCGCCTCCTGCTCAGCTGCACCAGAAGAAGATCGTGAGTGACAGTAACTGTGTGGAGACTCAGGCCCTGGGACCCCCTTACCTCAAACTGGATCAGCACTGTACCGCTTTCCAGACCTTTCTTTAGTAGCTCCATGGATTCCTCCAGACTGTTCCCACCATCAGGACATGCAGGAAACATGGCTTCTGGGAAAAGCTGACTCAGCTCATCTTCTGATCTGATCTCTGCCAGTGATCGAACAGCTGAAACAGAAAGAACAGACAGGGCATTGGGCTGGTCACTTTGCTTATCGGCCCAGGATAGCACATGCAGTGGTCCACTTGGCGCATTGAATGGTCAAGTGCATGGGTGTCACTTGTACCCAACGGCACTTCTAGGTGAGTGACCCTGGTTAGGCTATGAGCCAAAGGTAAGGCATGGGAACGAACTTGTTAAAGAGTCAATGGGCTGGGAATACAGTTTAGTGGTACAGAGACTTTGTAACATGTGAGGCTTTAAGTTCAGCTTCCAGGGCCTCAAAAAGACATACAGATACTGTTTGCTCTCTGGTTCCCATCTGGCATGTTTAACATGGGCAGTCTCCTAGGTACATCGGGAGGACCCAAGTTTCCCAGTGATACCACAATTCCCTACAATTTAGTTTCTTTTTACAGAAATTTTATCTGCCTATTATATCTATCTATCTATCTATCTATCTATCTATCTATCTATCTATCCATCCATCCATCCACCTATCCAGGGTTTCTCTGTGTAGCTTTTGCTGTCCCAGAACTCATTAGGTAGACCAGGCTGGCCTTGAACTCAGAGATTCACCTGCCTCTTCCTCTCCAGTACTGGAATTTAAAGTGTGCACTACCACTGCCCTTCTCTTTTCACAAAAACTTTAAATTATGTTTCTATTTATCATTCTGTGTGCATTTGTACATGTATGTGAGCATATGTGTGGACATCAGGGATAACAGAGTAGATTTTCTCCCACCTATAGGAGTCCTGGGGACTGAATTTAGATCATCAGTCTTGGCACTAGGTGCCTTTCCCCCCGTGGAGCTGTATCTCATTGTCCCATCTTGCTGTTGCTTCCCCTCAGGAGCTTCTTTTTCAATTTGAGATCAACCCTGCCAAAGGATTAGCCCTGGTGCTAACATCTCTATACACCAGCCCCACCTCTTCAAGTTCAATTTCTCCCTTCATGCCAAACTCTCTGTGGGTGTGTGTCTGTATATATGTGCGTGGAAAGTCTAAAGCTTGATATCAGGTGTCTTCCTCCATCATTCACCACCTTATATACCAAGGCAGTCTGTCATTTGGACCTAGAGTCAATGAATTGGCTAGTCAAGCTAGCTGCTTGTTTTGGGGTCCTGCCTGTGCCTCCTATATGCTGCGATAATGCACCCTGTTTTTTACATGGGCATTATGTGAACAATGATAGAGACATCTATCATTTTATCAAAACACCACAGAGATTGAATTCCAGTTCTCACTGTCTGCCTCTCCTCCCCTTTTCTGCCTTATACAACACTTCACCTCAGAAGCCATTATCAACCCTTATTTCCTTTTCCTAAATTTGACACTTTAGGATCAGTTCTGATTTCTCCATGTAACACAGAAAGGGAAATTATTCCCTCACTGAATTATCTTTTTTCTATATATATTTTATTTTATTTTTACAATTTGTTCACTTCATATCCAGATTGTAGTCCCCTCCCTCATCTTCTCGTGGTCCCACCCTCCCTCCTCCCACTTCCCCCACTATCCTCCTCCCCTACTATCTGACCCTAGCCTATCAATTCTCATCAGGACTGCCTTGATCCTCTTCCTCTGTGGGCTGAGTTTTCAATGGCTCCCTACTTTCAAGACAAGAGGAAGGGAGAAAGTAACTAAAAACCTTTGAACTTCTCCGTACACTGGAAGTGAATCCTCAGAATTCTGAGTCAGCTGTAGAGCCTCCCATTCTAAAAGCTTGTCCAAAAGTCACCCAGCCTGTCCGGTAGGTCACAGGAATGCAGCCCATAGCGCCAGCTGACGTTAAAGGCCACATTCACCGGCCACAGCAAATCAGCTGTTCTTGTGCTATGTGGTTTCCGTCAAATTTGCAACCCTCTGTGTTAAATTAGTTGACTTATTTTTCTTTAAATCAATTCATATTTCACCCATGTTTACGCTCATCATAGTTGCTTGAAAACAGGGTCTCTAACAGTCCATGCTAGGTTTTCCTTCCCTTCAGCAGGCCAAGAGAGGTGGCCTTTCCTGTGGGCCTGGATACCCAGGGTATCACAGATGATGGATGTGGCAGTGAGGCAACTGCTTTCCCCACCCTGTGGCTTTGTTTCTTGATTTTTCGACATTTGTCTGCGCTCTGGTGATTCACAAGGGCTAAAGGGATGCCACCATAAAGCGGTCAGCACAACACACACTTCTCTAGTGTGTCTGTCCTGTTGCTGCTGAACTCCCACAGAGCATCTGAGCTCCAGCAGGCTGCTGGAATTTGTAGGGTGGGGTGTCAGGGCAGGGATGCATGGGAGCCAAATATCTCCTTGGGGGGTATTCAGCTCAGTATATTAAAACAGTAATGGTAATGGTAACTGCATCTACTATTATTCACATACCTACAGTATACCCCCTCCTGAGTATGAGACTGGGCTACCTATGCTTACGTTATATCTGACAAACAGTGGTTAAGTTGGAGCTTCCTCTTAGTGTAGGAGGTGGGGGCAGGGATCTGATCAGAACTGCCTCCCTGACAAGGCCAAACACACAAAATAAGACAGGACCTAACTAGTTGCCTTCAGCGCCAGGCAAACTAACAGTAGAATCTGAGCTTGTTGGGCTGGGGCTGGAAGAACTAAGGGGGCTCTAGGCCTTTGTAAAGGGGTACTGGGGCTGCCTCTCCCCAAAGGCCTAGCCAGGACCAGTCAGAGCCCTACAGACAGACCTTCATTTTTTTTTTTTAAATTTTTATTTTTTGTTTGTTTGTTTGTTTGTTTCTGGCAGTGACAAGCCTGGAACTCTAGTTGTTAAAAAAAAAAAAAAAAAGAAAGAAAAGAAAAGAAAAAAAAGAAATTCTTCACTTTCAAACACTGACTACTACTGTAGGAAACATAGCAAGCATCCCAGGATGGAATTTCAAGGTTATAACTGGAGCATCCAGGAAGCTGATGCAGGAGAACTGCCGCTAAGTTGGAGTAGAGCCTGGGCTACAGTGTGGGAACTGTCTCAGGAAACCAAAGGACAAAGCAACTGGGCAGACAAGATGCCGCTCCTCTCTGGTGGTGTCCCTGTGGCTCCGCCCCCAACAGCTAGGTACCTTTCCTCCTGATCACCAGGGCCAGTTCTCTCGAGTGGGACTCCCGACTTGCTTTGATGAACATCACCACCTGGTCATGAGTGTGCTCTGAGATGTCCCGGCCATTGATCAGTACGATCTGATCCCCTTCGTTCAGCTTAGGCATGCAGGTATCCGCCTGGTGGAGGGAAGCGACTTTCCGTTACCATGGCACCGGCCTCAAGGGGAAGGAGCAAGCTGCCTCTCTCTGATCCCAGACACCTGAGACTGCGATCAAATTTACCTCCTCTCCCTTGGGTATCACTGTCATCATGTGTATAGCTGCTGCTAGGTGGACACTGTGGCTGGGAGGAGGATCTTAAAGTGGCTCAGAACATAAGCTATGAGACACCTCAGGACAGGTAAGCTAAGTTTACTGAAGTCATTTTTCCATAGGAGCCAGCATTGCTGATCAGAATGACTCTCTTGATGCCTCCAACCCTCTGTTTGTTGGATATACTGTTTGAAAATGCTGAGCCAGAGTACGAATGAGCATTTATCTGTTTTATAAGGGAGAAATATGTTGTTGTCAGACCAACACCAGGGGCAGAGACCACTGTACAGCAAGGTGATAAATAAAATGTTGTGAGAAAGCAAGCCTCCTCACTCCCTGGAAACCACAAACAAAAAGCAACTGGTAAACAGCAATTAAAAAAATACTCTATGTGTGTGAGTGTGTGTGTTCACATGCACACAGACATAAAGAGTTGTCTTCCTTGATTATGTTCCACTCCCATTTACCATGGCAGTGTCTCTCACTAATCCTGGTGCTGGCTGATCCGCCATCTTGCATTGGAGAGGGGACTGTCTGCCTTCCACACAATAGGATTACAGGTGGCCATCACACCTGGTCCTTACTTTTATGTGGCTGCTGGGGATCCAAACCCTAGTCTCACTGAGCCACCTTCCCAGGCCCCAGCGGCAGGCTTTGTGAGAAGGACTGAGGGGTGAACCCTCTGCCCAGGTGGTCCCCTCTGAGAAGGCACAGTTACCTGTGCATGTTGCAGTGTTTTACTGTAGGCAAACCATCACAGAGAAAACAGGTTAGACAGCCGGCACACTCATCTGTCCCTTCCATGCAGGCTTGGCAATGCATCATGTTACACTTTAAATAGGTGCACAGCAAGAAAAAACAAAACAAAACAAAACAAAAACAAAAACAGAAAAGCCAGGTGGTGGTGACACATGTCTTTAATTCCAGCACTCGGGAGTCAGAGGCAGGTGGATCTCTAAGTTTGAGGCCAGTCTGGTCTACAGAGAGAGAATTCCAGGACAGCCAGGGCTACACAGAGAAGCCCTGTGTGGAACACTTCCCCAAGCCCCAAAAAAGAAAGAAAGAAAAGAAAGATGCAAAAGAGTGTTACTGGAAGCATGCAGAAAGCAAACTGCCTCAGTTTCCTTCACTTGAGTAGAACTTCACAAAGCTCAATGTGCATACAGATCATCCAAGGATCTTGTCACCAACAGATCCAGGGTAAGTAGGACTACAGGCCTGGCCCTGCACATATCACAAAGTGACATTATGTGCAGTGTCAGGGCCAATTCTGCACAGCACGGTGCAGTGAAGAGGGGCTCTGCTCTTTGTCTCCATCTGTCTGTGTCTGTATGACCACATACATGCTACTCCTGATCACCCCAAGTGAGCGGCTGGTCATCTAACCATTCAATCCATCAAATAAAACCAAATCCCCAAAACACCCAGGGATGGGGAGTAGAAACAAAAGCTTGCTTGAGGTAGGGGAAAGCAAACCCAGGAGCTAACACGGAATATGGTTACTCACAGGTGACTCCGGGTTTATCCTTGAGACCACAAGAGGCATCTTTTGATCCACTCCTCCCTGCAAACGTTTTTTTTTAAGTAAAAAAAAAAAAAAAAGAAAAAAAAAGAAAAAAAAAAAAACACTTGAGAAGTTTTGCCAGCAAAGATATGTAGATATAATTCATGTGAGTCTTATAGTTCGGGAAGGTTCTACAGAAAAACCAATCACGGGATAGGGACCCACTATGGAATTAGAGAGCACACTACTGAGCCCTCTTTACCTGGAAGTTAGCCGGAACTCTGCTCAGAAGCATATCCTGACATCCCCATCACCTGAACTGAAGACACCCTTGGAGGACCCAACATTTCCTGGAAAAGGACTGTGCTTGCTTCTTCAAAAAAGGAGGAGGCACAAGGCTTTAGGAAGGGCCATGTGCGTTCTGAGTGTTCCCATGTGAGCAGAGCCCTCGAGGGCTGCCGAGAAGAATGGGGTGTGTAAGATATGCTAGAGGCTGGTAGCCAACAGGGGCAGTCTGCCCGCTGCACTCTAGAACAGGAGTGTGGTGGGGAGTGGGGGAGTGAGGAGGTGGGAGCGAGAGCGAGTGAGATGGAAGTTAGATGCTTCCTCAATAGCTTTTTAAGCTGTGTGGGAAAGGGTCCCCTGGGACAGGCACGTAACTCCACCACTGAATCCCTGCGGCTGTAATGAGTGCAACAGCACCTGTTTCAGTAATGCTATGTACACATACAGATGGGTGCTGGCCCATAGTGGCAGTCTGTAGCTGCTGCCTAGAGGGACCCACAAGACATAGCAGCCCAGCAACTTGAAGAGCTAGCTGCCTTCGCTTGTCAGTTTAGCAGGGCTATAGGGTTCTCTAAATAATCCCTCCTGGGTGGGCTGTGGGCTACATTTCCTCACCAGCCACACACTCAGATTCATGAGCCTCAGGGTTCATTCATGTTTGACAATTGTTGCATGCTTTACTTATTTCTGCATTCCTTTTGAGATAAGGTCTCCAGAGCTCTGGCTGGCCACGAACTGGATATGCAGTCTAGACAGGTTTCAAACGCATAATCCTCTTCTGAAGTGTTGGAGTCACAGGCATTTGTCCCTGTGCTCAGAGCTCACTAAGATGACAGCAATCTAGTACAGTGTTGCAAATGTCAGGCACACAGCAAGCACTTAGTATCCGGCAGTTGTACAATAGACAAGGCCCATTCTTGGTCCTGAATAGTTTTGAATGAGTGTGTGCACGTGTGTGTATGGGTATGTGTGCACACACATGTGTATGGCTGTAGGCCAGGGGCCAACCTTGGGGTCTCATTCCTCAGGGTCTTTCACTAGCCCAGAACTTGCCGATTATGCCAGACAGGCCAGTAGGCCCCAGGGGTCCATCTGCTTCTGCTCCCCTGTATTGGGGTTACAGGAGTACAGTACCACCCCATCTCTGTTGGGTAGACTCCAGGGAATGAAAACAGGTTCTCATGTTTGTGTGGCAAAAACATTACCAACTGAGCTACCTCTGGAGTCCCAAGTGAGTCTGCTTTGGTTTTTTTTTTTTAATGCCGTGTAGGTATGCAGCAGATTTCTGACTGAAATTCAAAATCCACCTAAAGACGGTTCCATTACCTAAAACGTAAGGAAGTAACGCATACTCACAGCATACCTTAAGATTGAACCCGAATCTTCCATCTTCATCTGGTGTGATACGGATCAGGACTAGGTAGCCATCACCATCATCATTCTAGAAAACGGGTGAGAGGGTCGGTTATATCATATCCCTCTGCAGTGGTTGGTGACGAGATATTTTCTCCCAGTCAGAACCTCTCTTTTGCCTGCCCTTGAGAGCGGGTCACCGAGCCACTCGAGCCAGTGCAGCAGAACGTGAAGGCCCTCACCTTATCACAGTAGTATTGGCTGGCGTCTTCGATGGAGCCCCCTTTGGTCACCTTGTGGTAGTCTTCTAAGAACTGCTGGTCAACTCCATCTGGGGAGCAGGAGCCTGGAGCATTTGAAGACGGAGACACAGAACTGGATGACTTCTGGGTCAGGCAGCTTTGGGCTGGGTTGTTTTCAGACAGACTCCTTCATTGTGGGGGAGGAGGACAGGTTTTAATAAATCAGGTACTATCAGAGTACTATCACTGGCTGTTGGGGGTTGGCATCTTGAGATTGCAAAGGGGGTCCTGGAACCGGAGCATTTCTGCACAAGTCCTTAGGCTACCCATGGACTAGGCTAAATATGATGATGCCTGACTTAGGGGTAAAAAGCAGGAGGGCAGGGAGGACCGGTGACCATTGAGAGCAGCGTCTCTCCCAGCTGTTTTGAAGGCTGAGGGGGAAATATGTGGAGTTGCTCCGCTTTAACACCTTACTTTTTAACATGGGAGCTGTTACCTAGGCTGATTCTAAATTTCTGGCTCAAGAGATTTTTCTGCCTCAGCTTCTTAAGTAGCTGGGACTCAGCCAGGAACCCACTAATTTCAATTTGCCAGGGAACAGAGCATCACTTAAAGAATTATCGACAGCCAGGGGCTATATAGTGATAAGCGTTGTCACTAGCACAGCAGCCTGTAAAAGGCCCCTGAGGACCACCTCTCCTCACAGACTCCTCGATTCCCTCCTTGCGGCCTTTCACGAAACTTTTATTCCAGGCCCTTGCCTATAGACTGTTCTTTAATGGATACTTCTGTCTCCCAGCAAGTTAAAATTGGGGGCGGGGGCTGAAGGGTCTTTGTTTCATTTTGTTTTTTTTCTTCATTGTTGAGAATGCAGGGCCTCTCACATGGTAAACAAGCCCCGAACTACACCCCCAGCCTAAATTGGCCTACTCTAAATATAAAATCTGCACCTATTCACACACAATGATTCACAGTCTTAATTTGTTTGAACAGAATATTCAGCGGCAGACCAGTGTGGAAACAGATGTGTGGAAGGAACGAATCTGGTCTGAAGGTTAACTGGCTGTCATCTGCTAAGTCTGTGTGTGTGTGGGGGGGGAGGCTACTTTCAGTAAAATGCTATCAGCGAATATGTTTTAAAATTTCATTCGTGAGTTTTATTTCACAGGGTTTCAAAGTATTTTTCTCTTCCTACATAAAACTCTGTTCTAAAGCCAGACGGGTCTACACAGTGAGTTTAAGAACAGCCAGGGCTATGCAGAGAGACCCTGCCTCAAAAAGCAAAACAAAAGAAAGCCAAAACCAAAACTTCACAAAATTCTCTGATCTATCTGTCTATCTAAAGCAGGGAGCATGGGGCCGGAGAGAGGCTCAGCACATAAGAGCACTCGCTGCTCTTGCCAGAGGACGTGGGTTTGGTTCCCAGAACCTACATAGCGGCTCACAACCATCTATGTCCTCAGTTCCAGGGGACTCAGTGCTCTATAAACTCTGTGAGCTTCAGGCACACGCGGTGCACAGACATGCAGGCAAGACACTCGTAAGCTGAAAATCTAATAAATCTAAAAGCACTTTAATTCTATTTTAAAAGGGTGAGCAGTAGTTATTACAAACATTGACACACTAAGGCAGCTCACACCTCTGCCTATATTCTAAGTAAGGCTGGAGAGATTATTTTACCAGCGAGCAGTGGTTTAATGAACAAGTGGCTAGTTTTGGGCCCGATCATCTAAACACAAAGGGTTCATCCCTGCAGTGTACAGTGCCGTTCTGCTTGGTGTTCAGGGTGGATGGACAGAGACTCAAGGAAGAATTAGAATGGTGAGAAGCCAAGCTGGCAGATCACGAGGATGCTAAGACAGAAGGTGTCAGAATGGCATGGCTTTCTCTCTGGCTTGGTCAGGGTTCCCTGTGGAGCTGCAGGGTGTAGGGAGGAGACACAGCCCCATGGAACGGTGGATTCACAGAGGTTACTGAGAAAGGAGTAGGGGGAAGCCTTCTCTGAACAGGAAGTAGGCAATACCAAGAGACCTGTCTCCACCTCCTGGGAAACAGCAGCCAGAATGAGATAGGCACACCCCTCGTCCCTGGGAGAAAGAGGCAGAGAGAGAGAGAGAGAGAGAGAGAGAGAGAGAGAGAGAGAGAGAGAGAGAGAGAGAGAGAGACTGTCAGACATTTGAGGACTTACAGATGTGAAGGGGACCAGAAACAAAAGTTATGAGGGAATCATATTTTCTGAAGAGCTGCAATGTTGGAGAGATGAGAAACAGCACCATTTCCCATGAAAGACTCACGTGTGATGCTTTCTTTGATTCAAAAGATGCCTGAGGGTGGAATGCAGATTAGGACTAACCACATGGACGAGAACGGAAAAGGAAGTAAGACTGAGGTTCCCAGCAGTACAAACTAGGGTGTTCTGAGAAAATGGTCCCTCCCCAAGACACATGGGAGCCACAGCACCAGCACAAAGATCAGGAGCAGGGATTAGGTTGGGAGGTTCCAGGCTCTTGTGGGTGTTACCCATAGACCTGGTCTGGCTCAGGGATAATGGCCATCACCACCACCCCACCTACACATAACAAAACCCTGTCCCTGGCTGGTTCCCTGAAGAGACCCTTCGACAGCAGCAGATCCTCTCTCCCATTTGGTGTTGCGTTGTCCTCTGATAAGGGCCTAATGTGCTGCCAGAGAACGGTGGTAGACAAGGAAAAAGGTAGAAGGTGGCAAGAAGAACTAGACCGCTTGACTTAAAGAAAAGTAGGCAGGGCTGCCAGGAGACCTGGAAGGCAATGTGGCGTGTTTTGTGAGAGCCAGAGGCAGGGGCCTGCATGCCAGGTCAGCATCGGGAAGTACAGTACAGTTTGAGAAAAATACAACTGTCCTTCAGTATGCCCAGGGGAGCAGTTCAGGACACCACCCACTGCAGACACTTATATAAATATACGCTTATATAAAATGCTCGGATGTTTTCGTTTTATCTATGCACACTCTCATGTGTTTCTAAAAGTCATCTTCAGGATACCTACAATACATAATTCAGTGTCAATGTTGCACAAACACTTGTCCTGATGAGAAAAAAGAAAACCTGTACATGTTTAGTTCCTACCCAGTGACCAGGACAGGACTCATGACACTGGACATGCAGCTGATTAAGGCTGTGGATGCCTAACAGCACAACAGACTGCCACACTGCAGGGCTGCCTGTCACTGCCAGGGCTGCAGAAGATGGGCCTCAGGAACTCCTCCACTGTGGTTTTAGATGGAGAAGACCTCCCCAAGGTCCCTTCCAAAGTATACATTATAAAACGAATGTAAGAGCTATCTTGTGTCCTACGGAAGAGGACAGGCCTTTAGGAAAGAAACGAACAGCCAATAAGTTACTAAGACAGCAAGCGAGCCTCTGGGGCACCATGCTGGTGAACCCCCCAAAACAACTATAACAAAGAAACACCAACAGAGTCTCCGGGATGCGAGCCTGAGCTGCTGTTACCCGTTTCCCCCAGCATCCGCTTTGGGAGAGAGCACTTCTGTAGACACACCTCCTCCCTTGGATTTGTGCATGAGGGGATGGGAAATGTTGGATTTTGTTTTTACCATGAAGAAAAGCTACTTCTATGCCAGAATCTGAACTCCCCCTAGAAGCAAGGAGAAAGAAAAAACAGTGCTGGGAATAACAAAAGCACACAGCCTGCCTGGGCACAGAGCACACTGCCAAGGCTTCAAAACTATAATCATAAACTCTGCAGCACTGCTATAAATATGGAACAAACCAGCAAGTGACTCATCTGCCGGCCTGATGTTCCTTCCCTGCGCTGCTGGGGTGGCGGTGGGTGGGGTGGGGCTGATGGAGCTAAGCTTTCTTCTCTCTTTTTCTTTCTTCTCTCTTTTGAATGAGCACAGAACACTTAATTCTTCTTCAAAAGGTTCCCCTCACTGTCTGTGAGCTCGTTCCTCCGATTTCCTTGACAGAATGCTTCTTTTAGACTCTTAACACAAATCTGCTGTAGAAAACATGTCAAACGCTTCTTAAACATTTTGTAAATACAGTGTTACCGGTAGAGTTTCTTCTCAATTAAGTTCAGACCAGCCTGTATATATCTCTTGCCTGGGGAAATAAAGCCTCCTCCAGCCCTAGGTGTTAAGGCTTCAGCAAGCCCAGAAAAGAATAGTTTCCCTCCAGTGAGAAGGGGTCCTTGATGCCATCGAGGGGACCCGGGTTTTGGTTTTCCAACCATCTATCACTTACAAAGCCCAGCCACAAAACACACTCCCTGCGCTGTCAAGAACACCCTTGCAATGCCATCATCTGTTTCTCCGAATCCTGGGCTGCAAAAGGAAAAGTGCTCTGGTGAGTCACCTTACAGGAAAGGTCTCACGAAGATATTTCAAAGAATCAACATGCAATGTAAGGAATGAACAGGACAGAAAAATCATTAAACTCAACAGAGCCCAACAAAGAAGATTTTAAATGGTTCTTCTTTCTCAAGAGTTTCAATGGAAACAGCCTGATACGGGTGGTGACCCACAGACCTGACTATCAAAGCCTAGCCATGCTAACCCCCTTGTGGCTGTAGAGCTGTGGGAAAATCTGTGTGGGCCCTGCCTTTCCCAACTCCGACAGCTCTCCAAAGCCACAGAGCCCCACAGTGTGACAGTGAAGGCTGATGACATAGTACTGACCCAGCAGGCCTGGAGGGACCTTATCAAATTCCATTTTGTTGTCCCTTCTCCACAACCAGCAAGGATGTGTCAAGTATGGTGATGAGCTCAGGAGGAATGAAGCTCTTTTAAACGTCCACGTGTCACTGGGCAAGAGACAACAGTCTTGTACCTGGTCCTGACCAGAGTCATGAAGGCACAGAAACACAAAGGCTCCCAGAGGCTCCCCACCTACCCTACCACTGTACAGCTGGGTGACAGGCAGCAAGTACTTCACTGGTAAGCCACATCCTAAACCTGACTCCCGGGGTCTGCTCTACTTTCAGTGAATGGCAGAGCCATCTCAGTAGCAAGCTGGGACGATGGGAATGGGAAGCACCTGCTGACCCCCATGGGTGGGGGGGAGGGGAGGGGAGATAGTACCCAGGTGACTCGAGCTTAAAATGCATGTGTATGTCCTAGTTGCTGAACAGTCTTATTTCAGTTGGCTTAAATCTACGCAGCTGCCCGTGATAGGTGGCTGCTGGACTAGTCAGCACAAATCTAGATGCTCTTCAGTCCCATCATCAGTGAGAGCATGTGTGAGCTTCCCCAAGCCCTCGGATGGGGTTCCCATCCAGGCCCTCTTTTCTCCTGTGTCAAGTTAACAGAGTCTGGGGGACATGGATGGCTCAGACTTGTTCTAACTGCCATCTTCCATACTCCCGCCCTGCATTTCTAGATCTGCTCATAGCCTGCACAGCCACAGGTTCATGCAATGAAACTCACATGCATCTACTTCGGCTGAAAGCTGCAGGGAAAGGCAGTGATCATGTCAACAAAAGAACCCTGGAGTTCAGGTCTCAAGGAATAATGATCACAGGAATCATTTAAGCTGAGGTGTTAAAAATGCAGATCAACTGAAAGCCATGATTGCTGTGGGCAGGGACCCCCCCCCTGCATGGAAGTGGGGAGACCTGCAATTCACCTGTGAATGCCTATCACACACACAGGGTGTACTTAATGCCTGAAGGCTCATTGGTAAACATTTACACAGTTAGTAAAGTGTCTGCTTGCTAATCCTTCTCCAATAGGGAGATATTACCTTTCTTGGGTTTGGCCATTATTTGGGGTATAATGGTTCAAATAGTCAACGGCTAAGACTGACCTCCTAATGCCTTATCCTTTCCTATCATGATTTAATGTAAAGGTATGGATTTATGATCTGTGTCTTATCTGCTTTAAAATATGATCTGAGATTGTCTCAAATCAAACACACAGACGTGATAGAATTATAGTACGATGAGGAACGAAGAGACAGGACTAGACACCTGGGTCAGGGGAAGCAAATGCAATTAAGTCTAAGAGCTGAGCAGCTCTGAGCTCTCTGATGATTAAGGCAAAAGGGGCAGATGCAACAGTTGTTACTGACTAACTGAAAGACTCAGAATGTCATTCAGAACAGACATACTTTTCCCAGGCTTGACCAACGAGGGGAATGTCACTTAGGAAGAGTCTATACAAACTGAGTGTGGTGACACATGTCTGTGATCCCAGCATTTGGAAGGAGAAGACACGAGGACCAAGATCATCTTCAGCTACACAGAGGCAAGTCTGGGCTCCATGAAGCCTAGGGCAAGCGAATACTGTAAAAGACCAGATGTTCAGTGGCCCATACCGCAAGCCAAAGTAAGAGGTGCCTTAGTGCACCTGTCTCAAACCACAAACCAGTGGCCACTTTGAGAAGAAACTGTCCTTGACAAACATTTGAAAATTAAAAGGCCTACTTTTGCTGGAAGTGGTGACACACGCCTTTAATCCCAGCATTCAGGAGGCAGAAGCGGTCTGAGTTCTAGGCCAGCTTGGTCTACAAAGCGAGTCCAGGACAGCCAGGGCTACACAGAGAAACCCTGTCTTAAGAAACAAAAACAAAAACCAGATACCCTAAATCAATTGGAAAAAAAAGTGGGGAACAGCCTAGAACTCATTGGCACAGGAGACAACTTCCTGAACAGAACACCAACAGCACAGGCTCTAAGAGCAACAATCAATAAATGGGACCTCATGAAACTGAAAAGTTTCTGTAAAGCAAAGGATACCGTCATCAGAACAAAACGACTGCCTACAGATTGGGAAAGAATCTTCACTAACCCTTTATCTGACAGAGGACTAATATCCAGTATATACAAAGAACTAAAGAAGCTGAAAAGCAGCAATCCAAGTAATCCACTTAAAAAATGGGGAACAGAGCTAAACAGAGAATTCTCGACAGAGGAATATCGAATGGCAGAAAAACACTTAAAGAAATGCTCATCCTCATTAGCCATCAGGGAAATGCAAATCAAAACGACCCTGAGATATCACCTTACACCCATCAGAATGGCCAAGATGAAAAACTCAAGCGATAACACATGCTGGAGAGGTTATGGAGAAAGGGGAACCCTGCTCCACTGCTGGTGGGAATGTAAACTGGTACAACCACTCTGGAAAGCTATCTGGCGCTTTCTAAGACAAATAGGAATAGTGCTTCCTCCAGACCCAGCTATACCACTGCTAGGTATATACCCAAAGTTTGTTCAAGTACACAAAAAGGACACTTGCTCAACCATGTTTATAGCAGCTCTATTTGTAATAGCCAGAACCTGGAAACAACCCAGATGTCCATCACCGGTGGAATGGGTACAGAAATTGTGGTATTTTTATACAATGGAATACTACTCAGCAATCAAAAAGGAGGAAATCATGAAATTTGCAGGCAAATGGTGGGATCTAGAAAAGATCATTCTGAGTGAAATATCCCAGAAGGAGAAAGACAAACATGGGATATACTCACTTATATAGACCTATAAGATATGATAAACATAATGAAATCTATACACCTAAAAAAGATAATCAATTGAGCGGACATGGGGTAAGATGATCAATCCTCATTTAGAAAGACAGATGGGATTTGCATTGAACGTATGACAGGAGTCTACTGAGCGCATCTGAAAGACTCTTACTAGCAGTGTTTTCAAAGCAAAGACTCATGACCAAACCTTTGGCAGAGTACAGGGAATCATAAGAAAGAAGGGGAGTTAGTCTGATGGGGAAAGGATAGGAGCTCCACAAGGACCAAATATATCTGGGCACAGGATCTTTTCTGAGACTGACATTCAACCAAGGACCATGTATGGATATAACCTAGAACCTCCACTCAGATGTAGCCTGTGGTAGCTCAGTAACCAATTGGTTTCCCAAAGTGAGGGGAACAGGGACTATTTCTAACAGGAACTCGATGACTGGCTCTTTGGTCTCCCCACCCCCGAAGGGAGGAGCAGTCCTGTTAGGCCACAGAGGAGGGCTTTGCAGCCAGTCCTGAAGATACCTGATAAATCAGGATCAGATGAATGGGGAGGAGGTCCCCCCTATCAGTGGACTTGGAAAGGGGCACGGTGGAGATGAGGGAGGGAGGGAGGGAGGGACTGGGAGGGAATGAGGGATCGGGACACGGCTGGAATACAGAGTTAATAAAATGTAACTGATAAAAAAAAATAAAAAAAAAAAGAAACAAAAACAAAACAAAAAAGCCTACTCAAAAAATTTTTAATGTGTGTGTGTATGTGTGCAAGTAGGTACATGTCTGAGGACAACTGGCATAAGTTGGGTTTTTCCTTCCACCATGTAGGTATCAGATTCAGATCAACAGACTTGGCAATAAGTGTCTTTACCTGTGGAGCCATTTTGGTAGCCCTGTTTTGTTTTTCTCTTTACACTACTAATTTAAAATAAAGAGGAGGGCATACTGCTGTTCTGAGAAGGCTCCTGGGTGTCACTGTGGTGCTGATGACTAAGGTCACAGGGTGGTCAAGCTAAAGGGGTGCAGGGTAATCACAGTGAGAATGCCCTGGAGGCTGTACTTGCGCAATACAGAAGTATCGTAAACTGGGCTCTGCCTGTGCCCTGGGCAGGCCGGCACAAGCCCTGCAGGTACATGCAGGGCAGCACCTGTCGTTCTCTGAGCTGCAGCACACCGGCTGTCTCCTGTTTAGACAGGTGTTTGGATTTATGTTCCTATCCCAGGAGGGCGCCTGTGGCACCAGCTCCTGCCTCCTCTCAATGGCTACCAAGGACGGAGCAAACTCCTTAACAGCCCAAAGCAGATACGAAGACTGAGAATATGTGATCCTTACTCTTGGTGTGGGCTGTGGTTCTGGGAAACTTCAGAATCGCTGTCTTTGGGGGACAGGGATCCCTTGTAGGTATAGAACACATCTTCGGTTTCTGTGATGTAGGTCATCTCATTCGCCAGGTTGTCCACAGAGGAATGGCGGGGCTTGCGGATTTCATGCCGGAGCCGAGGACTTCGCCTACACAAGGAAGGGAGAAGAGCAGTAAAGTGCTGAGAGCAATTTTCACACAGAGGTTTGACCCAATGTCAGCTCTGACCTTGTGACCTGGCCTCTTCGTGGATGCCCTGACTGGTGATTAGAAAGTCAGATCCAAGGCTGGGTGTGGCAGCACAGCACAAGGGAGGATTAAGTGTTAAGAACCAGCTGAGGGAATTAATGAGAACCCGTCTCAAAACAAACCAAAACAAAACAAACCAGATCTAAGTCAGAGCCAGTGAGGTCATTCTTAATCCAGTCGAATCCAGCCAGGGTGACACAGATCTCTGACAAATTCAGGTAAGTGGTGTGGTCTCCAGAACCACAGTCTCCACTTAGAAATAGGGAGAACTAAATTGTCTTATGCTACTGGTCAGTGAATATCGATTAAGATAAAGCTACTCTTTTAGAAGGCTCAAGGCATAACAAACCCTCCTGAACTTTTCTCACCAGTTAAACAATGTACACTAACAGGTTTAGCAGGCAAAATATGTTACTTCTCACCGAATAATTCTGAAGGAATCTGAAGGAATAATTGACTTTAAAATTGTGTCCATGGCCAGGTTGTGGTGGCACATGCCTTTAATCCTAGCATGCTGTGAATCTGAGGACAGCCTGGTCTAGAGAGTAAGGTCCAGGACAGCCAGGTCTGTTACACAGAGAAACTCTGCCTTGACTTGTCCCCTCCCCCCTAAAAAAAGTGTGTGCATGTGCGGTTATGTTTGTATGCAGGCACCATTACCCATTCATGTGTAGGTATAAATTAGAGCTTGGTGTCAAATGTCTTCCTCTGTCATTTTCTACCTTATTTTTTGAGTCAGGGTCTCTCATTGAAGCTGGGGCTCATCAGCCCAGCTATGCTGGCTGGCAGCTCCTGGGATCCTCCTATTTCTGCCTCTTAGTCCTGGGATTACAGGCATCTACACACATCCCACTTTAATGTGTGTGCTAGCATCTGAACTCAGCTCCTGTTTGCAAAGCAAGCACTTTCTACAGACATGCACAGACTGGAGATGCTTGTTTGTTTTAATGTTCTTTTTATCAAACACCTGTAGTGTGATGGGTACCAGCATGCTGCCCTGCTTTCCATTATTAGCCGTAGTCAGGTGATCTTGGATAAGTCCCATCACTACTCTGGACTTCAGCTGTACTCACATGAGAATGAGCCAAATGAGTCAGTGTTCATGGAACATTTGGGACTGCACCTGGGTGTCAGGCCCTGTGTCACATGAACCTAGGCACTCTTCCACAGCATTCCCAGATTTCCTTTGTCAGCTATTTCTCTTTGGGACTCTCAGGGACTTGCAATCACCCTTTCATCCACAATCAATAATGTATGACCACTGTGGAAGCAAGACGGCTCATGTGACTCCTGGGAAAGGATCTATAATTAGCATCAAGAGAGCCAAGCCAGTACTGTGGTAACTTTTTTCTAGCTTTTTTCTGGAGCTCATCTGGGGCTCTGTCTGCCTCCTTGACAATTTCCACGTAAGCGAAACCCACATGCCATCATCATCATCATCATCATCATCATCATCATCATCATCACCGTTATCTAGGATATGTGGCCTCCTGTGCCTAGCAGGTCCCTCTCCTCATATCCCACAATCCCATAGACCTTGGCTAGGAAATGTCCAGGTCCACCTGTCTTGCAAGCCACCATGCTAAACCTGTGCAGCCAAGATACAACCTCTCTCTGCTTCACGACATTCATCAAAATGGCTGATAGCCTTGTGGACTATTGAAATAACCAACCGAAAATTTCACTTGACTATTTTCTGAAACATGCTTATGAAAAAGCATTGATACATTATTCCATCTGTGGTAAACTTAGAACCCGGAGGTTCTCACATCTTTTCATCCTTCATCCTTTTAACTTCTTTACCATGGGACTTCTCAGAGCTTTAAGACACAACCATATACTACAATTCTAAGGTGACCATTTCAGCAGGCCTCAGGTTCCAGGTGTTATTATTTGTTTATTTTGCAGGGCTGTAGAATGAAAACGGTCTGTGCATGCTGTATGTGTGCTTTAGCACTGAGCTATGACCTCAGGGCCCGCCCCAATTTATTAATTTTCTTTTTTTAAAGAAGCACTTCAAGGGTATAGTTAGGTAGGAAGGATAATGTCTGAGAATCTAGTAACTGTGGCGCACAATAATCAATGAAACGTTTCAAAACAGCCAGCAGAAAAGATGTATGCATGTATGTATTTATGAGAGATTAGATCCATGTATCCCAGGCTGGCCTTGAACTCTTGATTCTCTGGCCTCAGGCTCCTGAATGCTAGCTTAACCTTACAAGTATCTACCACCATGTCCAGTTACTAGGAGGGATTTTAAGTTCTTCACAAGAAATGTTATTTGTCTGATGGATAGGACAGCTAACTGGACTTGAAGGATTTCTCTGTGTAGCCTTGGCCCTGTGAAGCCTCCTGGACTTGCTTTGTAGCCAAGCTGGCCTCAAACTCAGAGAGATCCGCCTGCCTCTGCCTCCCCAAGTGCTGGGATTACAGGCGTGTGCCATGGTACCTAGCGTTATTTAAAGTCACCTTAGCATTATCAGGAGACTGGCTCTTTGTGCAACACGTGGCAAGCATGTGGGAGTCCTGACTCTAGGCCATCTCTGTGGAAGAAATAAAAGCCGACTCTGTTTTTAAGAGGAAAGGTATCTGCTGGTGTATGGCATAGAGAGGACATACCAGTTGGGAGTGATGGGAGGGGAGCGGGAAGGCAGGCTCTTGGTTTCTAGCCGTTCCACCGATAAGGACCTCCGCATGGCTGGGTTCCACACCATCCCTCCGATCACCTTTTTGCAATATTGGTTATTTATAGACCTGAAAAACCAGATGCAGAGTCACGTTCCACACTGCTATGTCCAACAAGAAAGCAAGCGCAGCACCATAAAATACAGCCTCCCTAGCGCCTTCTCTGAAGGCGATTTCTTAGCGCCACAGTGACACTGGCTGGGCTATGAGGAGTGCAGCTATTCAGTTTCCAGGGTGGCCTCTTCAAATTTTAAAGACTAGATTTGTTTATTTTGTGTGGGTCTGTGTACCTGTGTGCGGACTGTGCCATGGTGTACTTGTGGAGATCCGTAAACAACTTGCAGGAGTCAGTGTTGTCTTTTCACCTTGTGGGGATCGAACTCAGGACATCAGGCTTGGCAGCAGGTGCCTCTCCCCGCTGAACCAGTTAGCTCCAGACGTCCTTTCTTGGTCTGTTTTTTCTTTAGGTTATGGCTATCGCTTGGTTTATAGTGTTTTGGTAAGAATGCTTCTGTGTTTCTACTACTTTAAATAGTTGAACTGCTTCTAGACTACCAGGTTAGAAGGAACGCCAGAGGAGAACAGAATAGCAAAGACAGCACAGAGCAGCACAGCTCCAATAACATCAACGGATCTACCTCGCTTGCCTCCCACTGGCATGAACAAAAGCACAGTCACCCTCCCACATGCTCTCTGCCACCCAGACCAGCAGTTTCAGCGGCCATACATCACCAGGAAATCACAGGGAATTCTCTGACAGAGAAGGAGCTGAGGACCTGCTTACAGCAGCCCCAGGCCATAGTCTTTGAATGTGCTACCTAAAGGGTATTTCTAAATTTTATTTCTAGTTAGAGAACTGAAATCCTGAGGAACAGATCAACTTGGCAAGTTGTTTGAAGTCTGGTTGGCAGTAACAGTCCTGACATTTCCAATTTTACACCATGCTCTGATGTCTTAAGTAGTCCATATACTTCCTTGTGGCCTAAGACGAGCTGACAAAGACAACAGAACAACAAGAAAAATACAACGAACTCCAGGGACTAGTTTACAAGAGCGAGTGCCGCCGCCACTCTGACCAGAGTATCCATTACAGCATTGGTAGGAGACCTTTTTCTCTGAGGTCAGAAGCCACATGACTGCGGATTAAGGCTGCAATATTAAAATAAGAGGAGGCAGCGTGGCTCCAAGGTTTAATGTGGCAGATCCCTAAAGCACGTGTCACAGGTTATTAATAGAAACCTGAAACTGTTCCATTGTCCCTGGAAAATCATGAACAAATTCTTCTCTCATGGAGCCTATCAGAGCCAATACACACACCTACAGAAGTATCTCTAGGGCTGGGCCGGACCAGGGTTTCCTCATCTGAGAAATGAATGGGACTAGTAAGGATGGCGAGATGGCTCAGCAGGTAACGGTGCTTGCCGCCAAGTCTGATGACTTGAATTCAATCCCTGAGACCCACAGGACAGAGGGGAACTGACTCTCAGAGGTTTTCTTGGACCTCCACATGGGTACCATGGCATGCATGTGCCCCAACCCCATCCCTACACATAAATAAGTAAATGTAAAAAAACAAAAACAAGAAAAGCAATTTAAGAGTCAGAAAGAAAAAAGTGTGTTTGCGTGTATGTATGTATGCATGTATGTGTGTGTGTGTATATATATATATATAAAATTAACAGTATACTGAAAGATGGTACCAATAAGAAACTGGTAACTTGTATCCCAAACTGCCTTCCATATCTCAAGTGACCCTCTGCAGAGGATTAAAAATGCTTAGTTCTGCTGTGACTTGACATGTCAGGTTGGGCTGGTATCCACGGGGGCCTCCCCTTCTCTAAGAAGAGAAAGGGGAAACAGAGGAAAGGGGTATGAGGGTGGGACTGGGAGAAGGAGAGAAAGTGGGGGCTTCCATCAGGATATAAAGTGAATAAATAAATTAATGGAAAATCTATTTTCAATAAAAGGAAAAATAAAACACACACAGACAAAACTGATGACTTATACCCCAAACTGCCTTCTATACATCAAGTGACAGTCTGCAGAGAATTAAAAATGGCTACTAGCAGCTGTGTGTCAAAAAAAAATCCCTGTGTCACAGGGTAGGCCTAACGGAAGAGTCACTGGTAAAGCCTTCCTAAATTCCTAAGCCATAAATCTTGGGATATACTAGATTACTGTTGCCCTAAGCACCAAAATAGGGGTTCTTACGCCACAGAAGTGCAAAGAGATGGAGTACAGATGGCAGGGGGCCTCCTTGTTGGTGGTGTGTTTGTGTGGCCCACCCTCCCAGATGTTACAATGCTGCCATTAATGTGTTCATTGGAAGAAAGCAGTTCTCTTCCAAATAACTGACTAGACCTGGTCCTCCAGGCAGCTTGGAGGGTGGCATGTGAGGGATGGCGCCTGGTGAGGGATGCCAGGCCTGGAGTGCTTAGCATTACTTCCATCAGGGAAGTCCCCCAGAATGGCATGACCCAAGTGAGTGCACGGCCTCAGCAGCTGTAGCTGTCTGGGCTGTCAGTCCAGCAGCAGGTGAGACCTCTGGAGACGGCGGGACCATTGCTGGTGGCTGAGCTGCATCACGCTCGGGTACGGCTCTCATCAGAGGTCTCTGCCTGCCTAGAGGGACCACCTTGCAGGAAGGGGATTCAGCTTCCATATGGCGTCCTGGGGACAAGGCAGCTCCCTGGGTAGCCCCACTACATTAGCCCTCTGGCCTACTCAGTAGTAGACTATTGAATGCATACAACTACTAGACAGAATTTAAGTGCTAAATACTTTAAAGCTATGTTTGCTCATTCAGAAGAAATAATACCACCCCACCAGAGGCAATTTGCCCCTTACTAAATCATTATGTTACCTAAAGACTAACATGTAATAGGAAAGCCATAGAACATTCTTATCATATTTTGTAGCAAATAATAGCTCATACTAGAGCCCCATTTAGAAAAAGCCACAATCACAATTTTGATTTAGAAATTCTAAAAACTTGATAAACAATTTCTGCTGCCGCTAATACAAAGCTGGATTAGAATGAAACAAAAATATAAGCTCCACAGTTACTTTATTTAGAGACTCAATGTACATTATTTTAAAAATTATAATGTGCATATGACATATATGTGTAAATTTAAATATTTTGAATATTATTTTCTGTAGGTAGCACTTAGGTTCATTGTTAGAATTAAACATAACTATGTTTCTTTCATAAATACTAGGAATTATGAATTATAATTATTATTTTGTAGCTATTATTGGAAATACATTCAAAGGCACCTGACTCTGGAAACCTTTGTTCATCTTTGTGGGGTGCCTTATGGACTAATGTTGTGTGGGAGGGGCTGGCTTAGTGGCCTCTGGCTGTGAAAAGCCTAATATGCTGGCAGCAGAATGACACTCAGTGTCCTTTATTGGACAGGGTGTGGTGGCAGATGCAATGCTAGCTGTCTGGGAACTCAGACGACAGCAGGGTTGAGGGGGCAGAAACTAACGCTGGGAATATGAGATGTACCTGAACAGGTGTACCAAGGGCTCAGCTTCCCCTGGAGAGACTCAGCTACCATTCGGGGATCTAAAGTCTGGGGTCTAGCTGGGCAGCTGCCCCTCTGCCCACAGAGATCAGTGGCAACCAGCCCGCATTAATATCTCAGTTTAGTATGGATGGTCCCTGTAAAGTATACTCACTTTTTAGGGTTCCTGGAGCCTAGAGTCCAGTACTGAGATAGAACATTCTTTTCCTGAGGTAGTAACTTTTTTGCCTGAAAGAATGAATGGTGCTCGACGCAGGATTTCCACAAGTTTTTGCAAGATCGGTAATTTAGCATGTTGAAGGCCACAATATGTTCCCTGGATTCAGCCTGGGAGGAAGAAGAGTAGAGATTTCACTGTAAAGACACAGGATGATAAGAGTGTGTCAAGCTTGCTACCCATATGTAATAACCAGGAAAGATGTGACAGAGGGAGGGAGCAACCCCTAGACACCTCAGACACACCCCAATGTCCCAGGAATATTCTGGAGGAGGACTGTCAACCCTCCACGGGTGTGATAATAAAAAAGACCTGAATGCAGGTCTCCTCGGCATCTGGGGTCCTTGAAACTCTTGTTTCAAACCTGCTTACAGTTCAAGAGGGGCTTATTTGTAGCTACCAGCTGATGAATTAAAGCTCGGGCTTGGGAACATCTCTTCCAAACAAGCAGATAGTAGAAATGTTAAAATCCTGGGGATTCTCCATTCTTGCTCCAGGGTGAATTCAAGTGCTTATATATCATAAGCAATTTCACCCTTGGCTTTGCCTTCAGACTACCTGCATTTAGGTTTTCTGATCTCACACACATTTTGGAATAGGCATCCTGATCCTCCTTGCACTAAGGCTGGGGCTGGGGCAGGCAGGCAACCCAGGTTCCAGTCCTTGGAACTCGGAGCTTTAGTGATCCTGTTTCTAAGGGTCCATTCTCTGTGTGGGGCCAGTCTAAGGGCATATCATCTTTGAAAAGTTGGGAAAGGGACATGGTGACAGTCAGTGACAACTATGCAGCATAACAAGACAGGGTGTGGTGTGGCAAGGGCAGGCGCCTCGGTTCAAATTCCAGCCCCTTCCCTCTGAGGCTGTGGAGCCTTGGCTTTCTCTCTGCGCGTCCTTCTGCTGTGGCTAAGCAAACAAACAGAGTTGTCTAGGATCCTGCTGACTCCTCTTACAAGACCCAGGAACAGGCTATCAACCCTGGAACTTAGCCGTGGGATGCCTCCTCCTATACGACAGTGGGCTCTGCCAGGTGCTCAGACCTTCTGTCTGATCCATACAGTTCCCTGAGCAGTGGACATTACTTGAGCTTCTACAAACAAGGTAATATGGGCTACGGGAGGTGAAAGAACCTGCTCAGTTGCTAAGGGGAAAAGGCAGGATCTAGACCTAGAGTCTGAATCTAAGGCAAGTTCATTCTCCAAACAGAGACACCGACTGACTTATGGAGAGGACCACAGGGTCTGACGACCTAACGGCCATGGTGTTTCCTTCCTAGGACACAGAAAGCAATTCCCAAGGAACTGAGTGGGGAAGCCCCAACAACATGGCAAACCCAGTAAGCACAGACAGAACTCACCTGTTTTTGCCGCTGGTGTATGAAGAACTTTTTCCTTTTGAAAGAAATTTTGAGTATGTTCACCCTGTAAAAAGCAAAGCAAAACAAAACCACACATAGCACAGAAAAGAAAGCAAAATGCAAATCAAACACAGACATCAGGGCTCAGCCGGACATGGGTCCTCTGTTCATGATCTGGATGACCGCGAGCTTCTGGGAGTGTGCCTCACCAAACTCAGGAAGCTCACTGAGCTGGATCTCCACAGGGCCTCTGGATTGTGAGGCAGCTTTTAAATAACTAGGAGCATGGGCCATGCGCACTCTTTGCTGTAAGTCTCTTTGTGACACTAAAGCCCTGCAGGAGCTGATGCCTACATGGGGGAAGACAGTGGAGGGCAGTGTGGAGCAGAGGGAGGACAGAACTGGGTTGTGGCCCTGGCTCTGTTACTTAACAGCCACGCGTGAAAGAACCTCTTCACCATGTGCATGATATAGAATGAAAGGCACCAGTCGTCACCAAGTCTGTTTTGTATACCGGGCCACTGCCTCTATTTGGACTCTGCAACAGTCCTGAAAAGTATGTAGCTATCCTGCACTGGGTATCCAGAAGAGGAAGCTGAGGTGTAGTGATGTTGCTGCTGCGAGCCAGGCTCTGAGCTTGGGGCTGTTTCAAGAGCCTATGATCTTAGACCCTGTGATATCTGCTAAGTGGTGGCCCATCACAGCCTTTCTCAGCACAGTCCTGTGACAATGTTGATGTCAAATTCTTACTTTAGGTTCTCTTCATTAAAACTGGTAAGTTTGTGTGTGTGTGTGTGTGTGTGTGTGTGTGTGTGCACGTTCATTCATGTGGGCACATATGTGGAGGCCAGAGGTCTGCCTTGGGTGTCCTTCCTCAGGTACTGTCCACCTTATTTGTTGAGACAAGGTCTCTCATTTGACTTAGAGCTCACCAACTACATGAGGCAAGGCTGGCTGGCCTGAGACCTCTGACCCCCCAGTGTTGGGATTCAAAACTGTACCATGAAGTACAAGCTCACCTTTTAAACAGATTTTATTCACTATGGCAAGCTACTATAATCCACACAGTATCTGGAGGAAAAAAGGAGGTCTATTGCTCTGTAGGATCATATCAAGCCCTTGATATGAGCATTCTAAAACAGAGAGGTTGAATAAGTGAAAGTTTATTCACGTGACATTTCCCCAGTGGACCAGCAATACACACACACACACACACACACACACACACACACACACACACACAGAGAGAGAGAGAGAGAGAGAGAGAGACAGAGAGAGACAGAGACAGGGACAGAGAGACAGAGACAGAGAGAGAGACAGAGAGAGACAGAGAGAGCACTTGCATTATATAGTAAAAACAAACACCTATATATATAGTCTGCTGGCAGATACACCTATTGACAAATGAACTCTGGGAGTGACTGCAGGCTAGTCATGTAAGGATCAGAAGGCTCTTAGGTCCAGTGCTTCCGAGGCAGCCAGCAGGGAGTACGTTACACCCCAAGGTGGCCGGTCTCCTCCACATAGTCTGTGCTGAGGGTCACATGCAGGAATTCCTATTTCACAGGAGTCTGGAGAGCACACTCATCAGTTTGGGAGTTCCCACCCTTGTCTTGCTGGGCACAGACTGCTTGTGTGCTATTGGCTTCATGTGGGATGCTCTGCTAGGGCCCCTGATTCAGTTTTCTTTCTGGCTTGACTGTGTTCCTCACAAGAGCAAACCTGAAGAAGGTAGACGTAATTTCCAGGCTGAACGCCCTACATAGGGCCGCCTACTGCCCTTCAGTCACAAGGAAATATGAAATGTACTGAGTGTCTAGATGGATTAAGTCCTGTGCCAGGTCCCAGGGATGGAAAGAACAAGACAGTGGGTACTGCCACCTGGACATTTATAATCTAATGAAGGAGATGATATGCACAAGCCACATCCTTGTAACCACTGCACGTAGGAGAAACTAGTTCTCATCGTTAGAGCACCGAGGATTAAGTCCGGTACCCTGTGAGGCTCTCCATGGCCAGCTCATTCTCTAGTGACTGGCCATCGTACACCATGCTCTAGCCCTAATCAACCATCTACCCTGGACTGACCACTGTGTTCTCCCTTGTTCCTGGCGATACACGTACTCTGTACCTCCTTCTAGAACGTACTCCCTGGGGCCAACGCCTATCGAGTCACTCCTGCAGGTTCTGGAGCCTTCTGCACTCTGCCCTGTGACCTGACCTATTATAGTTTTCTCTCCAGTGGTGACTGTCTTCTGGTCTCTGAGGTTTTCACTTGTTACAGTTTGAGTCCTGTGTTTGAACACTTCATCCCTAGCTGGTGATACTGTTTTAGGAAGTCATGAAACCTTTGGGAAACAGGGTTTAGCTATCAGCAGTGGGTCAGTGGGAGTGGGCCCTGTAGGTCTCAACCTGAGCTCATTTCTTCATCCACAAAGATGCAGAACTGAACCATTTAAGTACCTTACCGGCATGGCATCCTCAGTTGTTTCTATCAGTTATCGTGTCACAGGGTGATGAAAAATAACTAATACAACACTGGCACCAAGGACAGGTTCTAACAGGGGCCAGTTCGAAGCTGAAGAGTGACCAAGATTATCAGAAAGAGCCCCTGAGGAACTAGAGGGGTGTCAAGAGCCCCCGTGGGTCCTGCCAAAAGGATCCAAAGTCTTCTGTTTACAAATTGCTTTGTCCATCTGAAAGACTCTACCTAGCAGTGCTCCAAAATAGATACTAAGACTCACAACCAAACCTTCAGCAGAGTGCAGGGAATCATATGAAATAAGGGGAGTTTGATGTGGAAAGGATAGGAGCTCCACAAGGACCAAACGTATCTGGGCACAGGGTCTTTTCTGAGATGGACACTCAACCAAAGTCCATGAGAGGATAAAACTTAGAACCTCTGCTCGGATGTGACCCATGATAGCTCAGTAATCAATTGGTTTCCCATAGTAAGGGGAACAAGGACTATTTCTAACATGAACTCAATGACTGGCTTTTTGACCTCCCCACCTCCCAAGGGAGGAGCAGTACTGTTAGGCCACAGAGGAGGACTTTGCAGCCAGTCCGGAAAATACCTGACAAAAGCGAGTCATATGAAAGGGGAGGAGGTCCTCCCCTATTAATGGACTTGGAAAGGGGCAGGGAGGAGATGAGGGAGGGAGGGTGGGATTGGGGAGGGAATGAGGGATACAGCTGGGATACAGAATTAACAAAATGTAACTAATGAGAAAAATAAATTATGGAAAAAAAAAAAAACAAATTGCTTTGTCAAGTTTCCAGCTTCCCATCTGAAGTCTCCCTATAGAATCCAAATCTGCCTCTAAACGAGATGTCCAGAACATGCTTATGGGACCTTCATAGATTCAGCACAGACTGAGCTAGACTCCCAGGCGTCTGGCCTGTGGTCCTGGAGGACTGGAGGCACTTAGAGAAGAGAAAATCAGGTCATGCCCACTGCCTGGTCCTTTGTTCTGGGCAGGCCAGAGAACTCCACAGGCCACACATCCCAGCTAGCCAAGCCATGGCTGGGGTTTCCTGCTTCCAGTAAGGGGCTCAAGAAGATTTATCACCTGTCATACTGATTCTATGGTAAAACTAAGTAGGTCCACAGCCTGTTTTACTGAAAATTAAAAGTACTTAAAATTAATTGGGAGAACCAAACATACAAACAGCATCCCTAAGTGTGTATTCTATTGAAGCATTTCTCCACAAATACAAGTATTAGTGGTAGGATAAAATATAGGTCCTGGAGTGACAAACTGGATGTGAATTTTAGCTGCACCATTATTAGCAGCATGAGACTGACAGTTTTCACAAACTTCCGTGTTCTACAGCCTCTTCTGCTGAGAAACCAGGGATAAGAACGGCTTATTCAAGGTTTAAGTGAGATAAATAAAATACACAGTAACATGACTTGGATACCAACAAAACTCAGTAAGATGATAGCTGCTATTCACGGCAAAGGCCCTTGTAATTTTATTTATAGGTTTTCTTTTCTGTCATAAATAATGCTGTGATGAACCTTTTTGTGCCTTAGTTTGAGAAGGTTCGAGGCAGTCGATCAGAGGAGCAAACTCACACGTCAGATCTGCTGAGCCACACACAACTCTGCCACCCGAGTCTCCTTTTCCCCTCTCTAGAAGTTTTTGTATGGCCACTTTTCTTCACGTTTGTACTTCTGTCTTTCCCTGCAGCACTGACTATCAACTGGCCCCAGCCCTGCCCTGCACACCCTCACACTGGAAAATTTCCCTGAAGGACACTCCCTGTTGCCTGGTACAGTAAATTCAAATTCATCTCGAAAAGTCAATCCACACTCCCCTCCCCATCTCTGCTCTTGTTTTCTAAAGATTCTAGTGCCTAGAGTCAACCACAGTTTGAAAAATACTTGATTCTTTCAAGAAAGAGGCCACATCCACATAATTTCCATTACAGTACACTGTGGTAACTGTTTGGTTTTATTATGTATTGTTTTAAATCTCTTAGCCGACTTAATTCATAGAATAAACTGCACCACAGGTATGTATGCTGAAGGGGGAAAAAAACTCTAACACACACACACACACACACACACACACACACACGACTTGGTACTCTTTGCTGCTTCAGGGTTACCAGAATCTAGGACGGATCCCACATACATACAAGGGGATGGGAGGACTTTTCAACTCCACGACCTGCCTTGTGTCATTTATCCATCCACCTAACCCAACCCCATGACGACTGGTGGAGGGAAGTTAATGAAAACCAAAGTTAACTTTCCCAAATCTGGATCAAATTCAGAGTGCAGAGCTTAAAGCTTTGGGGGCAGAGTTCTAGCCATAATTCAGAAATAAAAGTTTAAAATAAGAACTAGCATTACTTTTGCTTGGCATATTTTTAAAGCATGATTCAGACAATTCGAAGTGTTTGCACTTACCAAGGGTAGAAACTTGTGCAAATGTATTTCCGGTATACTGCAATGCCCGCAGAAGCAATTCCGATCATTAGATCCAAATTGTGCAGATCCTGGGGAGAAAAAAGGAAGAGTCCAGGCTCACAGAGTGTTTTACTCTGCTAACTTTAACACAGCCTCGCTTTTAGAAACAGCACTGTGCATCTGCTTAAGAGGGGGAAATGCCACCCAATACAGGGAAGTCCCCACTTAGCAGCCACTTAGAGCAAGGAGTTCACTCCCAGCTCTTCTAAAGTGAACGCACACACACACACACACACACACACACACACACACAGCACATCATAAACACACACAGCACATCATGAATACACACACAGCATGTCATGAACATACACAGCATGTCATAAATACACACAGCATATCATAAATACAACATATCATAAACACACACAGCACGTCATGAACACACACACAGCATGTTATAAACACACCAGCACATCATGAATACACAGCATGTCATGAACACACACAGCACATCATGAACATACACAGCGTGTCATAAATATACACAGCATGTCATAAATACAACATATCATAAACACACACAGCACATCATGAATACACACAGAACATCATGAATACACACACAGCATGTCATAAACACACACAGCACATCATGAACACACACACACACAGCATGTCATAAACACAAACACACAAAGCATATACAAATACACACAAAGCTCATACTAACACATACATGCACACGCACACAGAGCATGTCATGATTCCTGGTTTAGGAAGATACCAGGTAAGATTATGCACTTCACAGAGTTATAAACACTCTTGAATTTTCAGCCGTTAGCATTAGGGAGCCACATGAGACTCAAACAGGCCTCTCTCTGTGCAGCTCTGTTCAAATCTCAACTTCAATTACTGAAAAGGCTTTAGCTATTATAAAATGATAAAGAAAAATTACACATGTAGACACAACTCTAAATCTAATTAAGAAATAAATGTTGCTTATTAATCCAGTGTAACTACATGGGCTACGGACTTCTGTGCTTGGCACTGCCATATATTATAGAGACACAGAAGGCAAACCAAAAGAATTAAAGCTGCTTTAAATCCACTTGAGCATAAGCAAATAACATTCAAAGGGACAAGAGCTCCCTCCTTGACTCACACATATTTCTGTTTCCAATCAGATAGCGTAACCACAAACACAGGGCAGAGCTGGTTACAAGTAAGTGTGAACCTCTGGCTGCGGCTCAGGGGAGCCTCCATTTCCCTCTCAGCATTATAACAATTATGGGATCTACCTCAAGGGTTTGTATCAGGCTGAAAGTGCAGAAAATAGAAAGAACCCAGGACAGAGCTGGGCATATGCTGCTCTAGATCAGGAACTGGCACACGACAGGTGTAACATGTTCATTTTTCTGTTGGGGGGGGCATCATTTACGAGCAACAAAGGAACAAGGACAGGTATGGAAACTGGACAGGGAAACATTGTTGCTACAGAGGAAGTCCTGAGTATTCACAACAGGCACACACGTAAGCAAAGCAAGAATAATGCCGAGAACAAGGCTGCCAACAATCATGACACTCACAACAGAGGAACACATCAGCAAATGATGATGAAAGAGTGGCCTGGTGAGCTAAGGACTGAATCTCGTTTTTCAGTGTGTGCACCTTTACCCAGACAACTATAGTTTACCCCAGTTAGCGATTTCCTAAGATCCCACACCAGCCCCACATCCCAGCCGCTTTTGCAGAAGAACAGATCATGTGACCAGTTCCAGTTGGGCGAGTGGTGTGGCTCTTCTGCCTGGAAGCTCTGAAGAGCTGTTTGCCATCCTCCGGCTTCTGATAGGGAAGCCACACAGGAAGACCACGAAGCTGTGGAGGAGCCTAGACTGGGGAGTTATTGGGTCGTAGAAGCTGTCTGAAGAGAAGTCTGGACCCAAGGACAATAGAGAACTCTCCTGAAAACTACTGTGTGGTACCAAGCTACTCAGATACCTACACACACATACAAACATGCATACACGTAACCTAAACACATCATACACACGGTACTATATTTGAGTAACCAGCTCTAATCTGAGTAGTGCTTAAGATGTAGTAGAAACCTTGGCTCAGTAAACTGCCACAAAAATGGATTTATAAAATCATGTGACCTTAGAAGGAGGGCCATTTGTGGGAAAGAAGAGACAAGGGATGAGGGGTTAATCATGAGCAAAACACAATGATATACATGCATGGAAATAGACACCTCCTCCACTTTTTGAGATGGGGGCACCCGCTAGCTGAAATATTACTATGTATCTGAGGATGACCTTGAACTTTGATCCTCTTGCCTCTTCCTCCTGAATGCTGGGTGCACACCAACTCATGCGGTGCTGGGGATTGAAGCCGGTGTTTTAGGAATGCAAGACAAGCACTCTACTAGCCAAGAGAAAGCCTCAGCCCACAAACCATCATTATGTGTGCATACTAGAAAAAGTCTCAGAAGACAGAAAAATGATTTTTTCCCATTCCACCGTAATTGGAGTAGCCTTTGAAAGCTTGTAAGTTCCTGTGTCCTGCTCCCTCAGAAGTGTGAACAAGGCAATCGACTGAATGACTGATCAGATTCAGATACTCAATAAACTTTCCAGGTATCTCTTTTTTAAAAAAATAATTTATTTTAGATTTGCTTAATTTATTATTTTGTGCACTTGACTGTTTTGCCTGCATGTTTGTCTGTGCACTGTACCACATGCATGCCTGGTTCTCAACTAGGCTGTAAGCCTCCACGTGGGTTCTGGGAGTCAAACCCGGGTCTTCTGCAAGGACAAGTGCTCTTAAACACTGAGCCAACTCTCTAGCCCCCAAGTATCTTTTTAAAGGTTTTATTTGTTACAATGGGAGAGAAACCATTCCCCAAGGAAGTTTGCACACTTGCATAATTAAAAATAAACCACAGTTCCTGGGCTAAAGGGTACATACCCTGCCTCCATGAAGCTCCACTCCGTAGAAGTCAAGGGTCCGAGCTATGTTGATGTAGCAAGATTCGGCTTCTGACTGCTTTAGCCCACTGCAGAAGAGAAGAGAAAATGCAAAACTCACCTAATAGAGTGAACATTCACTCAAGCTCTTCAACATTAAAAATACCTGAAAAACACAGTAAAAGCCCTCCATAATAGTTACTAAGGGTTACTAAAGGCCTTGTCCTCATCCCCCTAAGCACTCCAACTTTAAATTCTAATGAAGCAGGTTTTCCTTCTTGTCCATGGAATCTGACCTCCTCTAGACCCCTTGGATTTCTCCTAAGAGACACTCCCCACTTAGTGGGTTCTCAAAGAGGTCTTCAGACAGTGAAAACTATCTATCACCTTTCAAAAGGCCTGCCCTCATGGTGCCAGGTTGCTCAATTAATAGGTGATCTTTCATCGTTTTTGCCTGTCTATTCTCTCAACAGTGTCCTCACGCTTCAAACCCCAGTGGGCCTGTGCTATTTTCGGACGCTGACTTCTGTCCCAGGAGCAATTCCGGGAGAGAGGGCTGGCAGAGCCCTCAAGGTACGCTGGTGGCCTGCCCTTTGTTTTTATGGCCTTCCCGAGAAATGAGATGTCTCTGAAGAGCTGGCCTGGGTCAGCGTGGTCCTCATTTAATGGGAACAGAACAGCTGCCACAGTAGCTTTCAGTCACGTGAGGAGCAGGAAGGAGAGGCTGGGAGTGGGAAGTATTTGTTAGAGGCAAAGCTTGGCCCAAGGCAATTCCCTCCGTGGAGGAAAAGCAGTTTGGATCCCAGACCACCCACCCTGTCAGCTCTCCAGTCCACCTGCCTCTCCACTCAACAATACCTGAGGGAATGGTCTTTTTTTTTTTTTTTTTCTTATTAAATGGGGTAAATAGCTAAAAGGTATACCTGGTTCAATCAGCTTGTAGGCCAATCAATCAGACAGAAAACGTGCATTTCCTTGAGGAATTAACTAATGTCCGTGGCATCTCAAAGGGGGAATGTCCCAGCTATCACCCTCAATTTCTATTGCATTTTATGCTTCACAAAAAAAAACGCACGTGATGCTAAATATATATTTGCTACCATCCCAGCTTAAAGGTACAAAACAAACCAAACAAAACAAAACAAAACAAAAACATAGGCAGTCCAGGGAGCATCAAACACAAAGTGATGCATTATCTACAGACACCCAGACTGAGTTCCTAAGCCTCCCTCCCCCAGTCCCCGCACCTGTGCTGTTTATGGAGCGACTCCACCTTGCTTAAAAAGTCATCATTTTGATCGGGTATGAACTGGCTGTCGGCAAGATAGCCTGGATGATGTATGGAAGAATTAAAGTCTCCAAAATGAGCTATTGAGACACAATGAGGGAAAATCATAATTAGCCTTGCCTCTTCAGTATGGTCTGCATCAACAAACATCGATAACATTTAGAGAAATATCTCCTGTGGGAACAGTTCTGTCAAGCTCTGAGCTGCGTGAATCAGCTCCTCTTCAGTTTCCAATTCCATGCTTCTAATCTGAACCTCTGCTTAGGGCTAAATTCCATGTAAGTACAAGGGCGGCAGGTGAGGGGCGGACGTGGTTAAGCTCACAATAGTGCACTTAAAAAGATACCACTAGGATGCTCTTACAGGCACCCAATGAGGAAGCAATGTATCTTCACTGGCATTCACGTTAAGAAGGGAACAACTGAGAGCCAGGGAGAAGGGACCCACCCCTAACACAGGCTATTTTCAGCGGAGTGAAGACCTAGGTGATCGGGATCTGTTCGTAGCCTACTTCCCCTGCCTGTCTGTCCAGGGGGTGCTGAGTCTTCTCTTGATGCCCTGAAGGGTCAACAGGGTGCTGCAAATGCTTTTCCCAAGTCTAAAGGCAGAAACCTCTTTAATCTTCCTGTTGGTTTCATTAGCTCACGGAGGGCCTTCGGAGTCATGTTTGTTCATCCAGTTAGCTAGTTGTCCTAACCCAGCTTCCATTCGACAGGAACAAACTATAAACTTCTTGCTTTAGCAAAGTCACTAACAAACATTTTGGTCAACAAAGACCAGCGAAGAACCTTCCCTGGGGTGTGTGTGTGTGTGTGTGTTTCCACTTGACATCTTTTGTGCCACTCTGTGCAAAGCTCTGGGATAACCACTAGGGGGAAACATTTAACAGACACAGTTATACACATTTGCAAAAGCCTGGGGAGACAGGGACCCATGTCAATGACATCATCTCAGTGGAGGGCTTGAGCAAATGGTCCCTACATACCCCAAAACACAAGGGACTCTTATTAAACAGACAAGAAGACAGAACAAAAGGCAGGGTCTGCATCCCTACACTCTTACCACAGGGGCCTGTCTTCTACCTGCTGACCACATGCCCTACTAAACTCAAGATCCCAAGCACCCGTGTTCCAAGCCATCAATCTGGCCCCACGGGTAAGTCCTCCCCCTGCCATTCTTCTAGCTCTAACCTGATCCTGGAGCCTCTTTTTGGGGCTCATTCCTCTGATGCTTTCCTTGACTCTCTTCCTCTCCCCCTAAAACATTATGGCGTAACTATATACTTTCCAAACCTTCTTTTCCTGGGCCTCATTGCTGCTAGACAGCAGCACTCTTCAGCCACTGGGCACAAAGTATTTTACCTCTCAAACATTGTACTTTTGAATCTAATAAGAAATTGCTTCAGTGAGCCGATCACAGGTAGGACCTAAACACTAGACACCCGTCTTGGAACAACCTGACAAAATGTAGTTAGTATACCTTTTGAGCCACTAATTTTATATCTAAGAATTAGTCCTATAAGGAATGTACACAGAGTATGCAAAAACACACATTTTTTTTTTTTTTTTTATCAAGGCTTGAAGAATATAAAGACCTTATACTTCAAAACGTCTGACAACACATGATTTATTAGTACGGCAGCAACGCATGGTTCTTGACCTCAGCCATCTTATACCTTTTAGGCTCAGTGGGAAGCCTGTCAGCAACGCTTGAAACAGGATGTCTTCAATGTAGGGCTCTAATTTTTCTCTAATAACAGCTTATCATTTATCACAGGCAACTTTTAAACTTAATTTTTATTTTCTATGGTACGTGTGGAGGTCAGATGACAACTTTCAGGCGTCAGTTCTCTCCTTCCACTGTGGGTTCCTTGGCTGAACTCAGGCTGCCAGGCTTGGCCATAAGTGCTTTTATGCAGTAATCATCTTGCCCACCCTATAAACAACTTAACAGTTTTTTTCTGGACTGACAGAAAAGACAGCAAGAGTTAAGACTAGTGAAGAGTTCTTCATACAGTGTTTCCTGTTCTCTTCCCTACAGCCCTATAAAGTAGAACAGACACTTCTAGTCTTGCGTGTCACACCAGGCCTGGAAAGTCAAGTCATGCAGACAAGAGGAAAGGCCAAGACCCAGACAACATGACTTCCATTCCTGTTCTCACTGCCTCAGCTGGTGTTGGTTCAGCTTTAAGGAATTGTTGGCTATGGGCCAACTTCAAGCATACTGTTTAACTGGAAGCAGACATAGTGCATAAGTACCAGGGATGCCTCCATTCACAGGCAGGAACCTGTGAGGTTCAGCCGGGTGGTATCACAAGGATACGTGAATAGGGTAAGGCTACTCTGAGCACAATTCTCTCCTACCTCGAGTCTTGCTCCCCAGCCCACAGCTCCACAGCTCCAGCTGTGAACATCCAGCTTCAAGTCCCTGCCTGTGGCTGATCAGCCAAGGAGAAATGGGAGCCACAAATCTAGAGATTGATGAGGACATGCTGACTCTGGCTATGGGTCATAGCACACTGCCCTCTGTCACGACACGGTTGACATCATCTTAATCATAGCAGCTGTAACTACTGTCTCAGAGCCTCCCAAGACAGGGCCTATAACTTTCCCTCTTAGAAGGCTCGAGGAGGTTTATCAGCCCTTCACTTCAGAGTCCAGCCACTCACTCTCCCCACCCCAGCTCTTCCTGGTCTCAGAAGGTGAAATGTTAACTGGGGGTCACTCCACTCATGCAGCTTTGGGGCGACCATCATCCATGCAGGGTGGGACTTTGATGATGCAGTCAGCCACAGTCCTTTAAAGCACAGACCCAGTGGTCCACTAAGCTGGACTTGGGTGGAATGGTTTCTTTGGTCTACTGTTGTTGTCCTGTCTCTTGGTCAATTCTTTCCAGGAAAAGTCATACACAACCATTCCCTATGTGGATGCACCACACTGGTCTGTCCTGGAGGAGGAAACAAAAGAGCTTCCTGTCATGAGGAGAGGAGGCTCATGAGATGAGCTCATGCTGGGTGGGCCTCACCAGTGAGGAGGCCTGCTGTATGCTCAACATCATGGGTTCACTCCCAATATCCTCTTTCCCTCACTCTTTGGTTCCATGTGGTAGGCAGGTAAGCTGTGGGCCCACCAGCCTCGGTCAATACCTCTCTAGTTTCTGTCCTGGTTGCTAAGGGAGGAAGTGCACCTGGGGCCTCCCCCTAATTTTTCTTTCTTTCTTTTTCGCCATCATGCTTCTGAGGCCACAGTAAGATAGGTATTTGGCCTGCACCTGCCCTGAGATCTTGCCTTCTCAGCTACCTGCCGTGCTGCTGACTGAGGCTTCTGGAATGGGGGGTGTGTATGGGGTGTGTGTGTGTCTTACGCTGCGCTGTGTGATTCCACACAAGCAACATGGTGCTCTGTGCTGGCACCACACAGCTAATGAATGGCAAAGTGGAATCTCACCATGCAAGGGACAGGACACCAAAGATGCTTAATTAAGTTTTGCTGACAGAGCAGAGAGACCTTTTCCGTAGTTTAAAACAGCCGCCGTTCTATCCACTGTGCCATCTGCAGTTAAGTGTGGCTTGTTCGACTTGAAAAATGTGGAAATTGCAAAGCCAAGGCTGGATTTCAGAGATTTAGTAAAAAAGCAGAGCAAAGCAAAGCAAAACAAAACAATCCCCACAAAAATAGCTCATTCATTTTTATGTTGACTATATATTAAAACAGACATTTTAATGGGCTAAATAAAACATTAAAATTATTTTCTTCATGTAAATATATTTTTAAGGAGGGCCTCAGACTCACCATGGAGCTGAGGATGGTTTTGAACTCGTGATCATTCTGCTTCTGAATGGTCATAGACCACTGTAACCCATTAGCTACACTGAAGCTCTGAAGAGAAATTTGTAAGATCTCAGTAGCATTTCAGACAGGCATCAAGCAAGCAGCAGGAGTACCTTCCAGCAAATTCCTTAACCTAGCCAGGTCTTGGTTTCATTTGCAGAGGAGGTGAGGGATATAAATATTGTTCCACTGGGGTTTGTACACAAACCAGATCCAAATACCTGGGCAGAGGCTCTGGAAAAAGCCAGTTGTAGCCGTCTGCTGTTTCATAGCTCCCTGGGGAAAGAGAAATGCCACACTCTGTCCCCCAGCACCACTGTCCATCTGATATTCCCAAGGAGACAGCGTGGCTCAGGTTAAAAGTTCTACTCTTATAAGACAGCAAGAGATGTGCTCCATGCCAGGCATCCTGGGGCCTAAGAGACTTGGTCAAAGAGAGCAGCCGGTGGCCTTCTCGATACGCTTGCTCCCTTGAGTGGCCGCCACCTAGTTAGCCTCCCTCAGGACTTACATTGTACTGCATAGGATGCTAGAACCACCGCTGAGTTGAGAGGGCAGGTTAACCTGTCAGGAGAAATAAGGATTAGGTAAGTCAGAAGAACCACAGACACTCATAAATCACAGATAGCCCATAGCTTTCTTTTCTTCATTAACTGTTAATGAACAACGTGAATTTTAAAAGCAACTACAATACAAATCCATCTTGGATGGCACATGGAATACTTTAAAAGTTTTTTTTTTTCGATAAAAAAAGTAACTTTTGCTTCAAAATTGTAACTATTAGAAATTGTAAATATCAGAAAGCAAATGGTCTGACAGTAGACAGCTCATACTATAAGAGGAAATGTGAGAAAATGGAATCTGAGGTAAACACACAGCCTTCCATTCTTTCCAATAAAGACCTGAGATATTTTTGAAGGGCTCTGGCTACCTCCTGGAGACTCTAGGATTCTTAGGTACTGCCTTTCTGGGATGGTAATGAAAGAGAAAACTAGAAGGGAGAAAAACAAGGCATTCTGCATTTTAACATTTGCAGTTCTGTAGTTACAGTACTCAATTTACTAACTACTGACTACTCCTAACCTACTGACTTTGCTGAAGTTGACAGGGTTCAAATACGTGCTTGCGGGTCTTCTGCCACCCACTAGAAATTCACAGACCTGGCCTGAATTTGTTCTTATTTCCATCTCAACTCACTGTCCTTCCAAATGCATGTTCTCAGTGATGCTACCTGCCTTTATAGCTCTTTTCTCCATTCAGACCTGACTCTGTTCTGCTCAAGAGAGAGGCCTAGAGCAAGGGTCACTGCTGAATGGAGGAATGGGCCAGAAAAACCTAAGGGCAGCGACTAGGAAAGGGAGCCATCCTTACCAGCAACACTGGGAGGCAAGCAGATTTTAAAACCATCTTCCAGCCCCGTGGCAAGCTGAGAACATGTAGTTTCCATGGCAGCCCATGAAGTTCCTACGCGTGAGTCATCCCATTTGCCAGTCTAATCTGGTTGGCCCCAACAGTTTCCCTGTCTGTCCCCTGGACTCCTGCTGGTTCTGAAGGTGCACACAGAAGCAGCATTCCCCACCTGAAGGCTCCTGACCACTGCTGCCACTTGTGCCTCTCTGAGTCTGTGGATGTGTTCTAGGATCCCCCGTTATCTATCCATTTTGAGCCACAGTATTTTTAGGAGATCAGGTAGACAGATACGTGGTGAACAGGCTGTTACTGCCTTACTAAGAAGAGTTTCACGTTAACATCTAGCCAGTGCCTCTGCTAGAAGACAGACAGCTGAACGGACTTGAGGGACAGCCTAGAAACAGCTATGGAGGCTCAGACCACATGGAACACGGCACAGAATAATGACAGCCTAGCTTCTCCTCTCAGCCTTCCATATGCTCTTCTGCATACTTCTCTTTCTCTGTGGTCCAGGCCTCTACGTGTCAGGTGACTGCCCTGGTTGAGCCGTCTCTGCCGAGAAGAGGTGGTCCCCCAGTTCTGGCTACCACTGACTATTCAAGCAAGTCAGAAGATTTGAAATCTCAGAGAAAATGCTAACTGCACGACAACAGCTGTGGCCACAGATGGTGTGAGACACACCTGAGATGAGCTTGAGGGCGGACGGTGAGGGCCTACTGGAATCTCCTCCAGGCGGCAGAGTCCTACTAACCATCTGGAAATTCCAAAGGGTACCTTGTTCTTGAAGAAGCAAAAAGGAGGACAACGTAGTACCGGAGTTTGGAGTATTTAACAGTATTTATGGAAAAAACATAAATACTGTTTTTCCACAAATAACAGTATTCATGGAAAAAAAAAAACACAGAGTGTCTGTATATAAGGGTGCTTATATGGAACAGGTTTCCATGACTGCAAAGAGCAGCTCAAGAGGGGAGTCCTGCAGTTCAACATGGGGTTGTCCTGAAGAGGCAACCTCGGAAAAGTGGACCCCCCCCCCCACTGTTCTATAGCTTGTGCTGGAGGAGTGATGTGCCACTACTTTGGGAAAAGGAGACAGAAATCATGGAGATCCTGTACTCTGTGCTCACTCAACAGTCAACAGTTCTGCCAGCCCCTTCAAGGAGGCTCCTGTCTCTGGCTGGCAGGATTGTAGCAGAGGGAAACCCTGATCTCCAGTCTTTCCTAGAGCACATGGACACCATCTCTACCAGACATATCTCTTATCAGCCTGTAGCCTGCTTTAAGACCCTGCAGCTACTCACTTCCACCTGCTGGACTTGAGATACTCGCCTCCACTGGGCATGAACAGACCCCCTTCCCCCTGCCCCCAGCTCTGTTTTCCTGCAAGTAAACCACATATGGCTTCCAGCTGGAATGAGGGATGGGAGGGCCTTCCTGATGTCCCGGGAAATCAGACTTCTCTTTTCTCCACCAATCTTAAATTTGGCTAATCCTAGCACCGCACAGAGATGTTTCTAGGCCATGGATGGTAGCAGAAGAGTTCCTGAAATTCTATGCCAATTGTGATTCCTGCTGCCTGTATTGGTCTCGCTTGCTTCATGGGCTCCTGTCTCATGTCACGAACCTCTACTGCCAGCCTCCTTGTGGTGCAGCAGGACATGGGATTGAGGAGAACTGAAGTAGACAGGGCTCTTTTCCTACTGCTGGGTTTTTTTGTTTTTCATAAGCAAAGGGTCCAGCAGGCAAGAAGGCTCAGTAGATAAGGGCGTTTGCTCCATATGCCTGGTTCAATCCCTAGAACCCATGTAAAGGTGTAAGGAGAGAACCAACTCCACACATGTATTATCGTGCATACATTACATATGAACACATTCATTCATTTAAAAAAATTAAAAAGAAGATACAATAAGGATTTGGAAGACAGAGTTCTGTGGGCTTGGAATTTTAATTCCTTTCTGGCCATTCTCAGATACCTTCCAAGCACTGAAATGGCCTGAATACACCCAGAATGATGACTCAAGCAGATGCTCATGTCTGAACACAATTCCTTCCAGAGAGAAGATGAATCACCCGTAAGTACCATGGGCACACCAGTGGCTAACTTACACCTATTTCTACCTGAACTGAAGCCTATTTTCAGAGTCTTTCCTTCCCCTTTAAAATTCCCCAGGTCTTTATCAGAAAGATCACTGTATGCTTTGTAATAAAACTGTAGGAAAGTGGAGTGAAGTTTCTCGATCGTGAGTTTCTGCAAACCAAGATGGAGTTGAAAACAGCCTAATATACAGGCTTTGTCTAATTTGAAAACTGCTGCCAGGAATGTACGCTCATTAGATTAAAGCCAGGAATCTGGCTAGTCTGACAGGAAAATAATGCATAATTCTCATTACCTTCCTTCACAAACATCCATCTTCAGTTGTAAGAAATACAAGTGCCTAGGAAACAAAGGAGCTCATTAAGGAACGCTCAAGACGCAATAATCAAGGAGCAACATCAAATATGCACATTTGAAAAGCAGAATATATGCAGCAACATTTTACCTGTTTGCAAACCACCTAGGTGTTCTGTGCTAGGGAGGGCTGAGGAGATGGATGGGGTGGGAACCAAAGGTGTCCCACCTGCTGCATGGGCCCTCAACTAGGCATGGGAACCCACAGCATTCTGTACAAGCTGCCCGAGCACACTCACGGGCCACTGCTCTAAACACCGCGACGGCACCCACACACCCCCATTCCTCTGTGCGAGACTGCTAAGAAGTGGGCCTGTGGAGATCACACCTTGCTGGAGTTCAGCACCTAGCTGGGCTTTTTCCTGTAGCCTAAGAACTACGGGTGCTGGAGCAAAAGTCTTGGTAACCTCACTGCCAGGACCTGCAGCAGAGTCAGCTCTGAAAGCCCAGAGTTGTCCTCAGGGGCAAACCACTCCAGGACCCTCCGCCCAGCAGGCTGAATCTCTGCCCTGGGACAAGGAGAAGGAAGCCAACATCAACAGCCCCAGGAAGGCCAGGAAGCACCGTGGAGGCATTTATATTTAGGGACGCGGCATACATGTGACGCTTGGCTCTTATCTCTCACTCTTTTTTAAAACCCAGATTCAAGCGGGATTGACATTCCAGGGTCTGGCCAAAGATGACAAAAGGGAAACCTCTTGAAAGCTAATACAGACAGCGCAGAGGTGCTGGGGGCGGGAGAGAGATCACTCTGGCAATTTAAACAAACCAGTCTCATATTCCTTGGGGTTGAGAAAGGTCACAGAGCTGGCTGCTTTGAGACCTGCATGCTTCAAACCACATTGCAACCTCCTATCTGCAGTCTGGGGCTGAGTGCCTGGTACTCTTGAGATTTTCTTCCTCACTTCAGCCTTCCAGTGAATCTGTGAGGTTGCAACACCTTCTCTATTTTAACTTATTAAAATTTTATGATAAGGAACCTGCAAATTGAAAACATCACACTACAAAATTAAGCAGACCTAGAGACTGTACATTTCAACAAACTCTAGAGCCAGAATTGCCAATCTGGGGAAACGGAGGCTCAGAGGTTACATAGATTGGCTTGCTTGCCTTCCTTTATTTTGGACACACATGCTGTGAGAACAGTATCTGTGGCCTACATGAAAATCATTGCTAAGCCGAGGATCTGTGTCACAACTTTGACAGAATTATCAGCACTCTGCACTGTGTTGAATGTTGGGCACTGAGAGACAGTATTACTCACACAGGCATGAGCGGTTAGCCTTTTTGTCTACTTCACTGAATTTAGAGTCACCATGGAAACACACCTCTTGGATGTACCTGATGGCATGTCCAGAAGGTTTAACTGAAGATGGAAGATCCAACCCTGAATCTGAGAAGCACAAACTCACAGACTGAGGTCCCAGACAGAAGAAAAGGAGGACGTGAGCTGAACACCAGTATCCACCTGTGCTTCCTGACTGTGTGATCAGCTGCTTCACACTCCCATGGCCATGTCCTCTACCGCGATGGACTGTAGCCTCTAGAATTGTGAGCCGAAACAAAGTCCTCTACCCTTAAGTAGCTTCTTAAGTACTCAGTCACAGCAATAAAGAAAGTAATAAAATACTTGTGCTAATTCATGCCCACTCAGTAGCAGGATCATCTTTTCCACCTAGGAGAACACAACTAGTCCTTTCTAGCTGGTTTCTATGTTTATCCAAGCTAACATTCAACCAGAATTAAGCGTTCTTTCCTCCTGGAAGGATACTGGGAGAAAAGAAGAAGGGTAGAGTTATAGATGACCTACTGATAAAAATCTGGGCTTTCACTGATGGACATAAATGAGACCATGAACATGCAGAGATCCTTCGCCAAATGCCACCTGGTCCTTTGCAAAGCTTAACAGCATGGTCTGCTGCTTTGTATTTGACTGTTAATTAATCTGCCCCCTGAGGTCTGCTTGCTGTCTCTTATAAGCACATTCATCTAAAGTGGATTGGTTACTAAAAAATGACCACACACCTGGGCAGGGCAGAAGCTAGGGAGGTGGGGCCAAGTTTGTGTGCTTGGAGGAAAAGAGGATCTTGGGAAGGAGGGAGGTACTGAAGGGAAAGAGAGAGGTACTGAAGGGGAGGGAGAGAGGAGCCTCGATGGGTTATCATGGAGAGAGGCACACGGCTGGATTGGTGTGGATGGAGAAAAGCAGTTCCAATGAAGAACATCAGCAAGTATTGTGAGCTTATGGATGGGAGGCAGCCCAGAGAGAAATGATTAGAGCAGATGGCGTGGGCTGGGGGCTTGGGAGATATAGGAAGCTTAGATAGCATCTGCCTTGCCCCAGGTGAAATAAGGCTATTCTAGAATCTATCGGGTGTTTATGTCTTTTGCTGATATGATATCGGGTTAGATAATACTGCTGTAATAATTATAAGGCTAATAATAAGCATTATCAGCCCATACTTACAAATTATCAACAGCAGCAATGCAAACCTGAATCAACCCCACAGAATCACATGTGAAGAAACGAGAATCACAGAATGCATCCCAAACTTAGGAGGCTTTGTCATTTTCTTCAGGGAGCTCAAATTGTAATTAGAGATTGTCAGTAAGTGGAATGCTGCTTAGAATGATCTAAATTTATCAGTAACAGCAGGTGTGGAGGCTCACAATCAACAGACATGTAAGTACCCTTGAGAATAAAGGAAAGCTATCAATGGGAGACACTTGGCACATCTAACTTTAGAAACGTTTGATGCCCTTTGAGAGTGTATTCCATCCAGATCCTGTGATGGCTAACTGTCAGTATGACACAAGCTAGAATCACCTAGGAAGAAAGTCTCAGGATCGGATGGGCATGTGGGCAAATGTATGGGGACAACCTTAATTAAGTTAACTGATATGGGAGGACGCAGCCCACTGTGGGCAGCACCATTCCCTAGGAAGGGGTTCCTAAACTGAGTAAGAGTGAGGAAACTGAGCAGAACACAAGCAAGCAAAAGAGCATGTATGTTTTGGGATGTGGATATGAGCTGACCAACTACCTCAAGTTTCTCCCTTCACTTTCTTACAGTGATGGACTTTAACCTGGAACTGACAGCTGAAACAAACCCTCCCTCCCTTGATTTTAGTCAGGGTACTCTCTTACAGTAACAGAAATTAAAGTGGAACAGACCTCAACTTCAGGAAAACAGAAACAAAAACAATGACTTGTCCCCCTTCCTAGATAAGAAACAACAACCAATACTACATACTTCATCACTACATTCCTTCTTTGATTCTTGGGAGCCAAATTTCCTTAAAAGGAAAGTCCTCCTTGGACAAGCTACAAACCTAGAGCATAAGAAGATTGTATGTGCCAGGAATATAGGTAGAAACCTTCATATAAAAAAAAAAACAAAAAACAAAAAACAAAAACAAAACAAAACAGAAATCAGCCCAGTGTATGAATTAATGGAAGAATCTAAGCCCAGTGCCAAGAAAAAGATGAAATAGTCCCAGTGGCTCAGCAGCTATAGATGCCACAATCCCTTGGTTCCTGCTGAGTACTTGCTGCTCAGGAGGAAACAGCTGTGTTGGCTGTACACTGTGAACCTTAAGGCGGGGATCGGGCAGTGGGAGTGGGCATGGTTGTCACATCAGAACCAGTGACTCTGAACAGTAACACAGATAGACCCAAGCAACTTGTAACTTAGATAGGGACAAATACTGGCCTATTACTCATCTCCAGCTCAAGTCTGCTCCCCACTGTAGCCCTGCTTGTTCCCCATCCCTGCAGCCACTCTGGGAAAGATGGCCTCACTTCTCCACAAGGCTTCTCTCCACCCTACATTTCCCTGGATGCTCCTTGAAGGCAGGAAGACTCGCTCCACAAGGTCTTGGCTTCTTTGCCAGGGGGTGTAGAAGCTGATGGCCATGAAGGGAACTGAAGGGGACCATGAGATCAGCTGGCCCTGGGACCATCCCCCTCAAGCCTTTCCACTTGGAAGCTTGAGCATGCATGACCATGTACACACATAATTCTTCAAGGGTGTTTATTTTGACTTTTTGCAACAGGGTCCTGTTATGTTGCCTAGGCTGGTCTCAAACTGCTGAGCTCAAGGGGTCATCCTGCATCTGCCTCCTACTCACAATCAGAGGCGTGTCCAGCTCTTCAAGCAACTACAAAGCATCCCCCAACCAATATAAAATATGCTATTTCAGATGGTTTTGCTTTTGGTAAGGTAGTTTAAAACACATCCTGACAGCGGATGATGACACCAGTTTTGAGTCAGTTGGCTCATGATAAAACATGCTGGGCTGAGCATCTCAACACTGTCCCGAGTCCACCAGGGTAAAGAGCAATGTGGTGTTTGTGTGAAGGGGGAGGGTGACTGGCTTGGAGGAGGCAACAAACTGATTCAAAGAAGCGCGCACGTCACTGTGCTTTTTCAATGAGCCAGCCAGGCCTCCCTCACACCGACTTCACATCTACCATAGTGATAAACACAGTCCAGCCCAAGGCCCGACTCTATGGGGAAAAACAGTACATACACAAGGAGAAAAAACAGTGTAATAAACCAACAACTGGCCTTTAAACATATTAAAAACTAAAATGGTTGTGTAACTGTCCTTAAAAAAAAAAAATAAAGAAAAAAACCAGAGAGAATTCTATGTCTGAGTTGATGGCATCTCTTTGGTGGGATTTTTTTATTTTTTATTTATTTATTTATTTTTTGCCATAAAATGGGATTCAATAATGCAGAACAGCTTCTGCTTCTTCCCAGGGAGATAGTTTCCCTCCTTACGAACAACAAGGGGATATATAACAAGAGGCTCAGCATGGTCACAAGGCAGGGTAAGTGGCTGGCACAGTCTTCCATCCCGAGGCAATGGCTCTCTCACTGCACCCTTCCTGTCCTGCACACCCAGATTGCCCACCCAGAAAACCCACTTGCCAGGACCAGAGCCAGCACAGCCTGCGGGGTAAACACTATCACTGCTCTCCTTCCCTTATCTGCCTCGCAAACTTCCTGCACCTGCTGATTCACAGCAGACAAGCTGGGTCCAGCCAGAACCCATTCTCCCTCCTCACCCTGCAAACGGGGACATGACGGAAAGTTCTGGTTATGGCTAAGCCTTGTTATCCTCAAGGGACTTCATGATAGCCCCTCATTTTTCATACCGTGCACTCTGCGCATGGCTGCTCTACCCCAGACCTGTACTGAAAGAACTGACTTCATGTCCTCAGTATTCACAATGCTCAGCAGCCAGAGGCGGGAGGAGAGAAAGGGTGCCCATGCGCTCGCTGGAAATTTATACCTGAATGGGGCTGAGGGATGCAGGCTACAAACCTGCTGATCAAAATTTCAGTCTCTGTACCCCCGTTTTTACTTGGATCATGATGGTTGGGGATGACATACCCAAACGAAGTTACTTCAAGAGGAAAAGGTTGTTACCTGGTTTGCTCCTGCTGCAGTGTGTTGGGATCAGGTATAAAATATCTTACTCGAAAATGCAGGGTACAGGGGAAACCTCCTACAACATTTTTCAAAAAACAAATTAGGTTTTTCCTTAAAAAAAAAAAAAGTCAACATACACAGTTGCTACTCTCCCATAAAGGGAGCACTTTCCACTCCACCACAACGCTTTCCATTATAAAAGCCCCGGTTTCAGACCCACTGTTTATCTGAAACAGTGTTTCAGATAACTGTTTAGAAGGCTCCACAGACACCAAATGTACTGATACAGCATTAGACTGGTTCCACCCACTTCCGGCTGGATGTTTGCCTTAGGCCCTGTTCAAACAATGATATCTGTATTAAGAATGTTTAAGAGTCTTAAATCAGCATCTACCCACGAAACTCACAAAGAATTGCAGTAGAACTTACACTGACATAGTGGCTTAGGCCTGCTCAACACTTCCATGTAGCATCTAGAACTTAAACACCACCATGGCTACCTGCGGGGTCAGGGGTAATATTTTACAGACACAGGGATGCAAATGGCCCTGGGGACCAGGCAGCCAGGGAGAAGACCAGAACATCTGGTAGCACTGAAGCCTTTGATTCAGTTTTTTTTTAAACTGGAAAGCTGGAAGCGGCCACTGTGATCCTGAGTGCCACGCTGTAGGTCACTCAGATATGACTCCTGAGTTCAACACCAAGGGCTTGTTTGCTTGTGTGGATAAAAACAAGCCGTGTGTCTGATAGAAGATCGGACACGTTAGCGTTAGATCAGACAGTGTTGCCAAGACACGGGGAGACCTTGTTGATGTCACCCTGTCTCTAGCACTTGGTAGATATGCCCAGGTCCTGTCTCCTGGCTCACCTAGTACTTTCAGGCTCTCTGAAATTCAAGTCCTTCTGTGGTCTGCCAAGCTGGCTGATCTTTCTGCTCATCTTGCCTTCTGCTTTGGTTCATCGTGGCTCTACCACTCTAGCTGACAAACTGCCCCCCCTCCCGCCCCCATCTCTTAGTTGCTTCCTTTGTCACCTCTGGGCTGGTAATAAAAGAATCTTTAATGGTGGGTGGGTGCCTCTGTATACACACCTAGCTGCCAGTGGGTGGCGCTGGCTCTGTAGCAGAGTTTTTCCATTTAGTGTCCCTCTTCCACCATTTGTGATTCTGGTGTCTCAGGCACGGTAGCTAGCTTTGTCTTTCTTGTTTCTTCTGTGGACTCAGAGCATATGTGTGTGCATAGTACTATCACGGATTCCTCATTTCTATTTCTACAGTTAATCATGAGAGCAGGATTGAAAGCAGGTTTGGACTGCATTTCCCCCGCTTAGCACAATGCTTTGCCTTGGTCTGAGCACTGGGGATGTGTTTGGTGCAAGGACCAGCCAAAGAGAGAATGACAGACAACAGCTACCTATACCTCATGTGACTGGCCACCTCCTGTGTGTCAAGAATCATGAAGGGTCCAGAGAGGAATACAGTCAAGGTCTCCTACCTTGCAGTCCTGAGAGACAGTTAAAAATGCCTCACTGTGAAATAACAGCAATAGTGCTCAGCCACAAAGGAACAAAGAAATGAGAGGGAAGGAGAGAGTTAGCGCTTCCCTTCAGATAACAGGAGATATCTGTGGAGCCCTGAGGAGTGGCAGGAGATGGACCCAGGGACAAGGAGAAAAGCATCTCCTTCAGAGGGAGGAGACCAGAGGAAGTCCTGTAGATTGGTCAAGTCAGAGGAAGTCCTGTAGACTGGACAACAGGTACCAATCAGGGCCAATGAGAGCCACAAGGGAGGCCGAGCTGAGAAGAGCTGACCAGAGGGCAGGCTGAGCACGGCTGGAGTAGCTGTCTCAGTGGGAGCTGAGAGCAACACAGGACCCCACTCACAATGAATAACCCAGCATCTATCTGTCACAAAGTAAGAGGCTTTGTGTCTATCTCCCTTTATGTGCTTGTGTGTGTGTGTGTGTGTGCGCGCGCACATGTGCCTGCATGTCCGTGAGGAGGCCACAGGCTGACATCAGGTATTGTCCTCCACTGCTCTCCATCTAGTTTTTTGAGACAGGGTCTCTTACTGAATCTGTAGCTCATCATTTGGCTCGATGCTCTAGCCAGCAAAGTCCAGGAATTCCTCTGTCTCAGCTTCCCCAGTGCCGGGATTATGGGCATATAACACAGTACCTAGCTTTTTGTGTTGATTCTGGGATCCAAACTTGGGTCCTTACGCTTGTACAGACAGCACTTTTACCAACTAAGTAACACCCTAGCCCTTTTATCTTTCTTTCTTATTCTGGGCTTAGAAAAGATCATCCTTCATCCGCTTGCTCCCTTGTTCTGAGCTGCCTCATCTCCCCTCACCCTTCTGCAGAGCTGGGATCCTCAAGGCTGCTTTGAAGTATCTCTCCCTGACCCTGCCGCCCCCACAAGTCTCTGATGAGAAGACCAACTGAAGTGAGATCACACCCACCTTTCAGCTGCTTCCTCAGGGGTTTGCTTGCCTCGAGCCATCTCTGTGGAGTGAGAAAACATCAGCTATGAAACCAACCCAAGCAGGCAAGCAGCCCATCCACCCCCACCCCAGAGTTTCTCTGGGTAGCACTGGCTGCCCTGAAACTCACAGAGACCTGCCTGCTGCTGCCTCCCTGAGCGCTCACGTGGTACATCTTACATGTGAGCACTTACAGGGGAGTCCACTGGGTCATCTCCATGTTGCAAGCCAAAGTACTCCTTCTCCGCTACGCCCAGGTGACCGTATGCCAGATCCAGAAGGGACTGGCCCAAATCTTGTTTCTAGATTAAAAACATCAAGTGGAGAAAGTGTTAAAATGAACCAAGAACTAGAAGTAACAACATTGATTTCATGAATATACACTTCCCACAGTAATAAAAGCATTAATAAATTTCAAGTTACAAGGCTGCAAAGAGAGACACAGGAGTAGGGTTGAGACAAACTACATAAATATCACTGAAACACTCTGAATTTAGGGGAGCTTATGAATTCAGGAGAAAAATAAGTCAGTAGAGTGCTTCCCTTGCAAACATGAGGACCTGAGTTCAATTCTCCACAGCCCATGTGGGGAAGACACATCCCTGGAACTTGATGGCCAAGCAGCCTAGCCAAATATGGAAGCTCCAGGTTCAGTGAGATCATGTCTCAAAAAACTAAGCAAGGGGCTGGAGAGATGACTTGGTGGTTGAGTGCTTCCGGAACTTGCAGAAGACTGAAGTTCCTTTCCTAGCATCCAAGCTGGGCAGTCGCCAATGCCTATATGGTGGTGGTGGTGGTGGTGGTGGTGGTGTGTGTGTGTGTGTAACACCCTCTTCTGTCCTCTGATTGCATGTGCAGTAGTAATACCCAGACACAGAAATAAAAATAAATCTTTATGGTGGTGCACACTTTCAATCCCTGCATTCGGGAAGCAGGGGCAAGCAGATCTCTGTGAATTCAAAGCCAGCCTGGTCTACAGAACGAGTTCCAAACACAGTGAAACCCTATCTTAAATTAAAAAAAGAAAATGGATTAGATAGGTGATAGGTGGATAAATGATAGATAGATGGATGGATAGACAGACATAGATAGAATGTTGCAAAAATAAAAATAAGGAAAAGAGTAATGAAGGAAGACACCCAATATCGGCCTCTGGCTTTCACCTGCTGGCCATTCTGGCCGACTAATGAAGCTGCAGGCCAATGAGACTCTGTGATGGCTTCTTATAATTTGGCCTCTACATGCATGGACGCACTCATGCACTCACAGGCGCACACGTACCCATGCGTGCACACCCATTGCTCTGTGAGCTTAACTTAGCTTTCTTAAGTTGCTTCCACCCCTTAGCTGAGGTTCTCCAGTGACTTCGACGTTGGAAAACTCACACATTATACAGTAAACACGCCATGACCTGCTGCGGATTACCCACAGCAAATGCTAATCCCGGGTCAGCTCCTGTTGGCTGCTGGGGGCCCAGCTGCAGCTTCTTCCCCTGAAGGAGCCCAGAGGGTGTGCAGGGAGGAAAACTCTCCACTAACAGCTAAAAATACTCGAATGCCATCCAAAATACCCTCAAAGTGACTTGGCCTGTGTCCGCCTGTGGGATTATCTGCCCTGCTGCTTCTCGTCATCTGAAGTGAGAAGCCGGTCGGGACATTCGGCCACACTTCACCCCCGGGTGGGACTCAAGAGGCCTGCACCAGTGTTTATGGGACAGCCTGCTGCGGGCACTGGGACGGTGCCACAGCAAGCACCTCTTTACTCGCTTGGCTGCGGAAGTGGTGACTAACATGGAGTGTCAAACGCTCTCAAGTGCTTTGAACCGGTCAAGACACAGCAGACAGATTTCTTAGAGGACAGAACACGCAATGGGGTCTGCCTGGGAACAGGGATAAGGAACCCCCCCCCCCGTGTTTACAGGGATGACAAGGTGGACTGTCGCCCCTTCCATCTATCTAGGAGGCCCCAGTTTGAATCTGACGGCACAAACAAAAGATAGCTGGGAGTGGGGGTGAAACACACGAAGACAGCAGGGAGCGAGCCCTCGGCAGATTTCAGATTCTGTTTTAGGAGGTAGCCCTCCCAGGAGAGCTTTGAACTCAACCCATTTAACTCCGGACAATGCGAGTCAGAAATAGATAGGTATAGAAGAGGCCCTTCCCGGGAGCTTCTGAGAGCGGGGAATGTGGGGAAAGTGGGTCGCAGAGACCAGGGTGGGAAGAATGAGGTAACATGGGCACACTCCTGCAGCCACTTTTTCCACGTGACTCCATGGGATATGCATGAACACAAGGCTTGCCTGTTTCCAGAATGCACCACCTGTCTATCCTGAAAGCCTTGGGCTTGTCACCATCTGTCACAAGAGAGTCTCCATGGGTAAAAAACAGTACAGCCCACCCATTCCCCCAAGTTACCAGATACTTGTGTGTGTGTGTGTAGAGTTATGGGTACGCTCACTCAGACAGTGTGTGGGAGGCCAAAGGTTGACACTGAAATATCTTCACTCACATCCTACCTCATTTTGGGGACAGAATTTCTCACTGAACCTAAAGCTTTGAGCCATGATGGCTGGCCAGTGAGTCCTAGGGGTGCTCTATCTCCGCCTCCTATCCCGACCCCAGTGTAGGGTAGAGCCACCATGTAGACCAGAGCTGGGGATCTGCACCCCCATGCTGGCACCCTCTGACCATCTCCCCAGCCCATGAGACAGTCTCCTAATGTGTCAGAGCTATCTTCTCACCTTACTGTAATTATTACTTAGACACTTTAGAATGTCAGTTATGTACCTTTGGTTTATTATGTCATTGGTAACTAATTTATTGAACACCTGCAAAGATTCGCTGGCACACTCACTTGCCTGCAGCTCAGCAAAGGAGCCCTCCACATCTGCCTTGCCACGGAGAACCAGACACTGAGAGGCACTGTGCCTGGCATACCCACGCCATCAACTAGGAGCTACGTGACCATCTGACTTTCGTCTGCACAACAGCAGAGCTCAACTGAGCCTCTCACCTCTGAACGGCAGAATCCAAACATTCAGGTGTCAACTCTGCTCACTTCTGTTAGTTCCCAAAGGGATTAAAACAGAATCAAAGCCAGGTGTGGTGGCACACACCTTTCATTCCAACACTCAGAGGCAGAGGCAGGTGGAACTCTATGAGTTTGAGGCCAGTGTAAAGGTCAGTGTGCCCAGGATGACCCAGGAGGCTCCAGCTGGCCTCCCACCCCCGTCTCTGCTTGGACATTCTCTGACCTCACCCATCTCTGGCTCTCCTTCAGGGCTCATGCTGCTCCAGGTGCACCAGCCTTCCACCATACGGGTCCCAAGGCTTGTTAGGCTTGGTGGCAAGCACCTTCACCAACTGAGCTATCTTAGCCTTCTCTTTCTTGAGCTTTTTGATATAATAAATAACACTTCCCATCTTCAGTAGAGCAAAGAATGGCTGAAGAAGCGAGCAGGACAGTGGGAAGCAGGACAGTGGGAAGAAAGGCTGGGAAATAAGTCTCCATGAGTGCTGCTGAGGACAGATATTCTCACGCCTACAGTATGGGGCAGCTCCCCTGGCCCTGGTTTGGCAGAATTGAAAACTGCCTTTTGCCTACACCAAAATCATTAATGGTGGTGAGGAGAGAGAAAGAGACAAAGACAGAGAGAGAGAGAAGGAGAAAGAGAGAGAGAACGTGAGAGGAAACCCACAAGGGTGGTGGTGCAAGTCTTTAAGCCCAGCTCTTAGGAAGCAGAGGCAGACAGATCTCTGAGATTTCCAGCCAGCCTAGTGTACATAGCGAATTCAGCCAGCCAAGTATGTAGCCAAGTCCTTGTCAAAGGAGAAGGTGGGGTGAGGGAGCACTAGCAGCTGTAGCAGGGGTCTGTCAATTTTCATTAAAGTCTAAGTGCTATGGCCTTTTCTGGCTAACCCCACCCCACTGTGTGTATTTCTATGAGGCCCAGGCTGGCCTTGAACTTCTGCTCCTCCTGAGTCCACCTCCCAAGTGCCGTACCAAGCCCAACTCCTCTACCATCTTTCTCTTTCTCTGCACATATTTTAATAACTGGGGCACAGGTGACTTGGGTCTGGAGTTAGGACTGAGAGACCCGGAGACGTCCTGGGCATAGGTGGTGGTTGGGTATGGAGCCAGCTGAGGCAGCTGCTGTCCTTGCCTGTGGTAGCTGCTTACGTGAAGACCTGAGATCAAGGGCTCTAAGCAGGAGTCAGAGCCTTTAGGAGTCCTGCCATCCACAGAGGACAGCTGCCCAGTCCTGTGCCAAGACACCCGTCTTGTCCTCAACGGGTTCACAGTTTAGTAGGACACTTATATCCTAGCAATTTTTACTATTTTTAAAAACATGTGGGTGGGCTCTAATAAATCACCAATAGAACATAGTCATCCAAGGACCAGATCTACCTAGGGAGAGTTGGGGGAGACGGGTCAACATCCCAGACACATCAACACCGGAAGATACCAGCAGGTTCACATTCCTAAGAAGAATTGAGACGGGCAAAAGTTCCCACGCCCAGCCCCATCTCACCATTTGAGATGTGAAATCTCAAACTTTCATTGTTCAGCTAATCCCTTTTTCATTCTGTAAACCAAGAACTTAAAACTATTTAAGAAGATTTAGGCAGGCAAAAAAAAAAAAGATGAAGAACTTACATTAACTTTAAAGGTCTGTACCAAGCCATCTAAAAAGCGTATGCTGCAGATGACCTCAGATCGAGTTTTCTCTTTGGGTAACTCAGAGGTTCGTATATTATTAATTCTTCCACCCAGCGCACGTAACCGGGAGGTCATAACGACCGCGGAGTAACCTGCAATAGAAGACACTTATCAGTGCTTTCAAATGCGAAAAGATCAGGCCCTCCACAGCTCCTCACTCAGGTCAGCTTGGATCCTCACAGCTCCAGCGGCAGAGCCCGCGGTTCGGAGGAGAGCGGGGTAATAAACCATCCTTCCATTTCAGCTTTGCCTTGTAAGATGCTCTGATCCAGCAATTCTCAGCCTGTGGGTCATAGCCCCTTGGGGAGTCAAACAACCTTTTCACACGATGGCCTAAGACCATCGGAAAGCACGGATATTTACACTAAGATTCAGGACAGTGGTACAATTAAGTATGAAGTAGCAAAGAAAGTATATGGGTGGGGGTCACCACATGAGGAACTGTGTCAAGGGGTCACAGGACCAGCAAAATCTGTTGCTGAAGATGTAATAATACCATGTTAGGTCAAGAAATACACAGCTTATTTATTTGTTTGTCCTGTTATCTCCTAGGTTGGACCTTCTAATTTTCTAGTGCATAATTCCTACCTTAAGTATATGTATGTTTTGCAAAACTAAGCATGAAATAAATATGATGTAAAACACGAAAAGGCTAGTTACAAGTTATATTCAAAATAAGAACATCAACTTTTTTTGGTTTAAGCTACTTCTTTATAAACACTTTTTAAAAATATTGTTTACAGTGCTCGCTTCAGCAGCACATATACTAAAAATATTGTTTAAAATTTTTAAAAAGGAAGAAACTTTTAAAAAGCTGGGTACATTCCTGTAATCCTAGCACTAGGGGAGGCGAAGGCAGGCAGATCTCTTGTGAAGTTTGAGGCCAGCCTGGTCTATAAAGCAATTCCAGGACAGCCAAGGCTACAAATAAAAACCCTGTCTCAAAAAACCAAGAAGAAAAAAAAATTAAGATTTATTACATTTTGGCTGGAGAGATGACTCAGCAGTTAAGAGCACACACAGCTCTTGTAGAAGACCAAAGTTCTATTCCTAGCACCCACATCAGGCAGCTCACATCTGTTAATCCCAGCTTCCGAGAATCCAATGCCTTGCCCTCTTCCGGCCTCTGAGGGCACTGCCCATATCCATACTCACATAAGTGCATAAAAAATAATCTAGAAAATAATAGTAAAATATTTTCTTTTGGGAAAAAAAAAACTGAAATAAAAGCCAATCACTTGTCAAGGAAATGCAAAGTAAAACCACAAAACAAAGTCCCACAGGCCCAGTGCAGGACTATGGTGTAAAATGGACACCACTGTGGAAGGCATACAGCTGTCCTAACTTTCTCACTGAGCCACTGCAAAAAAAAACATAAATTAAGCTTTGGGGAAACTGTTGGGGAGTATCTCCACCAAGATGAACATACACATGGTCTGTGATATGACAATCTTATTCCTACGTGTGCGCCTAGCAAAACAACAATATATCTATCTCATTCACGAAAATATTTGTGCAAGTCTCTTCGTAACACAACCAAACTGGAAGAGACCTAAATTCCCGTCGGCTGTAGGCTGGCTAAACCACACCACTCTTGGACCGTGCACCTGTACGCAGCCACGTGCAGAAATGAATCCCTGCTGCGTGCAACACAGGGTTTCCTTCAACGCTACTTCGTGGGAAAGAATCCAGACACAACACATTACCTACAGCACAACTCCAGGTAGAGAAAGTTTAAAAACAGGCAAAACTATAACACTTGTAGGAGACAGGCTAGTGGCTGCTTCCGGATGGCATAGAATGTCCGTGTGTGTGTGTGTGTGTGTGTGTGTGTGTGTGTGTGTGTGGATGCCGGTAAGGTCCACAGGGATGGAGGCTGTGTGACTTCCTGCATCACTCCACTTCGCTTTTTTACATCTTAAAAATGTAAAAGAATTTTTTTTACATTTTTTTAACATAAAAAACGTGTTTTTTTTTTTTGGTTTTTTTTTTTTTTTTTTTTTTTTTTACAGTCAAGTACACACACACCACAGTAAGCACGCTGAGACCAGAGAACAACTTGCAGGGGACAGGGGTTGAACTGGGTCCTAGGGATTGAACCGAGATTGTCAGGCTTGAGGGCTGATGTCTTTACCTGCTGTGCCATCTCAGCAACCCCAACCCTCCATCTTTAAAACAATGAGCTACCTGATTAACTTTGAGGCAGGTCTCTCGTTGTAGCCAGAGATCACTGATTCAGGTAGACGAGGTGGCCTGGCCCCCCACTGTTGGGATTATAGATACGTGACGCTGCACTTGGCTTTCCGCGTAAGTGCAAGGGATCCAGACTCTGGCCCTCACACTTGTGTGGCAACTATTTACCAGCTGACACACCTCCCAGGCCCTTGAAGTGCTTTTAAGAAGGAAGCATCAGGCTGGGCGATGGTAGCTCATGGAGAGGCAGGTGGATTTCTGTGAGTTTGAAGCCAGCCTAGTCCACAAAGTGCCTTCCAGGGCAGTCAGATCTACTGTCACAGAGAACAATTTAAAATCTGGCCACCGAGTTTTGGAAGAGTGAAGAAAATGGTTTTACTATCAAGCTCAATAGTAGAATGGCAGAGTAAAAAGACTGAAGAGATTTGCAACTGAGCATATGGCCACAGCAGCCCTGCTGATGTGCTGAGGCTCTAGGCCATAACAGAGAGTGTAGGAAGCATAACTCAGCATGAGAAGGAGGAAGATGGAACTAAGGAGTTAAGTGGAAATGCAAATGCAGATGATGGCTGTAGAGTGCACGGGCAGCCTCCTCTGCTTATGCTGTCTTTTCCTGCTCTACACAAGCACCGCTCTCTCAGGAAAGCCTTCCTGGGTCTCCCAGCCAGTCACACTGGGTGTTACAGAATCTCACAATTGTGCTCACTGTACTTCTTCACTTAGAACTAATGGTGTGTGCTTCTAGCTGCATTTCCTACTAGACACCAAACTCTAGGAGAGTAGGGGTAAGGTCTGCTTCTGCTCCCTGCACTTCTGACACCCAGCTCTGATGGGCAATCCATTAAGTACCTGAGTAAACCAACAGATGCACGGAAGATATGAGACAGAAAGTAAAGTCATAAAAGTCTGAAAAAATATTAGAATGGGATAGGTAGGGCTGGAGAGATGGGTCAGAGGTTAAGAGCACTGGCTGCTCTTCCAGAGGTCCTGAGTTTAATTCCCAGCAAACACATGGTGGCTCAGCCATCTAGAATGAGATCTGGTGCCATCTTCTGGCATGCAGGCATACATGTAGGCAGAACACTGTACTCATAATAAATAAGTCTTTAAAAAAAAAAAACCTCAGGCTGACTAGAACAGTCAGGATAGAAGAGTGAGAGTGGGCAGAGTTGAAACGTCATTCAGTCCAGTGCTTCTCACACTGCAAGATGAGAAGACAGGATTGGACCAAAGTGCAGCAGTTCAGAGTATGGTCTGAGCATTTGTCTGCACCTCTTAGAGGTGATGATCAAGTTATTCATCCAGGGTTTGTCTGCTCTGGAGGGAAAAGGCACAGACACTCAGAAAGATAGCACCAAACGCCAAGGCAGGGCGTTTATCCATTTTTTTTGTTTGTTTATTTCTCAAACCCTTATATATCCACTTGCAACTTTTCCAATTGTTCAACCATTCTTACAACCTTCTTAAAAACCGGGGCTGTAGGAAGAGAGATGTGTGTCACTCAGCTGTGGGAAGGAGGGCAGAGCAGAGCAGAGGCTAAAAATCAAACCTCTGGAACAGCAGGAACCACAGACCAAGTTCAAGAAGATGACAGAAGGTATGAAGTGAATCCATATCAATAAATTTAAGGTGCTCTAGATAAAGTTCTGTAGCCAGCCAGGGATGGGAAATCTCAAATATTAATTTAAAAAATAAAATCCTGAGACTGGCATTGGAAAAAAAAAAAAAACACTCAATCACAGAATTTCCACCCACCCACCACCTCCACCATGCCCTTTTCAATAAAAATGTCACTGGAATCAGGGATGCATTTTCTGAGTAATAAAAAAAAAAAAAAGTTATCAAAAGACAACAAATGTGTTCCCAAATGCTCTGTCCCACATACAACTGAAAATGTCAACTCTGTTGCTTGCTTCTTCTTGAAGAATCCCAGGTAAATTATGTTTTTTGGAAATTTTAATAGCATAGTTATAAAGTGTAGTATTAAAGGGCAGCACCCCTCAGAGCTTCCTGGGGAACTTCTGAAAATGTTGCTACCTCCCACGGTCTTACCTCCCATGGGGATTCAGCTCTGGGCCTTTGGGAGTCCCTCAAAAGGCAGACTGGGGGCTGAGGTCCAGGCAGTGGCTGTTGGGGATGAAAACATGTTTTTGTTTTGATCCCAGGTGTAGGATATGGGACAGATTCATACAGTCCACAGAAGCAAACTATTTGACTGGTGCAGGCTCTCTGCCAGATGCCTATAGTTTAAATCTGAGGACTCTAGAGAAGGAATAAACGCCAGGGCCCAGGGAGAGATGAGGAGCTCTGAGAAAGAAGGCTGCTGCTGCTCCCTGCTGCTCTTCTTGATTGCTGTGGATGAAGTTGGATGAGAAGTTGGAGATATCCTAAATTAAAGGTTGAACTTGCCGTCCACCCTCTGAGATGGTGCTGGACCCTGCAGACCAACATCTCAGACATGTTGAAAAAGATATTCTGATCCCAAAAATAATGAGAGAAAAGACCAGAGAAAGGTGTTCTGAACAAGTTGAAGATTTTACCAGATGTTGCATGGATTCTGGAATCCTTATGATAGTAAAATGCCGGAAAGAAAATTCTGCATTGAAAGACTGTCTAACTGCTTACTATAATGATCCAGCTTTCCACGAAGAGTGCAAACTGGAATATCTCCAAGAAAGGGGAGAATTCAGAAGACCTGGAGCCCCTACCAAGAAAAGGCTACAGAAGCTTCCCACAAGCATGTAGGCAAATAGTGAGTCAGGAAGTCACACATTATGGAAACCATTTGCAATGTAAACCAGAAATGATGAACTGAAACAATATTTGCTCACCCTGATTATGAAAATACTGAATGAAATAAAAATCTTTTTTTCAGGGAAAAAAAAAAAAGGTTGGACTTGCCTTAAGGAACCCAATGGCCCTAACCAGCACAAAGGACCTAAAGAGAACTCTGCCCCCACTAACCCTTTCTCTCTTCTAAGGAAGAGGCATAAGAAACCAAAATAAAATAGGAAGTTAAAAAGTATGCCAAGAATTGGTGCCCAGACATCGGGCTTAGAATAATGGAAAATCTGGTTTCTAATGCCGTAGAAGAGACAGCAGAGTACGGAGAAATGAATATACTATTTCAGGATATGAGTATAAGTAAAAGGTTAACTGTGGCTGCTACCACTGGTCTCTCTTCGGCTTTACCCCCAGAGCAGATTTTCTGGTTTTGCTTCTTCGTTCTTCCTGCATTCTGTTTTTAAGAAGGTTGTAAGAATGGTTGAACAACTGGAAAAGTTGCAAGTGGATATATAAGGGTTTGAGAAATAAATAAACAAAAAAAATGGATAAAAAAATCAGAAGGTTCACTCATGTTAGAAAGGGTTGCAGAGTTGGCAGTGCAGCTATATAATTTGCAGGTAGAGGTTGAAATGCTTGGAAAGCAAAAAGCACCATTGGTAAAAGGAGAACACCTGGTAACTAAGAGTTTCCCACAATTGTCGCTCAGCCCTGCTCAGAGCACTTTTGGTGTCAAGTTCCCACAGCCCCTTTGTGAGGCAAGGGGCCAGCAGGAGCAGAAAGCCATACAGGCCGAAAGGGTTAGATAGACAGCCAGTTTCAAGAGCAAGGGTTAATCTTGAGGCACCTGAGCTGCCAGAGGAGGAGCCTTGGGTTGATATGACCACTATTAATATTCCCAGTAGCCACCTTAGATATCAAAATGTTCACTGCTTCAATTGCAGTAAATCTGATCATTTGAAAAGAAACTGTGATCATGATCAAGCCGCTAAGAGCCTCAGGGCTCAAAATGGCCGGTGTGGTAAACCTGAGAAATTCGGTATGTTCTGCTAGAGAAGCTAACCAGCCGTTTCTGACAGTACTGGGTTCTCCACAAGAATGTTTATGTTTCCTGGACTTTGTAAACCCTGTGATGAAAGGGGTCATTTGACTAGTGAAAGCATGTCCAAGGGAGACATACGAGGTAACTTCTTGTTGTTGGGAAACAGCTTTGGAGTCATGAAGAAGGCTGCTCCTGATTGCTGTTGATGCAGTTTGACAAGAAGTTGGAGAGGATTGGACTTGACCTGAGGAACCCAAAGACCCTAAACACTGGGAAGTAGCTAAAGAGAACTCCGCCCTCTCTCTTCTACCTGGTGCTGGGGTGTTGGATGGGATTGGGGAGGAGAAGGGAAGAAGAGGCATAAGAAGCCAAAATCAATTAATATAAAAAGTAACACCTTCAAATGGCTTTTCTTGTCTTTAGAAAGGCAGACTGCCCCATGCAGCGCCTCATCTGGATGTGGCTGGAGTCTTGGAAGCTTGACTACCCCATGATCCTACAAATGAACCTTGAGAGCATGTTTGGGGGTTCTAGCAGGAAAGCACAGCTACTCCAGGGCTGAGGACCACTCCTCCTCCATTTGGAGAAGGTCCCCCTGTTTGACTAAGCATGCAGCTTCAGGAGGGACACACATGGAGCAGTGAGGGAGGAAAGGGACACCTGCCTAGCCAGCCAGATCAGCCAACTCAACCCTGGAGATCAATGGGGTGACAGCAGTAGCAGCCAGATTGCCCTCACTTCCCAGACAGAGGCTTTTCACGTAGCTAAGTTTACGTAGCAGAGTAGATAAAGTATCCACATACAGACCCTGTACGGAAAACCAACAGGGACCTCAGGGAGGAACCTGGGGATGAAGCAACATGAGCCAATGTGACAACCACATTGTAAATCGCTTTCATATGTCCCCCCCAACACCCTGAACCTCTTATCCCTGTGCCAGTGTGGGAATCCTAGCACTGAAAATTGAACCATGACTGATGACGCTTCCCAGAATGGTTACTCAGACTTTCCCCTCCTCCCTGATTGTCATATGAAGGCCTTGGAATCTAAGGACAATGTCATTAAAAGATATTTTATGAAACTGCAGAACGTTTTTCCTGCGATTGTCCCTCAAGCAAACCTTGATAAAAGCTTGCTGGACGCTGACGCTAAGCTACACATTATCAAGCAGGAGGTGTTTCCAGATTGTCTTGAAAGTGTATCTTAAACAATCTGGTTGGACAATAGAAGCTGACTAATTGCCCTGTTTCCTGTACTGAGGCAATTGGGGAACTCAGGGTTTCTATGGCTTCCTTTATAACCCTCTTAATTCTAAACAAAGCCAAAACCCAAACAGGAACATACTGGCCTCAGCAACCACAGACCTCAGCTGCAGGTGATACCACTGACATCATGGGAGCTGAGCCTATTTGCACACTGTTTCAAATCAAAGAGCTTTGGAATAGCTGGGGCACTGGCTGTGGGTTCTACTCTGTTTTAAATCTTAATCAAAGATATTCTAGAAAAAGCATAATCTCATTATGCACACAGCTGGGGCTCGGTGAGTATTGCAAAGTTAGAGATGAATACATAAGGTGCCTAGCATACTTCAGGGGACACAACCTAGATATTAAATAAAAGGCATTGTTTATGTATTACCACTGAGATGGGGTCTCATGTAGCCAAGGCTGGCATCCAATTTACCACATAGCTGAGGTTGGGTGTGAACCTCCTGCCCCCACCGCCAAAGTGCTAGAATTACAGGTATATGCACACCATGCCAGGATACAAGGTTTTTCATTAGCTAAGTTTCTGATGTGAACAAGCGCTGACCACAGAGTCCAGATTTTGTTGGGCTGTCTTGATGTCAAATTTCTTACAGACATAAAGAGGTTTCATTTCTATAATGTTATCCCTTTTAAAGCAATTCACTGGTGTTCAAAGGCAATCGCTACTACAGACGTTATATGCCTCTGGAAAAAAAAAGAAAGAAAGAAATTAGGCCTTTGATTCAAGAATGCATGTTTCAGGGCCTAGGGATGTAGATCGGTTGGTAGAGTGCTTGCTTGTGTAGCATGCATAGGGCTCTGGGTTTGAGCTCCAACCCTGCATAAAGCCAGCAACATCCACCTGTCATCTCAGCTCCTCAGGAGGAGGCGGAGGCAAGGATAACAGAAGCTTAAGGTCATAAGACTTTCAGAAAAAGATAAACAAACAAATACTGATTTGATTGGATTTAATTTATTTGAGCCAGGGTCTTACGTAGCCTAGGCTGGCCTAGAAGCTGCCATGTAGTGGAGGATAGATGGTGCGCCTACCTCCACCCACCGGGTGCCAAGATTACATGCACGTCCTACCACACCCCAAGCTTTTTAAAGAAACAGTCTGGATTAATAAACAAATGTGTGATCGTTCTGTGTAAGTGAACCACGGGTGGGCCTTGAATGTGATAAACCTACCCAGGGAATCACATTCAGGCTGACCTTGCCAATACTACCATCTAGTGGCCGCCAAAGGAAAGCACTCACCTCCAACCGTGTGACTTTGGGGGACATAGGTTGCCTCTGTTCTCCTTTACTGTCCAGTCACTCTGTGGGTGAGCAGCTCAGCTTATTTTTCCTAACCCTTCTTCCCTACCGGGCTGAGGAAAGCTTTCTTCCTCCCTCTTTCTTTTTTCCTTCTAATTTTGAGTATCAACAGATGACGATCTGCTGCTGAGGGAGGTTTCTAGCACAGAAAGGAACACGGCGTACCAAGAAGCCACGGGAAGCAATGGCTCACCGACTCAACAGCAATTCTCTTCAATTATCAGCATTTAGAAGATGGAACACAGATGCTTTATTTGACTGCTGAGAGAGTATTAGTAGTGCTTTTCCCCCCTTTTCTCTTCTTTTTTTCTTTTTTTCTGGGAACACATGGAAGTTGGGTTGCAGTCTGTGTTAATTTTGTCCTGGTGCAGGGAGCGGCGTATGTGTGTCCCCTGGGTGGGATTACGTGGGTTGGTTCTAGCTTCAAGGCCCACCATGGTTCACTTACACAGGCCCTTCACAATCACTTCACTCACTCACATGCTTTAGGGCTCTTCCAGAGGAAAAGAAACCAGTTCTTCAACCACTGCCTCCACCTGACATACAATGGCCCTAGGCCTTCTGTTCTGGGATGAGATTAAGGTGCACTTAAATTCTAAAGGAAGTAGGAATGCTTTCCTACAAATAAAACTTGACCGGGGCGGGGAGATGATTCTGTGGATAAGGCGTTTGCCATCTATTGTGAGGACTGGAGTCCAGATCCCAGCACCAGATTAAAAACAGGCAGTGTAGATACCTGTAATCTCAGTGTTCAGGGGATGGAGGAAACAGGAGGCCCCTGGGGCAAACAGGCTCTCTAGACTAGCAGAATCCACAAACTCCTGGTTGAGTGAGAGAAGCTCAGTAAATAAAATGGAACTTGATGGTGGAAAACATCTACCATGGAACTCTGGCCTCTGTGGGCACATGTACTCATGTGTATACAGACACACACACACATAATTTAAAAAATAAGAGGAAAGCAGCTGTGACGGCGTAATCCTAGCACTCCTAAAGCAGAGGCAGGTGGATCACCTCACATGCCTATGACACACACATACGTGTACACACTGTGCATACACACACATGTGCACATACAAAGAACCCAGGGTTTGCTTTCACACACAAGCGACAAGTCTTATCACTTTCCATCTAACTATTTCAGCACGGATCTCCCAGGACCAAGGACAGTTATTTCATAACCACAGTGAAACTACTGCACTCAAGAAAACAAACCCTGGCCAAGCCTTTATCTGATAATTCATATTGAAATTTTACCAATTATTCTGATTCCATTAGTCTCTCCTCCAGTGTGCAATCGGAAATCATGCCTTAGTTTACCCTCCCAGAGAAGACAGACTTTCAATAATCCCCTACTCTAAAACAGGCAGCCCAGGAGCCACACACCGGAACCCTGTCAACCACAATGTCCAGGATTCTGTCTGGTTCTGCCTATCTGTGCCTATAACCAGGGTACTGGGGGCCAGAGTGCTAGGTCGGTTCCTGAGCCTATGCTACAAGTTGCTTCCCAGACCTACATAAAAATCATTTCCATAGTTTAGCAGCTGTTCCATCACTCGGGGTAGAAGTGCTTCCTAAATCATTGTTGATGAAGTGACAGATTTTTCAGTTTGTATGTTAGTGCTGGGCATGTCAAAACAGAGAGGGGAAAGTTCAAAAAGCCCTCTGTCACCTTGCCATTGTGTAACCCGATGTCTTAGCTTGTTCCCTCAAAACTGGTATCATCTAGACCCCAAAAGCTTCTCACTCTGTAACACCTGAGAATAAAGACCAGGGCACAGGCACTGTGTATCCCTCTAGAAAGCGCATGCAAGAGACAGCTAGCATTTCCCTTAAAAGGAGCAAAGAGGGAGAGATGCCTACATTGTGTGTGATCTATTAGGCTGGCCAAATGTTTTACAGTTCAATTCAGCCAAATGAATTAAAAATGAGTGGTTTTAGTTTTTGCTTGTGAAATGCCCGCATACATGGGAAAATGCATCCATCAATATGGTTTTGTTTGATCAATATCAGTTATGTGTAACTGGTGACAAAATTATGAAGTCATTTTTTCTCATGGCTGTGATTTTTGTAAACTGATCAATACTATCCACCGTACTTTCATTTTCTTGGCTTTCTTAATTTCTTAAATACAACACTGCATAACAGTACAAAGGTTAATATACTAATAACTTTAGTTTTACACATACACTGTCAGTACTGAACACTTAAGAAACTGAGGGAGGGGTACCTGCGGCAGCAGCAATGGCTCAGCTTGTAAATGCTCACAGCCTGAGCATGAGGATAGGAATCTGGTTCCCAAGCACCCATGTACACGCTGGGCCAGCATGGCAGTCTGTGGAGAACCCCCACCTTCAGCATGCAGACATGGGAGACGAGAGGAAGCCATCTTCCTCTGCCTCAGAGAATAAGGCGGGGAGAGCGACTGGGAAAGCTTCCCAACACCAACCTTGGGCCTGCACATACTCGCACATCTACACACACACACACACACACACACACGCACACGCACTCAAACCTACTAAGTTAGGAAAACAAGTCTGTTCATGAAAACAAGGCATCATCATATTTATTGCTAAGTTAATGTTAAAATACAGAGTTCTCTTAAAAAATAATAACTTTAAAAATAAGGCTTTCAAAGCTTTAAAGCCTGCTAACCAATATGATAATCACAAATGGTGTGGAAAAAAAAAAACTTTGTAGAAAATTTTGTATCCGAATTTACAAAAAGCACTTACTACCTTTTCTTCACCGGTAGTATACTCAAGAGCTGGCAGTTAGTCTTGACTTTCACACAACTCTCTACTGAACTTATCTAGCACCACCAATCCTCATACTCCCTGGATACAAATGCAGAAGCAACCCGTTTGTTCCCTAGATCCTTTTATTTGTTCAGACAGGGGGCCTCCCAAAGAAGACCTCCCCCATCGCTGTGCTGGAATAATGTGTCTGATTGGTTCAATTCAAACCAAGACCCATAATTAGCGCCCTCATTCTCAGACAACTTCAAAATGTCAAAATAGTTTTCTTACTCTAGAGCCCAGGGTTTATTTTTAGGTTTTATTTATAGGTTGGACACCATGACACTTTCAAAACTAACAAAATAAAAAAGTCAGCCTGGATACTGAGAGGTTAAGAAGTGCCTTAGGCTCCTCAGAGCGCAGGATAAAAAGCAGGCTGCTGGAGCTGCAGGCAGCGGAGAGGTTGCCTATAAACTTTATAGTATAAAGGGAAACAGGTCCCCAGGCTGGCTACCTTCACACAGGTCTGCCTAGGGCAAGAGGGAACCAGAGCCACACAGGTGAGCGGCCTTTTCCTGGGGTACAGGACAAAGGCAACCGAAATTCCCTACGCCCCGAGCCCCAAGCCTCCCATAGGTGACGCTTCTCCCTGACTGACAATACCGGTTGAAGAGACTGTTGAAAACAAGACTTTATTCAAGTCATTTTAAAGTCTGGGAAGATGTTATCATGCTGAAACCGCACCCTGACAGTTCACAGGACCCACCTCTCCTCTCAGAGTGGCCCTGGGGGCATGCACGGTGCAAGGCTGTGCTGGGCCTTACCCACACAGTCAGTCACCTAAGTGATTGGAGAAATGGCTCTGTTCTCTGCCACCTTGGTGAATTCAGAAACCGAAGAGCCACAAAACTTCCTGCTGGGACAAACAGAAGCTGCAGGCACGGCCATTTCTGACCAGGGCTTGCTGTGCAGATTCTTCTAGAGCTCACTTAAGTTTGGGGGTCTCCTAAGAGCCCTCAATTAATCCCCAAATTCGGCCTACTAGGGTACTTTGGTTGCCCCCTCCCCCGATCCAGGACCTGTAGATCTTGTTTATAATTACTTTTGGCTTCCTTTGTTATTAGTTTGGCAAAGGAGTTCCGGACCATTTACTCACTCAATATTCATTTACTCGGCCCTAGGCCAAAGCAGGAAGTGGCAAGCGGGTGGGGGAAGGCAGAGGTGCTTCCATAGGATATGAAGCCCTAGGGGTCAGGACAGAAGCCACGGAGGTAGGGACCTTCCAGGGTGAGGTGGGTGAGGGGACCAGCTCACTGAGGTTTCCAGGCCTGACTCCACCTCGGCAGGAATGCAGTGAAAGCTCAGGAGGGGAAGTTCTAGGAGGCTTTAGGAGCTGCACGTCTAGGGCAGCCTGAGGGATAACTGATATCTTAGTGAAAGTTCAAGGAAGATCAGTCCTGGTTCTTTCAGAGGCTGTTAATACAATAGAGGAATCAGGACTTGGTGAGAGGTTTAGCAGGGTGGGAATTCCACTTTAATCATTTACTAGTGGAAATTAACCTCAGCAATTGCTTACTTTTTCTAAGACTTCTCTTCAAAAGGGCAGTTTTCTCTGCCTTTCAAGGCCTTTTTTTTTTCTTTCCTTCTTTCTTTCTTTCATCACTTTTACAGCCTGATCCCAGACCCCCAGACCAGTTCTGGGCCTTGCAGAGAATATGTATTCAAATTAGCGATTTCCATTGGACAGATTCTTTTTAACCCAATGATTGGTTAAACCGGTGAAACAGACAGGTTTCAGGGCCTGGGAGATGGCTCAGTAGATCAGCCTCTTGCAATGCAAGTGTGAGAACCTGAGTTCAATTGCCATGTGAAGGTAAGCAGGCACCTCTGTATGCTCCCAGAGATCCTGTGTCCAGATGTGAGGCAGAGACAGGAAAATTCCCAGAGCCTCACAGGCCAATTAACCTGGAATATATAATACACAGAAGTGAAATACGGAGAGACTCTGATCTCAAACATGGGAGAATGTCAGCACCCATATTTGTCCTGACTTCCACAAACAGGCAATGGCCTTCATACACACATGTGCTCCTGCTCGCACATACACATACCACACCGCACCACACCGTACCAAAACAACAAAAGAAAGAAAAGGAAACAGATTTCTGCTTGACAGAAGATGGAGCTTAAGGAAAAGCCTGCGTAAACATGGCAGACACTGAGCTCCCCAATGAAAGGGTGGAGTAGCTAGGGAGGAACCTGTTTCTGGGGGCAGGTCTTTGGCTGACCTGAACCCAACACCAGAGGTAATCACTAGAGAACCTTGATGACACTTGTGTTGAGAAAGCTACTAGAGAGTGGGGTAAATGAGCTCCAGGCTTCGGGGACCAAAATTCTATCATGAGTTCCAATCTGAAAGTGCCCAGGGTATATTTCTGTTTATAGGAGCCATGCTCAACTGTTCCATTGTTCAGAATCTATCTCCTCACACAGATTCCCACAGAAACGATTCTAAATGGAGACCTCATTCTTGGCAGTTTTAAATGGTCCATCACATCATGAGCTAAGGGGAAAAATATGAAAGCATTATGTAAGGCGTAAAAACTGACGATGAGGTACATTCAATTCTTAGCACTTTCTACCTAAAATTAAGCAACCAGCCTCTTTTCATTTTGCCTGTGGATAGCTCCACCAAGCTCAGAACAGACTGGAAAAAGCAGGATAGAATAAATTTACTCTACAAGAACATGAATCAAGTTGCATAAACTTTACAAAAATACTGTGTTAATATTTGCCCTCAGCCATGGCCACACCCATTTGGGTGTCAGCCTTTGATATTTCTGTCTTGGGCTCCAACGCCCACCCCTTTACAGCCAAAAAAGCAGCAAAAGCCTTCACTAAAGAAAACAGCTAAAGTCACTTTGAAAGGTTTGAAATGTGCTAATCATGGTGCATCCCAGCCAAGAGGCTGGAATCTCACAGTGGACTGTCCTGCCAGCCTCAGTCCCTGCCAAGAAGTCTGAAGCCAGGGACAGCTGGGCCAGAGAAAACCCGACACTCACTACCACTGAGCAGCCTTCCCATGGTTTTATCTCAAGGAAACACAGAAAAATGCTCCCACCCTTATCCTTGCTCCCACCTCCACCCCTACTTCCCAGCATCCCTCCATTTGTGAGTGTCAGGCTGGAAGGCTTTTCTTAGGCTATCTTTTCTTTCATGGGTTTCTTGGGCAAGAGCCCTTAGGGGTTCTTTCCAGCCCTAAAGCCTCTGCTTGAAGGCTTCAATCCCAAAGGTCATCTTGGGTTAGACTAGGCACCAGAACCATGCCAGCTGCCAGTGCCTCTAGAAACTGAGAAAGACAGTGTCTTTCAGAGCATCTATTCAGCTTCCTGGGGTTTTGTCTTTTGATAAAATGAGGGCAGAAGATTAATAAAATGACTTTTTTTTTTTTTTAAAGAAAGACTTAGCTAGTGTGCTAAATGGTGGTATTTGGGACTAACTGAAAGAAATGTATACGAACATTCAAAACATTTCTAGAACATTCATGTTCTAGAAAACATGCATGAAATGCAGAAATGTATCATTGTTCCTAGTACTAATAAAAGCAAATGTTTAAAAACTCTTATGAAAAAATATTTTGCTGGTATTTTTGCATTTATTTGGACGGAGCCCCAACATGTGTTGAAGGCCAGGAGCCCTTGGTGACTTGAATAAAGCCCATTTTAGAGGGAGCATCTCAGCAGGCCTCCTGCTCTGCCATTGGCAGAGCAACATGATTTTGGGCAAATTTACTTCCTGGGCCTCAGCTGCCTCCCCTGTAAACATTTCCAAGGTTTTAAAACTCACTTCAGCAGAGGAGCTGGTCTTCCATAATCAACACTCCCCCCCCCCACCTCATTCCTAGGTCCCTGGGCTATCCCTCAGCTAGGATTGCTGTAGGAGGAACAAGAGAAGGTCCTACAGGGCATCAGACGTTTCCAAGTGCTTTTCCATTCATTATCTCTCCGGACATCATGGCTTTTGAAGGCACTGATCCGTTGTACAGGTCAGTAGATTAGACTCAGGAAAGCATGCCCAGTCATGGTCAGCTCCAACAGTCATACCAATCCCCACTCAGTTCTAGCATTACACATTTGCCAGCTCCACGTCTCCTGACCTATGCCACTGGGCTGGAGGTGAATTACAGGTGATTCACACTGCAGGTAAAACAAGGCCCCAAACTTAATCACCCGGTCTCTGTAATTTACTGACGACAGGTCCATTCTTCCTCTTTTGAGATAATCTTTATAAGCGCTTCCCAAGGCTCACAAGTAGGTGAATTTCCTCTTATGAAGGAAATGGTCCAGAAAAGCCACCTTTCTCTCCAATTAATTCTGCAACATTAGAAACTCAGGTAATGATATGGTTGTTTATTACCCATATTCTACTGAAAGGTGCTTTTAACAGATGTCCCTGAAAATGTAAACAACATCCACAGTACGGTCCTTTTTCGGTGAAGGTAAGACCATTTCAGCACCTTTTGGAGTTGAGAAACACAGCATTAAATGACTTCCTCGGTTCTGTAAATGGTGTGATCCCAGGGTTAATTATTAGCTTCCCAAGAGCAGAGGTAAGCCACCTTGTGCCAGAGGCCAAACCCTGGATTTGACCTTGGGCTCCTCCTATCCTATGACCCCAGGGAGGTCCTCACAGCAGCCTAGACTCTATAAACTTGAACTCAGCCAGACCCTAGCCTTTTCACACTTGCAGGTACACCTACTGATTCCAAACGGAGGATCTAATAAAGACAGCCTTTTTGGAGACCAAAAGCAAGGGCGACACCCTGGGAATGTTAGGGACCTGGATCTGTAGGAAGGTACAGTCCAGCCTCAGAATCTAAAACAGGCGTGAGTAGGTAGGTGTTCATGCCCAGCAGAATCTACCAGGATGTGCCAAAGCAAGACGGTGCTGAGCATCGGGTGCGAGCTGAGCCCAGGGAAGGAGAGACTAATACAGGTTATCTCCAAGGGCCTGCTCTGGGGAACACACCTGAAGCAAAGCAACTAGGCAACCTGCAGTGTGATTTCGTCTGAGTTGTGTTTGTGGGTTTCAGCTGTAACGTGCACTTGTGCACTTTACTTTGTGCCCATTTGCACGATCACTGGCCCACCGTGTGCTCAGGTACTTAATACACCACAGACCTCCTGTCCCCGGATTGGGTGCCCATGCCCTTGTCTGGACATTCAACTGGCTCTTCATTAGTGGAGCTCAGATTTCAAAAGGGCACACAGAAAACATAGAAGAAAAGGGGCAGGTGACCAGGACAGGTCTTAACTTCATGGCTGCTAGGCCCAGAAGAAATGCATTTTAGGAAGAGACTGTGACAGCTGATAGGAACAGGCTAGACCAACCCTCAGCAAAAAACCCAGCAAGACCAGCGAACGAGCTACTGAGGACAGTTTGGGAACTTTTACCCAAGGAGACTGTTTTCTGTCTTTTTACCAGGCAGAGAGATCTTTACAGTACACTAGATGGACACAGGGAGGTGGGCACCATCCTGAATGCCACTCATGGCCACTGAGGTACAACCTTGCTGGAGATGTCTCAGAGAGAACTGGGCTCAGCCCCTGGAGCTGAGCCTGTGTGACGCTGAGGTGTCCCTGTCAGCGTCCATCCCAGGGGCTCCTGACAGAACCAAGCTTTCCTCAGGCACAGGATGTTAACACTGACCTTAGTTTTAAATAGCGCTCTTCAAAATATATAGGACCTAGAAACCAGCTATTTTAACCACTTTTAAGTATAATTCTGTGACATTAATTATATTCATACACAATGTTGTGCAACCTTCACCACTATCTATTTCCAGAAGATTCTATCACTACAAACAGAAACTCTGTACCCATTAAGCAATAAGTCTCTCCCCAACTCCGAGAGAACCTCTCTACCTTCTGTGAATTTACTGAGTTTTGATCTTTCATATAAGTGTGTCCTAGTTTGCTTTCTATTGTGATAAAAACAATGACCTAAATCAAGACGAAAGCATTTATTAGGCTTACAAGTTACAGGGAAGCCAAGGCAGGAGAAAGCAGGGAGGGATGTGTGGCTTGTTCTTCAAGGCTTGCTCAGCCCACGTTTAGACACCCCAGGAACACGGGACTAGATGTGGTATCTCCCAAGGTGGGCTTTCTAGCAGTCACTGACTTGCTTAAAAACCAGTCTAATGGAGGCATTTTCTGAACCCAGAAGCCTCTTCCATTTGACTTGTGCTTGCGTCAAGCTTACAAAAAAACAAACCTGGACAAAATGAAACCATGCAGTTATTTCCTTTTGAGTTTGGCTTACTAGCTTTCAGCATATTCTCTAAGTCCTTTTATGTTTTAGATGTGTCACGTGTCTCCTTGTCAGGACTATCCAACCTAACTTCTTTAGTTCAATGCATTTTCCACAGGCATTTATCCATTTGGTTTCAGTTTCTGCCAGTCGTGCCTAGTGATATGATCAACTTGAGCGTTCGAGAATCTATTTGGAACTGGACATGGTGATGTATGCCTTTAATCCCAGCACTCGGGAAGCAGAGGCAGGTGGATCTCTGAGTTCAAGGTCAGCCTGGTCTACAGAGTCAGAGGGTCAAGACAGCCAGGGCTACACAGAGAAACCCTGTCTTAAAACAACAAATTCAGAGGATGTTTTGTTCTGCTCAGTGCCTAAGGACATTGAGCATACAACTGCCAGTTTATATTCCATGAGTACCTTTCCCAAGATGTACTAGCTAGTTTTTTGTCAATATTACACAAGTTAGCATCATCAAAGAAGAAGCCTCCATCAAGAAAACACCTCCGTAAGATCTGGCTGTAGGTGAGCCTGTAGGGCATTTTCTTAATTAGTGAGTGGTGGAGAAGGGTCCAGTCCAATGTGGGTGGTGCCATCTCTGGGCTGCTAGTTCTGGGATCTATTAAGAAATCAGAGCCAGGTAATGGTAGCACACACCCTTAATCGTAGCACTCGGGAGGCATAGGCAGGTGGATCTCTGTGAGTTTGATGCCAGTCTACAAAGGAAGTTCAGGACAGCCAATGCTATACATAGAAACCCTGTCTCAAAACAAAACAAAACAAAAAAGGAAAGAAAGAGAGAGAAAGAAGGCAAGAAAGAAAGAAGGCAAGAAAGGAAGAAAGAAAGGAGAAAGAAAGAAGGAAAGGAAGGAAGGAAGGAAGGAAGGAGGGAGGGAGGGAGGGAGGGAGGGAGGAAAGAAAGAAAGAAAGAAAGAAAGAAAGAAAGAAAGAAAGAAAGAAAGAAAGAAAGAAAGAGAATTTAGGCTGAGCAAGCCATAGGGGCCAAGTCAGTAGGCAGCACCCTTCCTTGGCTTCTGCATCAGCTCCAGCCTCTAGGTTCCTGCCCTGTTTGTTTTCCTGTCCCGGCTTCCTTCAATGATGGATTACAATGTGGAAATGTAATTGAAACAGACCCTTTCCTTTCCAACTTTTGTTCATGGTGTTTCGTCACAGTAATAGAAGCCCTAAGAGACCAGACCTGCTGAACCTTCTTTCCTCCAGAGGCTAACCCACCTCACATTTCTACCAGCATGTCTTTCCTATCTCCCCACATCCCTGCTAACACTTGTGGGTCCCCTCCCTTTTCTTCTGTTTATGACCATTCTCCTAGATGCAGTAGCATTTCATGGCTTGGATTTTCCCAGCCATAATGACTACCAACAGCGAGTGGGCCCCTTCATGTATGCTTACTGGCTATCTTTAGAGAAATGTCCATCCAAGTCCTCTGCCCATTATTGAAATGAACTTGTCAAGATTAGGGATGGGGAATTTCAGGGCATTTTTTAAGGATTTGTTTTTAGGTGTCTGTGTCTGTGTGTGAGTTTGTGTTTATGGCTGCAGTGCCCGCAGAAACCAAGGAGGGTATGGAGGGCCCTGGCTGTTATGAGCTGCTTCTAATGCGGGTGCTGAGAACAGAACTCAGGTCCTCTGGGAGAGCAGTGAGTTCTCTTCACCACGGAGTCATTTCTCTGGCCCCCAACTTTAGGAATAAATTCCTATTATTAAACTTTTATGAGCTCATGATTCTAAAACATTTTCTCCTGTTCTATAGGCTGCCACACTTAACTTGATATACCAGGATTATAGCTCTGATGGAACTCAATGTACTTCTTTTTCCTTTGTGGTTTGGGCTTTTCGTATATCACATGCCAAGAACCCACTGCTAAATCCAAGGCAATGAAGACGGATCCCATGGATCAGTCAAAACCTCTTTCTCTAAGAGGTTTTGTGGCTTTCACTTTATACTTTGGTTATCAACATATTTTGAGTTGTTTTTTTTTTTTTTTTTTTGAGAGGATATGAAATAGAGTTAACACAGGGGCCTGTAAAAGATCAGCCAGGCAACCAGCCCAGCCCCCAATCAATAATTCACTGTGGGTGAGCCACTCTGAGTAGAAAAACTATCCCAGGGCATGCAGACCCCTCCTTCACCTGACGCTTCTGACTGCTACAGGACAACTCACAGCAGGCAGTGGGCTGCTTCCTGACAAGGGAGATAAATCTGATCAACTAAAGAGATTAAAGACTAAATATTTATGAACAGACCACAGTATTTACACACAGCCATTGGCTAGCCTAAAATGACACCATATCAAATAAGTAATGACAGGATAGAGGGTCCCAGTCCTGGGAAGCTCAGCATATTCCTACCAGCTTACTGTCTTGGGTCCCTGTCACAAGGATGAGGAACTGAAGGGCAGAGTGAAACAGGACCTTCCCACAGCCTGGGCTTTAACCACCATGGCCTTACCCAGCAGCAAGCACAGTCTGGCTCCAGGTGTTCACCCACATACATCCATGTCATTGTCTGATTCACAAAGGGCTCAGGGAGGGAACCCCAGCTTCCTGATCTCCCTTGGCTATCCCAGGGCCTTGCATGATCTGTCTATGGACACTTCCTTCCACTTTCACCATGTTTACTCTGCCTAGCCACGGCCCCCTTGACTGTTCCCAGCTTGTGCCAAGCTTCTCCTACCTCAGGGTGTGTTCCCTCTCCTTGAGACACCATCTTAGATAGTCACTTGTCTCTCTCCCCTCTCTCATGTGTCTGCTCACATTTTACCTAATACAGATGTTCACGTGATTCCTTATGGCCAGAACCCTACTTTGTTTTTCTCCTGAGCACATAAGTGGATGAAAGCGAGAACAGCATACTCAAGATCATCTGATCCCACTGAACACCAGAGGATATCTAGATGGTTCCATAAGTACAGGTGTGGCCACAGAGGCACCCACACTTCTTTTGGACCTTCAGGCTGACTGGGACACCGGGTTGTGACAAGGAGAGCAGGCATATCACATATAGTCCAACACTCCTACATCTGTCAGTCAAGCTCAAGATGTTGGTGGCAACTAACTTAGCCACAGGAGATGGAATCTCTACCCATAATAGAAGTAAGCAGCCATCTCACCCACTCGGGGCTTATGCCCACACTGTGTCACATTCCAGGGAAGCCAGAAGGTGGTTACAGGAAATGATTCCCGGGAACCTACTGCCAGGAAACATGCAGACATGGGAAAGGTTGTAGCTGCAAGTTCTTCATCCTGGTGACACCCAACTCACTGAAAATTAAAAACGAACAGGCTAACTGGCAACTTTCTGGGACCACTTAACAGTGGTACAAATAGCCAGGAGATAGCCATGTGTCACAGTATGAACCAGGCATGATGATGAGAGTGGTGGCCAGGGCACATGCCTGTAATCCCAGCATTCAGGAAACAGAGAAGCACAAGGGTCAGGAGTTCAAGGTCATCTTTGGCTATCCGGTGAATTTTGGGTTATCCTGGGCTACATGAGACCCTGTCTCAAAATGAGACAGAAACAGGAAGAGAAATTTTATACCATGAAAAACAAAGTATTAGATTTTTTTTAAAAAACCACCTCTGTGATGTGATTTTCAATAAAGAGCTATGATGAATTTAAAGGAAATCAAGCAGAAAGAATTTTGAAAGAAATGCCTTCACCTGAGGCATTAGAAGTGCCCAGGGATTAAGACCTTAATCCTCCCTCCCCTGCCTGACACCTCCCACCTTCCTTCCATTTGCAACCTTCGAGACTAACTTCCTCTTCCAGGGGTGGCTGTGGCCTGTTCACCCCTCCCTCAGACAGTCTTCACCAGAGCTGGCTCTGAGGCAGCCCCCCCCCTTCCGCCTGTAGCAAATGCTGGAACCCCACAGAGATTCCATCCCTCCTCAAGAACAGTACTGCTCCAGCTTCCTTCTCTGGTGGTGCAGATACCAACAGCCACTCTGGAAGCCTAGGGGAGAGGCGCTAAGGGCAGCATCCTAAGGCCCAGGCACAGAAGACGTGATCCTAGGCCTGAGTCCTGTCTTCCAAGCAGCAGAAAAGAAAATTTGCTCTGGGCTCCCTCATGTACTGCCGGCCTGGCCACAGAAATTTCTATCCCCTCTGTGGACCCTCCACCCACTCAGAGAATTCCCAGCCCCAAGCCCTTGGAGGCCTCTAGCATATTATATCCCTGGTGCTTTCATTGGAGGGCCTGCTGACTCCATACCCCAGTTTCTGCCTGGATCAGGTCTGAGTTCTCAGGTCGCTTGCTGCCAAGTTATATACCTTAAGCTCTAAATTCATAAGTTTTTTTTTTTTAATTCATAAGTTTTATGTAACTCTTCGGTAATTTTTTTAATTTAAAGACAGGGTTTCATGTAGCCCAGGCTGGCCTCAAACTGGCTATGTAACTGATAGTGATCTTTGACCTTCTCTGGCCTGCCTGCCTCCTCCTCTCCAGCGTTGGAATCAGAGGCATTTGCCACCATCCTTCGTTTATACTGGATTCTTGGACATGCTAACTAACACTACCAACTGAACCACTTCCTCCCCCATCCTTACATAGCTTTTTAATTTATTTATTTTGAGACAGTGTCGCATTACATAGCCCAGGCTGTCCTTCAATTCATAGAGATCTACCTGGCTCTGCCCCAAGTCCTGGGATTAAAGACATGTGTCACCCTGCCCAGCTAAATATCTTTTTATTAAAGTGTTTACCATTACAGTTTTCTCTTTTATTCTTAGTTCTTAATTTCTTACTGTGCTTAGTTTACAGGTTAGTACACCTAGCTACGTACAGTCAGGAAAGTCTACAGCATGCTAGGGTTCAGTAATATACGCTCTGCAATTCCCATTACCATAAAGCAAGTTCTAAACAACCAAGTGTGGCTTCTGACCAACAGCTTAGGCTCAGAAGGCTCCTGTTAGAAATGAAGACCTTTGGGTCCCACCCCAGGCCTGGCGAAGGTACTCATGCTGTATTCCCACTGAAGTTGAAGAGCCTCTGTTATCACTTCAGCGCCGGCTCCCAAGATCTTCAGCTGCCTCCTTCCTGTTTGCCAGCTGCCATCTTTGGTAGTAGTCACTATCCACTGTCAGGCAGCAAGCACAAACTGCAGCTTTCTCTACCCCCAAGGCTGCTGGCTCAAACCAGAGACAAATTTCACACAACAAGCCGAAACCGACAACCCGCAACATCACAGTAATCAACATCCACCAGGGTGCCATCAGGGATCTTCATGTGACTTCATGAGGCAGGGGTGTCACTGTTATCCATCAAGAGGAAACAGCTGTTAGGGGCCCAGCTGGAGCCACAGAGGGTGTGGGTGGAGCCTGCCATCCCAGCTTCACTAGTGATACTCACACAATAGTGAGCAGCGCACCTGAGCACATCCTACCCTGCTGAGCAAAAGCTTGGTCCTGAGGAAAGACACCTGCGTTTCAGTGGGGACAATTATCCGCCTGGGCCTTGGAAGACAAGATGGTTGCTCAGCAAACAGGAGGCCCAAATGCTGGTTGACTCTCAGATGCATAGACTCTCATCTGCTAACAACTTAACTTCACAACCTTCAGCCCTTCAGAACCCCTACTCCCGGGCTCCCAGAAACTGCCAGAACATCTGGCTCCCTGGAGATCCCTTCTCAATTAGAAAGACTCATGAAGCTCAAAAGACATGTCTGAAGGGCCTCGAGGAAGACCCAGTTTCAGGCCTCCCCCACCCCTCTCTCTTTCTCATGATTGACAGCATCTTCTCCAGAAGAGCACTCCTGAGAAGCAGTCCTCCCACCTGGAATCTTGTTCCCACATTCCCAGGAAGCACTGGGGCACTCCTGCTCCTCCCACCAATAGCCTTAGAAGCCCCTCTCCCTGACATGCTGGGTCCTGGGGACAGAACTGAGTAAGAGGAGAGGGTGCTTCTGCCAGGGAATTCCCACAGAGGGAGCCCCTTTCAAAGAGGCCTCACCCACACACCTTCATAGCCTGAGACCTATGGTTGAAAAACTAAAGTCTTTGAAATTTTTCTTTTAATATCATGTGCAGCAAGGAATCTGCCTTGATGACTGCAGCATTTAAGATCAACTTTATATAAGAGGGAAAGGTTAAAATTACAACACAAAACTTAAGGATCCTTGCAGGGGCTGGGGAGATGGCTCAGATTAAAGAGATTGTCCTATGAATACGAGGACTGGAGTTTAGATCCCTAAACCCTCTAAAAAGCTCGAATGGCATGGGAAGCACTTGTAATTCCAGCACTCAGGAAGCAGAAACAGGCATCCTCAGCACCAGCACAACCAAGGCCACTTATAAAAGAAAGCATTTAACTTAACTTATAATTCAGAGGGCTAGAGTCCATGATACAAGAACAAGGTACCAGCTGAGCACTCACATCTTGATCCACAACTGCCTGGTGGAGTGAGAGCACTGGAAATCTTGGGAGTCTTTTGGCGCCTCAAAGCCTGCCCCAGGGACATACCTCTATAACAAGGTCACACCTCTTTATCCTTCTCCAACAGTTCCACCAACTATGAATCAAGCAGCCAAATATATGATCCCATGAGGGCCATTCTCATTCAAACCACCATACCAGACTAGCCCTAAGTGGTAATCTCAGGATTCAATGAGACTCTACCTCAATAAATAGAGTGACCAAGGAAGACACTTGACATCAGCGTCAGGCCTTCACCCGCATGCTGTGCATGCACATACAAACACACATGTACACCCCCATGCACACACACAAGAATTCTTGCAAACTTATAGCTTGAAAATAGGTCTGCTGCACCTAATGAAGCAAAGGTGTGTCCCGAAGTCCACCTGTGTCACTGCTGGTGATCTGTGGACTACGTCTCAGCATGTTCCAGGAACTTTCTGGAAACAAAGAATGCAGAGCTCAACTAGGCAAAAGGGAATGGGCATCTCCATTTAAAAACTGAACCTAGGGAATCCTAGCCTGGAGCCACACTTTGAGGAGCTGGGGGTAAAATGGCAGAAGGCAAGAACAGATGTCACCAGTTCATACATGGCCTGCAGAGACTGAGCTTGATAGACATGCTTTTTTAGGGGAGCACACTCTAAGGGGCAATAGGAAGGAGTAGTCTAGGGGACCACTGGCAAAGGGAGAAACAAAAAGAGAGTGTTGGAGAAAAGCTGGTTTGAGAAAGGGGTTCTGTGAGGTGTAATCAGCAAGACCTGCCCAGGGCAGGTATGGGACCAGGGAAGAGTAACCTGAGCTCTTAAACACTGGGAGACGTTATATTTTATTTTATTTTTGAGGTGGGATCTCATTACGTATCTTGGCCTGGAACTCACTATACAGACCAGGCTGGCTTTGAACTAGTATCCATCCACCTGCTTCTGCCAGTGCTGAAATTAAAGATTTGTGTCACCACGCCCGGCTTGACTTCACTTATGCTAAGTGACATGATCCACACAGTAAAGGAACAGCACTCAAGTATTTCAGAACAGTCAAATCCACAGACAGAAAGTAGGGTGGCAGTTGCAGGGGCTGCAGAGAGGCACACAGGAGGCTGTCCTTTAATTGGTGTCTATTCCCAAATGTGAAATGTTCTGTGGATGGCGGTGACCACTATACAACAGTGCAAATGCTATTTAATGCCCCTAACCTGGATACATAAAAATGGTTAAAGGGTGAATTCTAATATTTTTCACCACCAGTTTTTAAAATGAGGCCTTCCCCTCATTATAGGGACAACAAACAATCAAACAAACATACAAACAAAATGAAAAAACACCACAAACCTGAACTGGAATTGAATGACAAATCTGTGTCATGAGAGATGAGAGCCACCTTTCACGGTTTCTGTTGACTGTCCTTCCAGAATGCTTGGTGTTAAGGAGAGGAGTTGGGCAGAAAACTGGCAGGAAGGGAGTAGGGGGTCTTTTCTCCTTCAAGTGGTGATCCGGTTAAAAAAAGGCCTACGTCCACACCAGAAACATTCATTTTTCTCAGACTGGAGGATGGAAAAGAAAGCAGGGAGAGAAGAACCGGAAGATGAAGACAGGCAGGGAAGGTGGAGGAGGTTCCTTCAAATGCCTCCAGCATTACAGGAGGACAGGCAGAGGTGGTGGGGTGAGCTGGAGAAGCGAGGGAGGTCCTGCAGAGAATGAATGCAGAGGTCAAGGCTGCGGTGTGAACCAATCGGAGCAAAGCACTGCACGGGAGGGCCAGTGGGCTGCAAGGATAGAGCTATCATCTCCGACCATCTCCTATCCTAGCACAGCTCATCGAAGGACACCCTCTGAGTCAGCAGCAATGAAGATGCTCTGCCCTACCGAGGAGCTGAGTCAGTCCAACAGAGCTCAGGGAATGTGGCCTGGCAATCTCACCAAGTCCTCCAGGGGATTCTAAATTTGAGAAACAACCACGGACTACAGAGAGTCAATGGAACTTTAAAAATATATATGAAAATGGGAGGGGGGTGACCCAGCAAATAGCTTCTGTATAAAAGAACAAGTAAACTGCTCCAAAGGCAACATGCTTATTTACATAATAAGCGAAATGCCTCTGTCTGTACCTACCTGGGCATCGAATACCCAGTCGCTTGTGACTAGGGCCCCAGTGCCACCTGCTTCCACGCTTCTGCCAATGGATCTAGTCACAGACTCGAAGCCGGAGGGATTGGTAACTGTGAATGGTTGGGCAAAGACACCTTGATCTAGGGAGACTGTGGCCTCCTGCTCACCATGCTTACGCATCTGGCCTTTGAATTCCATTAGAATTCGCTTGGGGTAGGCAGTGAGGGTAAACCTGCCCTTCTCTCCATCCATCCTGAGCCTGCAGTGAGGTTCCAGGCAGGAAAGAGCGAAGTAAAGTAAGGGCTGTAAAGAGACTACGACAGGAACAGCCTGGGAAGGGAAAGAGGAATATCCGGGAACAGAAGGAACACGTAGGGTCCCTAGGCAATGCCCAGGGTATCGACGGGTTTGTGTCCAGATGGAGGATTTCTTGTGCCAGGAGGTTTGCTAGGCTTGTCTGATTTCAACCTCAAAGTCACACTTGGATAAACTGAACATAGACACTAAGGAACCTAGAGTAGTTCCAGCCAGGGCCTCCCAATTTGCTACAGTTACTGAAAACATGCCTTTCACTCTCAACATGTTCTTTCTGGATAACATGCTTGAGCCCCGAGGCCAGGAAGTCAAAGGTGCAGTTGGAGGATGCTATTTGAGGGTAGGGGAACCTCACGAGTGAGTCTCCTTCCTCAAGCATTCCACTGGTGTCTACAATATACCTGCCAACCCATCATCGAGGTTGCTTGTGTATCTGTGCCAAAGCAGGCACACTATCCCACCCTTTTGGGGGGTAAGGCTATGATAAAAATAGCAGGATTTAAGCCTATTTATAGCAAGACTGTAACAAATAACACTAACAACCTCATCAAGGAAAGGGTTGGGGATGCAGAAAGCCAGGAAACTTGCTCCACGCTCATCAAGTGTTTACTGAGCACCCTGGGCTGTCCAGGCACTGTGCCTGGCTCTAGGGATGCAATCATGAGTCAAAATAGAAAGGCCCAAGTTGAAGGACCAAATGACTGACCTGTGCACAGCAAAGATGCCAAGGTCCTGGGCAAGCTGGAGGACTGTCCTCCTTTAAAGCGCTCCATGGAGACATGAGCACTGGCACACTCAAACACAGGCTTTGCCTGCTCCACAAAAGACATGACCGAGGCAGGTGGCAGAGGTTAAGGTATACAGATTAGGCAGCAGTGCCAGAGCTATTGATCTCGCGGGTCTAAGAGTTAACAGGGTGGAGGAGAGGGATAGGGACGAGGCTACCTTGGTGGAATGCTTGACCAGCACGCATGACTCTAGTTCTAACAGCACAAAAACCGTGTGTGGTGGTCCACCCCTGTAAGTTCTCAAGTACATATAAAGACTGAGGTTAGCTGGGCCTCTGCAAGGCCGTCTCTCAGAATCAAAAAAAAGGAAAAGTTCTACAACCAAATACTCTTTTTTTCTTCTCATATGTAAATCTTTCTCTACACAGTCTCACTATCACAAACAGGCATGCACACACACGTCTGAAAATATGAAAGCCGAGGAGGGACTATCTGTAGAGAGGAAAAGCACCGGCAGAAGAGGGGAAGAGGCACAGGGAAGGTGGTAGGAGGTTGACATGAGCAAAGTGCAAGTGTATGCAGAAGCTGAAAACTGGTTATTTTTGTACTCTAAAAAAGAAAGTAAATTGTGCACTATAGTTACGTCAAAGGATCTGATTGCTTTCGGGAAATATTAGGGGGAAGAACCTATCAATAATCCTCCAAAACAATGAAGTTCTGAGGGAAAACAATGCATACCAAAGAATATGATAAATGGGATAAAATGGTAATGGGGGCTGGGGGGGATCGGGTAAGGGGACGTGGGAGTTCCTTGTGGTGTTCTTGACACTTTTAAGTCCGATTAGGTCAGAATGAAGTTAAAAACGGCGTAGAGAAAGGGGGGAGGAAAAGAGGAGAAAGGGAGGAAGGGAATGAGAGAGGGATTAAGCCCTACCCTGTCTTTGCAGCAGCGCTGCCAGCGCAAATGTGCAGATGCAGAGACCGGTACACAAACTAGCCAATGACCACAAAATCGCCAGTGTGAAATGGGCTATCAATGCAAGGCTGTGACGGTCTCAAGATTCCACACTAAACCCCAGGGCTGAGCTGACCTGCGGGGGAGGAAGCCATTTACAAACGTGTAAGCCCCAGGCTGTGGGACCACGAGGCAGGGCTGGAAACAGACAGGATAGGTGGATGGGGCCAAGGGAAGAAGAGCTTGGATCTGCCCTTACTCTAGGAGCAATAGACTGGACGGGTGACAGGCCATGTGGAGGCCACCATGCGGGTGGTGACAGATGCCTCTTGGAGAAGCACCATCTGTGTGTGTTCTCCTGTCGTTCCCCCCACCCCCCGCCCCCGACATCGTAATGTTCTACAGCCACATGCATGCATTTGCCAACCAGACACAGGGCGGGGATGTGGTGGGTAAAAAGGGTCAAGGCATGTGCCCAGAGTGGGACTGCTGCCAGGGAGCTCTTGCCTCTCTGGTCTGGCTCTCAAAGCTGACTCATGTAAGGGAGGCGGGTACAGAGGCCGGGACTCCACCCCACACCCACGCCATCTCTACTCATAAACATAACACCGGCCAGCAAAACCCTGAATCCTGCCTTCCTTCAGGCCTTGACTTGGGGTAGGCCTCCACAGGGCAGCGATTCAGCAGTGACTGCAGGACTCCTGTACCAAAGGGAGGGGGCTTTTTCGCTGCCCCACACTTTAGAGGCTCCTCAGTGCACTTAAGAAAGCCTGTTTAGCAGAAGTAAGTTCTGTGATGATCTTCACCTTACAAGTGAGAAATCAGTCTAGGGACAGATGTAAGTTCAAGTTCACTCTGGGGAGTCTGTGAAATGCACCAGGTGGGAGAAGTTACTAAGTCTTAGGAGCAGGGAGGGACCCGGACTTCAGTGTAGAGACTCAGCAGTGCAAACCCTTTCCTGCAGCCGAGCTGAGCGCACGTTCCTTAACGAATGTGCATACCAACAGTTCATCAGGGGCTCGCAGTGTCCAGAACTATCCCAATTCCACAGCCCGTGTCCTAGCTTTCCGCATACACCAAACTGCCTCGGAAATTCCACTCTCTCAATAGCTAAATACCTCCCAGGCTCCCTCTTACAGAGAGCCTTTGCCAACATTCTTTTTCACAGGACAGAGCCCACCCAGCCTTTGGTTCAGAAAGTGTTATCAGCAGATCCCCCCCCTGACTCCAAAAGGAAACAGCATCAGGGAGAAGAGCCCAGGGCCACCGTACTCCGGTTTGGTGGCTGCCCTGCAGGCCCTTTCTATCAACTACACCAGCGCAAGCACCGCCCACTAAGAACAGCAGGGCTCAGGCCCCACCTGCCTTCCAAGCAGCCTTCCTGGGGAGGCATCGTGGACAGAGGGGGGGCTGTAAGAACTTCAAGCAGCACCTGGTGGCCAGGAAGGGCCATGCTAATTTGGAATAAGAGGCATCTCTGGTACAAGGTACCCCAAAGCAGGAAAAAGAAACCCCAGCACTTTGCCCTACACAGGTGAGGAATGCCTTACTCAGCAACCAGAGAGCACCCCAATTACTCTGAACGCCTTGGAGGCTTAATGCAAGTGCTAAGCCATGCCCTTCCCTGTGTATTTCCTAACAGCCATCCACAGCGCTTAATAATGACCTTCAACTTGACAGGATCTAGAATCACTCGGGAGGCAGGCCTGCCAGCCAGGCATTTTCTAGATAGGATAAATGAGGGTGAGAAGACCAGTCAGCATACGGGTGGCACCATCCCATGACCATATAAGCAGGAGAAAGTGAGCAGGGCACCAGCGGCCACCTCTCTCTGCTTCGAAACTCTTGCAGGCATGACTTTCCTGCCATAATGAACTATACCACGGGAGCCGAAATAAACCCTTTGTCCTTAAGCTGCTTCTGTCAGTATTTGGTCACGGCAAGAGAATATTAACCCACTATGGGTGTGTGGCTGCTAACCCTAGCATCACTTGCATCTAACCTGATCCTCCTCCTAAGAAGTTAGGGGATAGGTGGACAGATGTAGACACACACACGGGGGTCCCCAACTGTGCACACTTCCACAGCCCAGTTCATCTTCCAGCTCTGCAGCAGTAGGGCCTGACACATAATATAGGCTTAATGAGAAAATCTGCATTTGCTGTTGGATCTGCACTCAGGAGGTCCTTGGGATAACCAGGAAACTTGAAGGTAGAGGTGGCTTCGGGTGCTGACTCAAGCAGAAAAAAACCCAAGATGCAAGACTTCTGGATCCTAAGAGGTCACGACCAGATCATATTTCAGCCAGGGGCCTATGAAGACCTTCACCAAGTCTTCTCTGCCAAAAGATAGACCTCTGTAAGATCAGAGCCTGAAGTCACTGGGGCCCAGACCAGGGCGACATGGCCTTGGCCCGGTCCTCTCTTACTTAGAAGACTGCCCCCAACACCAGCCCAGCCAGGCTGGGCTCTGCAGAGTACCACCAGCAATCTAGTGCCTTCCTAGTGCCTGAGGAGAGAAAAGGGGCCAGGCTTTGCTCTCTAGGAACTGACTGTCTGGTACAGGAAGGTAAGTCCTGCGATTATGGTCAAGAGGGGGGACCGCAAATCACCGGTCCCTTTCCTACAGGCCAGTGCCTGGGAAGTGGAAGGAAAGAGGATGTGCTGTCTTCTGGCTCCCTTCAGTAGGTTATGCCTATTCTAGAAAGCAGTGCCCCTTACACTCACAGACCTGTAAGTAGCTTAGAAGGCCACAATGGGTCCTCTTGCTTCTGGTCTCGTTCTATCTTTGCTAGCTCACATATGTGTGTGTGTGTGTGTGTGTGTGTGTCGTGGGGAGGGAGTGGGGCACAGCACTGTCATTAAACTTCCAAGCCACAGCCAACAAAAACTGAGAGCAATTACCATCCTAGGACTGAGACCAATGACCAACGTAGAACCCCAAATTCTTTGTGGGATAAGATCTGTCTATAACCTTGTCTCGCTGGCAGGGAGTTGAGACCTCAACAAGGGAATTAAAAGCTAGCATACCTTTGCAATGAGATCAGGTAAAATGAGGGCTTCAAGCTAAAATCTTGGATTTGGCTCCTAGATAAACTGGGAGTCCAGAGCCACAGTAAGATCTGGCCTGAGCTGCGAGGAAGTGCATCCAGACACCCTGGATTCCAGGGTGGGGGGTCCCCTGACTGAGTCACCATGCTTGCCCACACACAGCCCTACACCTGCCAAACAGAAACATTTGCTCACTGGCACGCCTCGGCTACTCCAAATGGCCTCGGTAACCTCCAGTCTGCATTCATGTCTAATTTGCATATACTAGTCTTCTGAGGAGACAAATCACCAGAGACAACCCAGATCAATATAGAGTATTAGGCACACTTTATTCTATTCGAATTCTCTGCGGCAGACTGGTGCTCCATTAACTGTATGCTGGGATTTATGGCAGTGCTCATACACTAGAATATTTAACTAGAATAGCCTCCTCTCGGTCAGATAATAGCTTACCATTGTTAATTTTCAACTAGTCAGCCTCAGGAAGGCTTCCAGTTCCCAATACAGTCTAGATCTTGACTTAATCATCAGGAAAGACATCTGTGTGGGGTCTTCCTATGCCACACAGGGCAGTCTTATCCACAAGAAAAAGCCCTGCCCCCAGAACCAGAAGCCTCAGTCGCTTCCATCCCAGTCCTGCCCAGATGGTACAGCTGCCGGCTCGGAGCCTCGGTTTCCTCCTCATAAAATGGGAGTGGCATCTCAGAGGGAGAATTGTAAAACTGAAATGAGACGATCCGTATACCCTGGACAGCTGTACTAGGTGACTGCAAAGATTCGGTATCATCCTAAAAAGCCCCCAATCACATTCTCAGATAGCCCAGGCTAGACAGAAAGCAGAGGTTATCTCAGTTGATCCTATTAAAAGGGGAAGGGGGGGTTCAACAGACAATATATAGAGGCATTCCTGGTTGGTACAGTGGGGGCGGGGCTGTACTGGAAACTACTGAGAAGAACCAGGAGGCTGTTGTGCACTCTCTAATGCGCAAGGGGCACACACCACAAATGAGCAAGCCACCATGGGAAGACAGAGCCTCATCCAAGAGGGTGAGCGCTGGGAGCGCTGCAGCACAGGCATCTTTTTCCCAACCAGGCTTTCCAATTCATCCGCTTCGACATTCGCAAGACGGATCATTTTGCAAAAATAGTTCCTTCCGTAAGTGGGGCCCGAGTGTCAACTTCTGGAGTTTCCGAACTCGAAGACTGCGGTTAAACAAGAGGCTCTCTGCTCACCACCGTTCTGTTGAGTTGCTTTTCCAAAGTCCCAGCAGACATTCTCCTGGGCACAAACACAGGCCCAGAAAATGCTTGCCTAATTCTAACTTCCTGACGGAATGGGAGCCACGAGGGTCTCTAACTGAATTAAAATCACATCACGCCAACTGCTCGCTTGCTTTGTGCTGGGCAAGGAGCCAAACACCTCCACATCATTTATCCTACTTAATCCACCACCAACCAGGCGAGGTGGGCATTATTACTGCCTGCGTGCAGGGGAGGAAATGAAGAATCAGAGAGGCTAAAAGACTCGGCCAAGGTCACCAGCTGGCCGACGGGAAGAGCCCAACTTGAACCTAGGTCTCGCATTTCCCAACCACAAGTTCTCTGCACCTCCTTCACGGAACAGCCAGGTGTCAAGTTGTCTTAACTTCCCATGAATTTTTTAAAGGCAAGCCTCAAGTTCGTAATAAGTTCGGGTGGCAGCAACGTGGGGCGGGGGTCTCCTCGCACAACGCGGCAGTGTCTGCGCAAGTTAAACAGAGAAAGTACCCGGGTCGCTTGAGAAACGGAGCGGATTGGTTTGGCGCTGGAGTTCGTGCCAGGCCCAAGAAATGCCACCTTTGCGGCTGGGAGCGAATTCGCTCGGGGGGCCGAGCCTCGGGGGCTGCGCAGGACTGGATCCCCGAAGCCATGCGTGCGCCCCCTCGGCTGGGCTGCGGACACCCCGGTGCGGGGCCCAAGGCTCGGCCAGACGGGAGCGCACGCCCACGCCCGCGCCGCCGCGTCCTGAACGCCCAGCCCTGCGCCGCCCCCGCCCCGCCCCAGCCCCGCCAGGTGATCTAGGCCTGCGCCCCCCGTACGCCCGACGTGGCGCGGGGACTCTGGGCTGCCAGCCCTCCCGCTAGTCCTCCCGCGTGTCCGCCGCCTCCCGGGCCGGGTGGGGGGTGGGGTGGCGCCCCGCATATCCGCGATCGCCGCAGCCCGCGCCCCGGCCCGCCCCGCGGAGGTCCCGACCGCCCATACCTGCAGCATCCGGGGGCGCGGGGCGCCCAGGTAGGTCGCGCGGGCGGGCGGCGCGGAAGCTCGCTCGCGCCGCGACCTGGCCGCCGTCTGAGCATGCCCAGTGCAGCCCGCGGGCGGCTCCCGCCGGCCGGGCTGTGGCCGCGACGGGCCCGCGCGCGGGGCGGGGGACCCGGGCCAGAGGCAGGCCTCGGGGGGCGCCTCTGTGGGCCACCTGCCGAGCTCCCGCAGACCTCCGAGCCCCTTGGCTCACTCACGCAGCCATTCATGCCTTGAGCATTTATTGAACACCTACTGTGTGCCTCTCTTTCCCGAATTGCATGCCTGGGAATGGCAAGGACTTGAGCGCTCAGCAAGTCTTTGAAATCACAGCGAGCCTTGCACCGCGGCTCTGTGGCTGAGTATGGGAGTCGCGCTGACTCCAGCGGCTCCGTGGCTGAGTTGGGGGGTCGTGGTGCTCTTTTTCTGGTCCCAGGTCGCCCGGCGGGTTAGCCCTTCCCAAGGCTTTCAGGGCCCCTAACTGGCGGGCGTTCCTGCCGGCCTCTTCCGCCTCCTCCCACACCTGCCTTCCTGCGCTCCGACTGCACCTTCCTCTCCTTCACACGCTCTAAACTTGACCCTCCTCGGGACGTTTACACTGCCTTTCCCTCGGGGTAGGACTCCCCCCGCCCCTCCCGATTTTGCTGGTGCCCTGCACCCTCTCACCATACAGATACCTTTCGTAGGAGAGGCCTTTTTGGCTACCTTTTCTGAACTAGCTCTGACCTCTTGCCCACTCTTCACGTCCATTATCGTCTTCCAAACCTCTATCCCTTATCCATTCAACAGCTACTTACGTTCTTGACACTTAATATATGGACAAAAATTCTGTCTCTTGTTGGGAGTTTGGAAGGGAGTCCCTCGCAACAAACAACAGGTCCGCAAACAGCGCAGTACGTGAGGTGATAAATTCTTAAGAACAGGGGAAAGGAGCCAGACTAGGGGTTGGCCCGGTGAGAGCTGGTGGAACGGCCAGATCAGGTGACAAATACCATTCGGTCACACAGCTAAACGAGGAAGCTTTCCTGGGACGGAAAAGCCGGTGCAAAAAAACGAGCGCAAGCTTTGTGCCTATGAAACGGGAAGGACAGAGGGGCTGATGGAATCGATTACTGTCTGTCTCTTGACTTAGATCCCCTTTATGGAGTACCTCCTTTCGGTGTCAGCTCGGTAGCTCCGCCTCTCAAAAGACCCAGCGTCTAAACAACTAAAAACGTTTTAGCTGAATGAATATCTTAACAAAAGAATGGAGAGATGGTTAGGATCCTATGTTCGGAACCTGGGTGCCAGATGTCCCGAGAACCTTTTGTTCCCACGCTACCAGGAGGCCCTCGGCTGTGCCTTGACTCCCTAGCTTAGACCCGGATCCGGGTCCTAAGGTAGTGCACGCCGCCTAAGCTTCGAGTCCGGGGAATTCCGACAGAGCCGGGAGTCCCGGGGGCTGCCCTGTCCTGGCCCCGCCTAGGATCGCACGCAAAACCTGGAGCTACGGCGCCAGGGCAGTCCTGTTCGGACCGGCAGGGAGAGCACTGGGCATGCTCGGAGCCTGGGAAGCCCCGCGCCCAGAAGGAAGTGGCCGCTGGAGGGGTCGGTGAGGCTGCCCACTGAGTCTCACCTGGCCATCCCAGACTCAACTTTCTGCCTCTCGGCAGGGAGTGCTGGGTAACCTTCCTCCCCCAAGCGTGGTGGGAAGACCGGGAATTCAGAGTCAGCTGACGGCACAGGCACACGATGTCCTATACCAGCTGCTGTGTGATCTGCTACCAGAGCCTTGCGCTCTCTGTGCCCTAAATAATACAAATGCCTACGCTTGGATCCGGGGGAGTGTGGGGATAGAAAAAAAAAGAACGTGAATTTATTCAGTCCACTTTAAATATTTCCCCCTTGTTGAGGCTTGAATCCAGGTCTTTGCACAAAGTAAGCACGAATCTCTACCAGTGAATGAAAAGCCCTGCCCCAAGATTAATTTCTCAATTATCTGTCACCCTCTAACACTTTTGGACTGCTAAAATGAGGGACTTGGGAACGCTTAGAGCTGTCCAGTTTGAAGTCTGCTGGAATAAATCGTTACCTGTTCTCTGCTCATCATTGTTTAGGCAGTGTTCTCAGGTTTGAGCTGTTAACCTCGGTGTTTTTTGAGACAGTTTCTCTGTGCAGCCCTGGTTGTCCGCGATCTCTCTCTGTAGATCCGCCTGTCTGCCTTTCAAGTGCTGGGATTAAAGGCATGCATCACAGTTTCATGGCAAGATTATTATTTTTTAATTGCTTATTTCAAATGACCATAATAGAATCAGGAACATAATAAGAGAACATGCACATCCTCAACAGGAAACAAAGTGTATGTTCAGAGGGAGGGTAATGATTAATTGTGTTCTGATACATCCGTTGAAATAATTATTACAGTTAAATCTTGCAGGGTCCTTGATATGGTTCAGAGGATAAGGGCGCTTGCAGCCAAGCTTTAAGACCTGAGTTCAGTTAATCCCCAAAACCCACAAGCTATCCTCTGACCTCCACCTGTGTGCATACACTTACATACACACAATAAAGAATTAAATTTATAATTTAAATATTTTTAAAAGTATGCTGGAACAGGAAAACAATACTGAATGAGAAAGCTAACAGCAATAAATTGTAGAAAGGTGATGTGGACACACTCACCAAGACTGTAAATAATAGAGTTTTGAAGCCAGGCATGGTGGTGCAGGCCTTTAGTCCCAGCAATGGGAGGCAGAAGCAGGTGGATCTCTATGAGTTAGAGGCCAGCCTGGTCTACAAAGCTAATTTCAGGACAGCTAGGGCTGTTAAGCAGAAAAACCCTGTCTTGAAAAACAAAACAAACAAACAATATGATAATAACAACAATAAAGTTTTGGGAGTGTTGGAATTGTCCCCCCCCTTAAGTTTATCTTCTAACTCATAAGTAATGTGTTGTTTTATGTTTTTTGTTTGTTTTGTTTTGACAGTTTCTCTTTGTAGCCCTGGCTAGCCTGGAACTCTGTAAAGAAGGCTGGCCTTGAACTCATGGATCTGCCTGTCTCTGCCTCCTGGGTTCTGGAGTTAAAGACAGGCGGTCACCATGCCCAGCTTCCACACTTTAGTTTTTTTAAGTTGATTAATATCTTGATGCTGCATTTATCATAGTAAACAAACACATGAAGACTTGGGTATGGTGAAACACATCTTTAGTCCTAGCATTGTAATCAGAGACAGGCAGATCTCTGAGTTCTAGGCCAGCTTGGTCTACATAGCAAGTTCCAAAACAGCCAGGGCTCTATAGGTAGACCGTGTCTCAAAAAAAAAACAAAAACAAAATAAACAACAACAACAAAGAAAAATCCCCCCAATAAATAAACACACAAAAGAACAACTTTGTCCTGTGTATAACTAAGCTGCTATGATTAAGTTCAAATGCAGCCAAACGTTTTCTACGAATTATTTCTTCAGTTCTTACAGTAGGTGTTTTGTTTTGTTTGTTTTTAGCTCAGTTTCACGGAAAACAGTTGGGGTGGTTCCACATCTGGTGACAGTGGGTTCGCAGCTGAGGACACACTGGGGAGGATCTGAAGCCAAGCCCATTGACCTCATAGCTGGGTATCAGGTTTTATGGTCTGGTACCTCCGTGTAAAGGAGCTAGCCGTTGATTGATGAGTAGAGGGGCTGTCTTTTAGTCTGTCTTTTGTGTGCCATGTTTCCCCTCTTGTTTGATGTGTTCTGTGTACCGCAGATTACTTTTAATGTTCTGGTCTCCTGTTACTGTTTTGTTCTTGGGGCCAAAATATTCAAGTCCAGCTTTTAATCTGGTGCAGCTGGATTGGCATGCTGTTATTAGCCTCGACGACAGGTGATCTTATAGTCTACATGCCCAATCTTATGTGAATGGGACTTTTGGATAGACACATAATCTTCATGGTTGAATTTAGGCAGCTCTAAAGCAAATCAGGCCCAGTTATGAATGAATAGGGCTGTACTGAGCCCTGGAGAATGAATCCAGGCCCACGGGGCTCCATGTAGATAGATGGACAGCCATTGGGGCGGCAGGGTCATAATTCAGTGGAGACACGGCATCCACAGATGCCTCAAGCCTCCTCCGTGAAGAAATGTAGAATTGACAGTCCTGTAGCTATTTGCTGGTACAAAACAGGGGTTCCCAGGAGCAACCCTTTTGTTATTAAGCTCAAAAAATTAGTTTGTTCTTTGTCAAAGTGATGCTGGCCCAGAAATCCAAAAGTCCCCAGGCAACAAACCAAGGGGCTGATTTCTTGTTCACCACTGAGAAAGGACCAGGTCGATGGAGGAGAAGTACAGTATGAGCAGCAAGCACAGCTAGCAGCAGCCCCAGGGATACAGCATTTTCATAGGATAGCCAGTGCCTAATACTGCAAAACAACAGTGGCTTGGGAGGACTAGTGGGAAGAGCTTCCTGGAAAAAGCACCACAGACCGTCAGTCATTCGCATCGAGACTCAGGAAATCTGGACATTGATTGAGTGGCAGGGCCCCCTGCTGACTTGCTAATGCTTATGAATTATTTGTGCTGTTAATGCAAGCCCACAAGGGGTTCCAGAACAGAGAGGGACGGGTAAGTGGTGCTGATGGAGCACGTGAAAAGAATGAGGCTTAGAGCATTGTGCATAGGATGTCCTCCACTGAGACCGAAATCACTGGGTTGAACCATGGAAGGCAGCCACTACATGGGTCAGAATGGTTGAATATGAGATTCGTGTATTTTAACTCAGTGAGTGTACAAAAGGAAGACCAGTGAGACCCACAGAGCTGTGAATGGTGGCTGGATCTTACTATTGCATTTTGGGGCAGAGAAGCAGCTACAGAAGCTATCTTGCATGTGTAAGGGATGTCCTTAGGGTTCACAGGCCCTCATTTTACAGTAAGCCTAGTTTCTTCTCTTGTCAGGAAAAAAAAAAATGAAGCAAGTGTTAAAGCTGGCCAAGGGAAAGAAATGTGGAAAGAAAGGAAGGACAGTCACTCAGAGATTCTCTCAGAGGACTAAGCAGGCCTTTTTCACTTATGGTGGCAGTGGGTGGAAGGTCCCTGACCGGAGAAAAGAGAGAAGAGGAAGCGGTCAGTTATCATTTAAGAAATGTTAGTCAAGACCAGGAGCCCTCAAGCCTAGAGCATTCATTCAGCTATTAATTAGGCACCTACTGTGTGTCGGGCACTACTCTATATGTTTGGGCATGGAAAATCGACACCAGTGTGGCAGTGGAAAAAGAAACAACCCTCCCTCTCGTGTGGCAGATGTCTTCTAAGGCGGGGAGATAAAAGGAATAATAAGCAAGACGTGGGGTTGTGGCTCAGCCAACAGAAGGCTTACTTAACATGCATGAGGCCCTATCCTAATGATTCTCGCCCTGTGGGTCGCAGGGCTGTGTATCAGATACCCTGCATATCAGATATGTACATCACAATCCACAACACTAGCAAAATTGCAGTGAAGCGATTTTATGGTTGGGAGCCACTACAACATAAGGGACTGTAATAGAGGGTCACAGCATTAGGAAGGTTGAGAGCCACTGTTTTCCCAGCACTGCAGAGGTAGGTTTGGTGACAACCTGACACATGTCGCAATCCCATCACTTGAAGGTGGACATAGGAGATTAAAAAGTCAAGCTTGCCTGGCATAATGGTATATCCCTTTAATCCATGTACCCACAAGGCAGAAGCAGGTGAATCTCTGTGAGCTCGGCGTCATCCTGGTCTACAATAGTGAGTTCTGGGTCAACCGGGAATACACAGTGAGACTATCTCAAAACAACAACAACAACAACAAAAAAAAAAACAACAAATAAACAAAACAAAAACCCAAGGTCATCCTCAACTACATAGTGGTTTTAGGCCCCCCTGGGCTACTGGAGACAAGCATAAACACTTAAACAAAGAGCCAAAGGAGAGGAGGAGGGTTCAGGAACAGAATCTTCTGACAGGGGAAGCAGGCAGTCTTAAAACCCTCGGGGAAGCAGATATACAAGAAGGAAGCCTGAGGATTTGGAGAAAGTGACAGAGAACAAGTTCTAGAACATTGAGGACTGAGACAAGAGCCTTCTCCACCAGCCCCAGGAAGTGCTTAACCCTCTTGTCAGAGATGGCCAGCTTCCTGGCAGCTAAATGCACCTGCCAACGCATCCAAAGATAAATGCTGTTCCTACTCTACTTGTCAGCGATCATAGATTCAATTAAGGGGCTGAAAATCATGTAGCAGCTGTCCCTGACAAGGTCAGCCAGATAGTTCATATTCAGAAAGACAGCATTGACCATTTCTCTCAGGATGCTTGGACCTTCAGGTATCCCAGAGCAGGCCCTCAGGGATGTACCTTAAAACTGACAGAACCAGACCTAATGAATTTGCTGCTGTATAGGAAAGCAAAAGTTTAAGTTGAAGGATTTTGGGGTCCTGCTCTGGAAATCCAATGCATTGAGGCTTTAGAAACAGAGAGAAAGAGAAGCCAGAGGAAGCTGTCATCCAGGGCTCAGGCTGCCATGGTTAAGCGCAGACATCTCCTGAAATGGGTACTATCACCTTCCAGAACCCAGACAGAATGGTTTCTCAAGTGTCTCAGCCATGCTATAAGGTTCCTATCCTCACCAAACTAAAGGGCAGAGGGGAAAGAAAGGAGATGGAGAGAGGGAATCCCTACAGACAAAGACTTTCAGAGGTCAGGCTCTCTTGCCCTTGGCCTTGGCTCTCTCTCCTGAGACCAATAGCAGCTAATCATGTGACAGGAGAGGAGCAAGTGATGAGGGGAGTAATCACAGACGGGTGATGTTTGCTAAGGGGAGTGGACCTTAAAAGAAGCATATTAGAGTATTTAGGACACACAGAAAACTGAACACGGAGACACCGTTGCCTCCCCAGGAGAAACTGAGTCAGTGAAGGAAGGGTTGAACATTTATCTATTCCCCTAAACATTTTGGTGTCTTCTGAATTTTGTACCATGTATAAAGAAAGGCATTGTATCTCCAGGGAAAACAATCACGGCTGAATGCCTAATTATTATTTTTTTTTTTTTGCAAAAATATTTTGCTTTTTGTTTCCACTGCCCAAGAGCCAAGTGCTGGTTATTTGATGCATTAAGGCTCTACATCAGGGCACAGTAATGGAGAAGGCGCTGGAAGGGTGCCCCTGCCTCAAGCACTCTTAACTCCCATTGGAAACTCACATGGTTGAAGGGTGGAACAGGAAACAGAGCTTTGGATGAGGATAAAAGAGAAAGAAAAATGGCCACAGTCACCTTGGGGTTAGGAATGATGCTTTCCTCACATAGCTGGTCCAGCTCCATGGGGGGGCTGGAGAGGGTTAGGGGGGCAGTGGGAGAATTCGGTACCCCGGCCTCTGTGGGAACTCACATCCAGGCACACATCGCCTGAGAACTTAGCTTGCTTGGCTTTCCCGTTCATCCCTGAGACACTAGAAACTTGATCTGTGCCCACAGCACTGCCTGCGCTCCACCTCCTGATGACATTTTAAGAGCAGAGTCGCTGCTGGGCCGCCCAGTGCTCTGGTGACCTTCTAGCGTTGCACGGATGACACACCACAGGATTTCCTCAACTGCGCCCTGGCGTCCTGCTGGGATGGCTTCTTCATTTTTTCCATGGCCACACATCTATTGCATCACAGTACAAACAGGCAGTCCGGCGAAGCCTCTGTAAACATGAGTCAGTCACATGGGAAGTTAAAGGGCTTATGTTCAGTGGGGGACAGCAGAGACCCATCATCTTCATGTAAGGGATGTGGCTTGACTGAGGCTGCTAGGATTCCTGCCAAGATGTCCAAGCAGTGCTCCAAGACAGAAGTCACAGAGCCCTGCACACGCAGCAAGCTTTTCCCTTCCTAACTTTGCTCACCTCCCACGATGCAGTTCTCCAGGAGTCACACCAGAAAATGTCACTATCCCATTTCTTCACTTTTGTCTTTGCCTGTTGTTGCTATGACAGCATACTTGAGTCTGAATATTTTATAAAGAGAGATTTGCTTTGGCTCATGGTTCTAAAGGCTGGGAAAGCCTAGACTGGGCGGCCACATCTGGTCATCCTGAGAAGGCTTCATATTGCTACATGATAGAGTGAAAGTGAGAAGTGGGTGCTTCAGGAGAAAGAGACAAACTAAGAGGAGCTGCTTCACGTCATAATCATCTGCTTTTTTTTTTTTTTTTTTTTTTTTGCTTTTGAGATAGAGTTTCTCTGTATATCCCTGGCTCTCTAGGAACTCACTCTGTAGACCAGGCTGTCCTGGAACTGAGAGATCCACATGCCTCTGCCTCCCGGGTGCTGGGAGCTATTGTTTCCTTTTGTTTTGTAACAAAGTATCAAACTATCCTGGTACTGGCTTTGTAGCCTAGGCTGGTCTTGAACTCCTACCTCAGCCTTCTTGATGCCACCCAGGATTACAGGCATATAGTACAGGCATAATCTATTCTTTTGGGGTTAGGGGCCAGGCAACAACTAACCCAATCCTGTGAGAAAGGTGTCAGTCTTTAGACCCCGTCACTACAGTGAAATCAAGTCTCAACACAAATTTTGTACTGGAACCATAGCAACCAGATTCTTGAGCTTTTCTCAGGTCCTCGATGCCACCTCGATGTTCAGCCGTGGTCGTTCCCACCCCGGCAGTGTCTTGCTTGCTTCCCCTTGAAGAGTGAAAGGCACCACCTCATCCTTCCAAAAGGGCTCAGACCATCATCTGCCTGCTGGAGTCATACTGGGTTTAAAGCTTGTCTCCAAGCTGCCTTCCTCCCAGTGGTCTCCACTTGCCACGCGTCTGCCAACCTCCTGCCCAATAGGGTGCTGAGACTGCTCTTTTCCACTTCGCAGACTGGTCTCCATCTTACTATTAATGCGCATTTGCCTTTTGGAAGACTTCTGGAAATCCCCTAAAAGTTCTTTCCAATGCCAGGGCTCTGTGGCTGCTCGTCCCTTTTGTTTGCTTTGGTTTTTGTTGTTCTTGTTTGGTTTCCCAGAAAGGGCTCACACTCTGTGATGGTTAATCTTGACTGTATAGAATCACTGAGGCCACAAACATTGGGCATGTTACTGTAGAAGAATTTCTAAGGAGGAAGGCCTGCCCTCAAGGTGGGCATCACAATCCAATGGACAGGGGTTTTGGACAGAACAAAAGGAGAAAGCAAGCTGAGCACCAGTCTTCCTCACTCTCTGCTTCCTGACTGAGGATGTGATGCGATCAGGTGCTCCTTAGGCCTGCTGCCATGCCTTCCCTGTCTCAAGAGACTGTACCAAAATAAACCCTCCCTTCCTTGGGGCTGGAGAGGTGGATTTGTGGTTAAGAGCACTTACTGCTTTTGCAGAGGAACCAGGTTTGGTTCCCAGCACCCACACCACAGCTCATATTTGCTTGTCCCCCATCAACAAAAGGAGTTCTGTTGTGCCTAACAGTCCTTGGTCAAAACTCCTTCTAGAACTTGGCTTGCTAGCTTGATAAGTGATTTGCTAGACTGAAGTGAAGCAGAGAGCTCGGGTGAAATCATCTGGTAGTGTCCCCTGAAAGGCAGAATCAGTGCGGACTGGGTGTCCAGATGCCCGCTCAATGTCTTGCCTGCTTGAGGCAGCCAGAGAAGTTAGGGTTTGACTGTCCCCAACCCCTTCTCCACAACAGAGCTGCCTGCAGTGAAGGCCACGCCCTTTCCTTGTCTCCCTGCATTGCTGAGTGAGCTGTTTTCAAACCAGCTCTGGGGCCCCATAGCCTCCACATTTAGGCACAAGGACAAACAATAACACAGCCAGTACAATCCCCATCGAAATTGCCAGGCAATAATGAGAGGGTAAAATCCTTTTGTGTCTCATGGTTTCAATTTCATTGCAATCTAGAATCAACTACAGTCACAACCACAGGAAGCTGCCCAACTCAGTCAACCCCTGTGACAATGTCACATCCTCACACTATTGGGTAAACATGTTTGGGTAGCCTTTAGGTCCCTCGGCTCTTGTACAGTCTGTAGTAATCAGCTTCCTTTGCACAGGTAAGTGAAGAGACCCCCTCCTCTTGCATTTATTTCCCCCAGATTCACACATTCATACATTATGTACAACTGTGCCAATCTGTCATCCCAACTGTGAACTCTCTCTTTTATTTTAAGCGCATGTGTGCATGTGTGTGTGTGTGTGTGTGTGTGTGTGTGTGTGCGTGCATGTGTGTGTGCGTGTGTAGATGAGTGCAGGCACCCTTGAAGGCCAGAAGAGTTAAGGAGTTATGAGCTACCTGATGTGAGTGTTAGGAACAAAACTTGGGTTCCCTGGAAGAGTAGTTTTTTCTCTTAACCACTGAGCTGTCTCTGCAGCCCTTGGTTACTTTATTTTGTTTGATGCTTGATTGAATTTTGTTTGATGATGATTGAATGCTTGGTCTTGGCATGTTAAGCAAGCTGTCTACTTCTGAACTATGCCCACAGCCACTGAGCTATGCCCACAGCCACTGAACTATGCCCACAGTTACTGAACTATACTCACAGCCACTGGGCTATGCTCACAACCAGTGGATTATGCTCACAGTCAGAGAGCCCACAACGACTGAATTATCCTCACAGCTCTGGAATACCGTATTGACATACTTGAGCCAAACCAAGTTTGTTTGTTTTTGAGATAGAGTATCATATCTTTCAGGCTGCCCTCAAACACATGATATAGCTGAGAATGTGCTTAGACTTTGACAGCTCTGCCTCCTCTTCCCATGTTCTGAGATCACAGGTATGCAACACCATGCTTGATGCAGTGTTAGGGAGCAAACCCTGTACTCTGCTATCTGAGCTGCATCTCCAGCCCTAAGCTAGGTCTGTTGGCTTATGAAAGCTAAGGCAGTATTTTCCATTGCACTAGCTTGAGTGCTATTAAAAATGTACATAAAACCAGTACATATTTCAAAAGCCAGTTCATGTGAGGGAACAATTTCCTAACAGCGTTATCTAGATGTTTCTCAAGTTCCCTGGGTTGAGGTCACTCTTTGTAGTTTATGTTGGGCTCCTGACCCAAACACAGCTCATGCCAGTTATGAGTAAAGAAAAGGCCAGTTTTCCATAGTTTGGACAAAGAAGTTACCATGGGAATGTGTACAGCTTTCTCCAGTTATGGTAAAATTGGGGAAAAGCTAACCCGGCCAAACTGTTCTAGGAAACAGGGACAGATGAGGACCGTCGACGAAGAGGAAACCAAACAAGAGGAAATGGGTCCATTCTGTAAGGCTTGGCTCTGCCTGGCCAGCATTCGTGCTGGAGCAGAGGGAGGTACTCATCTGTGTGGGAGAAAACTGTCTCTTCAGCTGTTCACTGGGAAACACTGAAGCAATCTTGAACATCTCAGCATGTAAGGGAAAAGACATGGACTCAATGCATTCAAAGGAGAAAAGCTCCAAGTGCAGATCAAGACTTCTGTGCTGAGTCATGACAGCATGGCTGATAAGAATAGCTAGCGGTAGAAAATGAAAAGATGGCTCATTGCTCATCATGTAACTCGGGTATTTGGCAGGGCTGAAGTTGCATGGGACATTTCTAGTGGTACAGTTTAGGTGAGCATCAGAGGACACCAAGCTGTAGTCACATTACGTAGTAAACAAAGACACATACAAATATCTAGGGGAGGACTGGCAGGGTTGCTCAGCAGGCAAGCACTTTCTGCCAAGCCTGAGACCTAAGTGCCAGACCCGCACTCAAAGAGACTTCCATAAGGGTACCAGCGCAGAACATGCATTCTCTCTCTCTCTCTCGAAAACAAACAGAAATTTCTTTAAAGGAAATCCACAACAAAACTTCAACTTTGCCCCCCAGAAGCAAATACACAAAAGACACAAGGGTACGCTAACTCAGCGTGACTGTAGAGAGCACTGGCCAGGGTTTCCTGGTGGACCTAGGGGAGCTTTAATGGCTCCTTGACAACAGCCCAGTGAAGATTCTTACCTCGCCAAGAGTAAGAATCCTTGGGAGCCAGGAGAAGGCTTGGTATAGCAAACGGGAATTTATACTGGATCCCAAACAGGAGAGAGAGAGGGCACACAAGAGAATCCCTGGATCAGAAGCCTGCCAGTGTAGCTGATGCATTGCAGTGACAACTAAAGAAGTGACTTTCTGGCGTCCACACTACTGTGACTTCCCTTCCATATTTGGTTCAGCATGACTCTATCTTTTGTTTGTTTGTTTTGTTTTTCAAGACAGGGTTTCTCTGTGTAGTCTTGGATGTCCTGGAACTCACTCTGTAGACCAGGCTGGTCTCGAACTCCAGAGATCCACCTGCATCTGCCTCACTGCTGGTATTAAAGGTGTGCACCACCACACCCAGCTCCCAGCTGCATGGCTCCATCTTGATTTGACCGGTGGGTCATCAATGGGGCAGGTAGGAACTCAAGGAAGTCTACTTGTCTGTGCTGGCCCGAGGAAGACCCTGAGACTATTGTCCAAGGATGGAGCTGACGGTGCCTACTTGACTGAGCATGAGGCCCTGGGATCCACCCCTAACACAGAAAGAGAGCCGGGATGAACTTCTCTGTCGGGAGAGGCCCAGCGTGCAACAACCTAAAGCAGATTATTGGAGCTGCATGCCTACATACTGAATCGTAAGAAATAAAAAAGAATTCAGTGCTGTGTCCAGGCAGTGTTTGGAAGGGGTTTTGTTGCCAGCAGCATATAGCTAAGGCGGTCAGGGCAAGGGATCCCTGAGGCTTTACCCACTCCTTGAGTTCTTCCATAGGCGGACTGCTCACCTAATCCCAACTCAACATTGCCTCCTATAACCCTACAGTAGCCCCTTTGTTTACTTTTAGAATAGGCAATCAATGTATTACATACCATAAGGAAACTTCCAAACAAATTGTGTTTTGTGGTTCTTTTTATGGTCAACTCCCCCCTTCCTGCCACCCTTCTCTGGTGACGCCCATTATTACCTTTTTTTAAAACCCCTCTTAATACTTTTTATTTATTTTAGGTGCATTGGTATTTTGCCTGCATGTGTGTCTGTGGGAGGGTATCAGATCCTGGAGTTACAGACAACTGTGAGCTGCCGTGTGGGTGCTGGGAATTGAACTCGGGTCCTCTGCCTTTAGCTGTTGAGCCAACTCTCCAGCCCCACCCCTTGTTATCTTAAAGCAGTGGTTCTCAAATCCCACCTAAAAGAGCTGAGATAAATCATGTTTCTTTAAGAGAGACACATTATCGGTCTTTTTTACTAGTACATCATCAAGCCTGGATTGGTATCCATCATGTAGCCACCCAAAGAAATGTTTGTAAATAAGTGAGCAAATGGACCTCGGAGGTTTGTTTGAAGCATGGATCACAGAGCATACGTCAGGAAACTGGTTTGGAAGGTCTGTGGGCTCAGGCAGCTGCATCAGCATGAAAGACATCTGGGCGATGCTGAGACAGACAGCATAAGCACCACACCAAATTGATTTTCCAGTAACTGTGCATTTGAGCCGCCCAGAAACCTCTTCACCATAGTAGCTCCTGGTCATCACCCAGGCCAGAGAGTCAGAAGCTACATTACTAAAGAGCTCCTGGGTGAAACTGGTCCATCAATGAAGGCATGTGGAAACCACCGGCCCAGTCACCACAAACCTCTGAAAGACGCATGGAGTAAACCCTGCTTATCTCACTGCGGCTTGCAGAGTGCACACACCTGCTTAGTAAACATCAGCACACAAATCTCCTGGCTTTCTGAAGAAAGGGTTTTCACAATTCATGTTTGTTAGGGACTCTTTGTGTGTCTGGTCCCCCTCCTCCCCCACCCCCTGCCCCAAGACAGGGTTTCTCTGTGTAGTTTTGGTTGTCCTGGACTCACTCTGTAGACCAGGCTGGCCTCAAACTCACAGAGATCCACCTGCTTCTACCTCCCCAGTTGCTGGGATCAGAGGTGTGCGCCGCTGGGCCTGACCCTCTTTGTGTATCTTAATGGCTTGTTCTCCAAACAGATGTAAATAGCGTCAGCCTTCTATCTGCTGTGAGGATGGAGTACTGAGGCACGTGATCCTGTGTTAGAACTATACAAACACTGTGTGCAAAATTAAGAATGCTTTCGCTGTAAGTATGTTGCAGAGAGGGTTAAAACAGTTCACTTGAGTTACATATTTATTTATTTTTAATTATGTATTTACATTTGGGTCTATGTGGGGCATATGCATGTGGAAGCAATTGCCTGCAGAGGCCAGAAGAGGGCATTAGATCCACTGGAACTGAGTTACAGGTGGTTGTGCGTCCCTGAAGTGGGTGCTGGGAACTGAACTCAGGTGCTCTGCAAGAGCAGTGCAGCGCCTAACCATTGAGCCATCCTTCTGGGCCCATTTTGCTAATGTAAGAAAACCAGTTAGGATTCATTACAAGACCCAAGTCTTTAAGATCCCTGCCAAAAAATGCCTCAGGGAAGGGTATCCCTTGACTTTTGTCTGGTGTTTTTGTTTTATATTTTTGAGAGAGGGTCTCATTATGTAGCTCTGGCTGTCTTGGAACACATATAAACCAGGTTGAACTTGAATTCACAGAGATCCGCATGCCTTTGCCCCCTGAGTGCTGGGATTAAAGACGTGGGACACCTGGCTCTGGATACCTCTGGATCTTTCCCTTGGTGAGGGTCACTGGGTCTCTCCTTTCCCTGGCCATCTTTGCCCCTTCTTCGTGTTCTTGTGGGCCAGTCCTTCCCATATACCAGTGGCTCTCAACCTTCCTAAAACTGTGACCCTCTAATATAGTTCCTCATGTTGTCGTGACTTCTAACCATAAAATTATTTTATATAGCTGTAATTTTGCTACTGTTGTGAATTGTAATGTAAATATCTTATATTCAGGATATCGGAGATTTGACTCTAAAGGGTCCTGACTGTCATGTACCAATGTGATATATATTCACCTCTTTCCTTAGTCCTGGCGCAAGCCAGGTACCATATCCAGAATGCCCTTTATTTTCCCTCTACACACCCTTGGATCTTGAACCTTTAGTACGTTAGTGTCCCCACACTCTGTCCAGATGAAATCGGCTGATCTTGTTTTGATCCCTCCCTCATGTTTACCCAGGGTCCCTAAGCTTGGTTGTCTAATTCCACCTGTGCTGCAGAAAGATTGTCCCAGGTGACTCTAGGTCCCAAAGGAAGGAGAAAAGCATGAAGCACAATGAAACTGCAAACAAGTGGTTGTTTCGGGAAGCTGAACTTGGAAGTCGTTTCTTATCCAGCATTGGTAGAGGGGGTGACTGATACAAAGGGTATTAATTCTGTCTTCTGAGAGAGCTACATGGCAGACCTGAATTGGAAGTACTGATCCAGAGGGACTGGCCTGCACTAGGATGAAAAAAAGAATTCCATAGAAAAAATACCTGCACAGAGCTATTTCAGCAGCACCTAAGAAATCGTGGCTCTTTTTCCTACAGACCAAAAGTACCATTTGATGAAATACTACCTCTAGACATCATCCAGAGGTGCTGGGTGGCAAGCCTTTTCTTTCTCTCTCTTTTTTTTATAATTATTTTTTAATATATTTATTATTTATACAGTATTCTGCCTGCGTATGTGTGCTTGTGAACCAGAAGAGGACGTCAGATCTCACTATAGATGGTTGTCAGCCACCATGTGGTTGCTGGGAATTGAACTCAGAACCCTTGGAAGAACAGCCAGTGTTCTTAACCTCTGAGCCATCCCTCCAGCCCCGCCTTTTCTTTTTCTAAAGATCAGTTTTTACTATTTTTAGTTGTGTGAGGTAAATACATGTGAGTGCAGGTATCCTCAGAGGCCAGTGGCATTGGATCCTCTGCAGCTGGAGTGGTTGCTCCACGGGTGGATGGAAACTGGACTCTGGTCCTCTGCAAAACAGTACTTACTCAACCATTGACCCTTCTCTCTAGCCTGACATTGTTCTTGATTGACACATGGACACAGAATATGGGGGATTCATTGTCATACTCTTCTAGTTGTAAAATATGACTTAACTCCTATTAAACTAGCGAGGTTCGTGAAAGAGTTGATCTTCTCCAGGATGATCCCTTCCCATAGAAAAAGCCACAATTAATTCGGTTCCTCTGTCCTCTTACCTACTCACTCATCCATGGTGTCTAGAAGATACTTTATGCATCAGGAGGTAGAAGCAAATGGGACCTGAGTGATCTGCTCTTCGAGGGATCAAAGACTAACAGGAGGGGCGTGCCTTAGTTCTTTTACTGCTGCTGTGATAAAATATCCTGACAAAAAAATCATCTTAAGGAAATAGGGGTTTATTTTTGAGTTACAGTTCCAGGGTCCTGCGCATCACAGTAAAGAAGTCAAGGCAAGCCAGGCAGTGGTGGTGCATGCTTTTCATCCCAGCACTTGGGAGGCAGAGGCAGGTGTATCTTTGTGAGTTCAAAGCCAGCTTGTCCTATAGAATGAGTTCAAGGACACAGAGAAACCCTGTCTAGAAGAATGCAAACAAAACAGAAAGTCAAGGCGGCAGGAGCTTGAGGCAGCTCACCCCATTATACTCACAATCATGAATAGAGAGCAATGAGTGCCTGCTGCGGCTCAGTTCCTATTTTCCATGTATACAGTCCATGATCCCAGCCAGGGAATGGTGCCACCCACAGTGGGCAGCTCTTCCTAACTGACTTAACTAACAGTCAAGATAAACCCCTGTAGGCATGTCCAGAGGTCCGTCTCCTGGGTGATTTCTAGATTCTGTCAGGTTGACAGCACCAATCACCACAGGGCCACAAACTACTAAAAGGTGGCGGGGGATGGTGTAGCACATGCCTTTAATCCAAGCTCTCGGGAGTCAGAGGCAGGTAGACCTCTGTGAGCTTTGACGCCAGCCCGCCTGGTCTACAAAGCAAGTTCAGAGGGCTACAAAGAAAGACCCTGTCTCAAAACCAAGTAAACAAACAAGAAAAGGAGAAATTAGCTTCTGAAGCGATTCTGATGCCAGTGCAAAGTTTAGGGTGTTTGGGGGAAAGCTACTTAACTTGTGTTGGGCATTCCTCATTTACCCATCTGCATGTGTTCTTGATTTTCATCCACTTTTCTCTGAGCCTGGAGAAGCTACCTTTTATAGCTTGTACCCTGGGCTTCTCTGGGCTATATTTGGGTCCAACCACTGAGAGACAACATCGGGATACAGGAGAATGGAGATGGGAGGACGTGGGATGTATTTTGCTTCATCCTGCCCACTGGCTGTCTTTTGGCAGGTGATTGCATCCTGGCCCCAACTCCTTCTAAAGTCTGCAGCTTGCCCTGTTCTTCCTCAGCTCCCTTTCTTTGCTCCTAAGAGTCTGGGCACAGCTGCTTCCCATATCTGCAGCTGCTCACTTTCCCATCTTCATTTCCCTTAGCCTGTTCAGCCCTCTCTTAATAATCTCTCCATGACACACTCTCCAATTACCTTTTTGAGTGTGCCCTGCGCTTCCTGCAAAGACAGAAAAACAAAAACATTGCCTGGAAAGGTCAATAATTCTGGGCTCAGAGCAGCTCGGTTCAATTCAATTTAGCAAACATTGACTGAGTGAGGTCCTCTCCACCAGGCTCAGTGCCAGGAACTGGGGACCGAGAAAACACAGATGGAGAACCTACCTGTGGGGACCCAGCCACAGCTTCCTGAGAGGCTGGGTGCTGGATGAATATGGGGGAGGGGCACTCAGCTGAACAGTGGAAGTTCTAGGGTACCATGTCCTGTACCTTAAGTGGTGGGCAAGATAGGACACAATCAGGTCTGGAGCTGTGAGGTGCGCCCTCCTCTAGGTCACCTGTGTGGCGTGGGCACCCCACCATCTTGCAGTTGCCATGATTTTGGCTTCTTTTCAAGTAACCCTAAATCTACTGGCCTACCTAGCTAGGCCCCACTGGCTCTCAGGAGAGGAGCACCTGGGAGAAAACAGAGAGGCCTGCATCATGGGCCTGGGAACTCTGAGGTGAAGATGAAAATTCTGTCTGATATGTGCCCTAGATGGTCCACTGGGATTTCCGATTCTAGGATGTATCTCTGCTGACGCAGGGAGGGCGAACCCGGCACACTCTGTATCCCTCAGAAGACAATGAGATTTCACCTACTCCAGTGAAAAAGAAAACACTAGGAAGAGCAGTGCTCTTGGGATGCTCTGAGTTATGTTCTTTCTAGTGCTTTCTTTTTCCATCTTATTTATAAACCTGGGGGTTGAACCCTGAGTTCTGAGCATGCTAGGTAAACCCTCTATCATGGAACAACATTCCATCCCCGGCCGACTCCCCTTTTTGAGGTAAGGTTTCACTAAGTTGTTGAGGCGGGCCTGGAACTTGTGGTCTGTGTCAGCCTGTAGAGTAGCTGGTATTGCATGTCTATTAGCACAAGGCCCCTTTCTAATATGTTCTCTGAACAATTTGTTACAACTATGACCTTATACAGCACATAGACTAGTTGAGCATTTGACGCTGAGCCTCTTGATCAGCACTGTTCCTGAAGCCTACATATAGTAAGACAGCAGAAAATATCTATTTTGCTGAACTAAAATAATTTACTTTGGCAGTAGCAGTAGTAGGAATAACAGTGATGTTATGACCCTTATTTGAAGAATGAGCTGACTACGGTTTGGGACTGAGAAGGGGACTGTGTCACTTAGGATAAAGCTAGGACCATGAGGGCCAAGACTGCCAATAGCAATGCCTGGAGGGCCTGCTCCTTGCCAGGGACTGTTTGGAATGAGTTTACATTGATTCTCCCAGCTCTGCTGACAGTCTTGGAGGTATATGCGTGGGGAACATCAGATGTTACAGTTGGGGATCTAGAGACTTGAAAATATGTACCTATGATCATACCAAGAAGAGGCAGAACTTACATTTAAACCAAGACACCCATGCTTTGAGCCACCAACTTTATGCTTATATGCAGAGGCAGGAAGAAAGGCCAGTCACATTTTATTTATGACATTCATACTTAAATATGCTCCTACACCATGGCTTATTTTATCTTCACCATCTCTTAAAGAAAAGGAGAAAAGGAAATTTAAAAAGAGATGTGTGAAACATCTGGCTTTTAGGAAGTGAGATTTTTGGAAAATTGAGTAATTTGAATAAGCCTGCTCTTGAGGAGCTGTGTGGCTCGACCATACCTTATCCTTTTTGGGCTTCATCTGCTTCCTTATCTCTTTTCAGAGAACTTTCGTGAAATATTATTTTTTTCGGGGGAGGGAGGGTTTGGTGGTGGTGGTGGTGGAGGAGGGGGCGCACAATTTTAGCGTCAAGCACAAGTCGTTGGTGCCCCCTACTGTTCAGCTGCAGCACTGTCGGTTGGATTTGTTAGGCTCTCGTGAAATCAGGGGCTACAGCTTTTATGCTCTACTAAGCTGTGAGCTACCAGGGAAAGCCAGTTCTCTTCCATCCCGTCAGAGTTGGAAGTCCTGTTGATCTCGCCCACACAATTTCAATTATTTTCTTAAGTGCTGCCTCCTGACTGTGCAAGCACACACCCTTTCCACCCCGACACAGCACCACTCATTCATTATGGCCACTGTATGTCAACTACCCTTGGACATGGCTGTCTTTTTAGCTCAAAGTCTGGTGTCACTTGTTTTTATAGTCTCTCCCTGCTCCCTCGTTCAGCACAGTGCACAAGCCCTCCAAGCAAGTTAATTCAAAGGGTTGCGACCAGATAGAAGTCCAGATGAACCAAAGAAGACTTAGTGAGCTGCAGAAGGGTTGGGGGGTGAAAAGGAGCTGTGAGGGGTGTGGGTGAGGGGTGAGTGTGTTCTCAGTTTGGAAACTTCATATACAGGAAATTTCTAGATTCAAGCGTTTGGGGTTCAGTGTGTCAGCAAATAGAGGGGGTAAACGGAGGGCTTTTGGCGATGCAGCTACTCACACAGGTGTGCTCACTGTGTGAAGACGCTGCACTCAGAATGCACTTAGGGTGTGTGTGTTTTTCACCAATGTGCTTGAATGGTGCTTGAGAGGAATTTGGCCATCTACAGTTTGGTCAAGTGTTTTTTCCCCTAGTACCCTTGCATTCTATCTAGGCTATTCTGCAACCGGCAGAAGCGATCTTCCTGAATTCCAGATGCATCCTCTATCCCTGAAACCTATTTACAAAGGGTTGTTGAGTTTCTCTCTCTCTCTTTCCTTCTTTCTCTCTTTCCTTCTTTCTCTTTCTTTTTCTCTCTCTTTCTTTCTTTCTTTCTTTCTTTCTTTCTTTCTTTCTTTCTTTCTTTCTTTCTTTCTTTCTTTCTTTTGACAGTGTTTCTCTTATAGTCCTGGCTGTCCTGGCCTCTCTTTGTAGACCAGGCTGGCCTCTAACTCGCAAAGATCTGTCTGCCTCTGCCTCCAGAGTGCTGGGATTAAAGGCATTTGCCACCATACCTGGCTGGTTGTTGAGTTTCTTTGAAGGTGTTTCCCATGTTTGCTATCTTAAGAAAAAGATGTGTGTGTGTGTGTGTGTGTGTGTGTACATGGGTCTCTGGTAAAGGTCAAAGGGGTTCCATGCTCTCTCCCTGCAGGTGGTTGAGAGATGCTATATCTGGGAATCAAACTTTGATCTTCTAGAAGATAATTAAGTGCTTTCTCTTAACTACTGAGCCTTGTCTCCAGCCCCTATCATTTGTTGTCTTAAAGTCTAGCTTCATCACATATGTTGGGCCAACTTACCCACCAATGGGTTACATACACTCCTAGGCAGGAAGCCGATCTTTGATCACCCCAAGCTTCTGAAATTGGTCTCTGGTTGTCAGAACCATCAAACTTTGTTTTGGTGCTTGAATCTCTCGACCACTCCCTCTTAAAATATTCCATCCTTAGTTTCTAGAAACAATATTCCTAGTCTCTTTTGTATTCTACCCCCCCTCCCCAAAAACCTTAGTTTGAAATGTCCACTGTGCTGTGCTGGGGCTGTTTCATTCCTAACTCTGCAGATTCTCCCTGGATGACCTCATCTCCTCGCCTGACGAACCTCATGCTGATGACTCATGAAGACAATCTGAACCCATCATTACTGAGCCCTGGGGACCATCTATCCAGATGCCTTTTGATACCTCTACGGGAACATCTCAGTGTCGTGCTCTAGAAGGTTCTCTTTCTCTCCTCACTCTCCCAGAGAAGCTTTTCTGTCCCATGTTCTTGACTTCAGTGGGTGCCTCCCTAGAGCTGGCCTGTCTTGCTGTTGTAGAATATGTTAGTGCTGGGCAGTACCTCACTATATCAACTCAGAGAGTCTATTTCTGTCTGCGTCACTTGGACCCAGTTTCTCTATTGGTTTTGCTTTGAACAAGGGAATGGCCATGTGCCATTTCCTAACAGGCTTTCACGGCACTGCACTGGGGTTTCTCTCTGGGTCTGCTCTTGCACTCTTGCCATCTGCAGTGAGAAGAGCAAGTTGGAGATGCTACAGGTAGCTGTTATGCTTTCTGCCTGAATCCCTGGATGGGAGATGCTTGGAGCAGACCTAGTCTTGACCTGCATCCTGGAACCAAGGCCAGCTGAATGAACTCACGCCTAGTGGACCCATACAGGCATGAGTAGGGTGTAAGTGCGCGTGCTGTAAGGATGCACTAGGACTTCTGTTCACTTTTGGTCCTCACTTGCCTCATCCAATCTGCCCATTTCGCCTTGCACATCCATTCTGATTCTTCCGCTTACCTCCATTCCCATCCTTGCTGCTGCTGACTAGGCTTTTTACCATCTCTTGCTCAGATTCTTACAAGGCTTTTTCCTGATGTCCTCATGTTCAGTCATGTGCCCCCAGTCTAATCTCTGCACGTTAGCTGGAGTGACCTACAAGACTCCAGTCCCACCCCAGCTCTCTCTTCAGGTACCACAAGGGCTTTTCCTCACTCTTAGAGAAACACACACACACATTCATGGCACATGAGGCCCTAAAGGCTTTTCTCATCATGGCTCCTGTGTTCTTTAACCACTCTTGGTCCTTTCTGAGCCTCAGTTTCTTTCTTGCTTAGGTCCTTCTGCCTTGTCTTTTACTCTCTACTTCCCCTGGCCAGTGTAACCTCTCTCTTATCTCTCAGGTGTCCCTGGAGGAAGTCCCCATCACTTCCAGTGGTCATTTTCCATTCACTTGCATAGTAACTTTGACATTCCTAGCAATACATTTATCAGACTCCTCCCAGCTTTAGTTTGCTTATCTTTCCCATTAGACTTCCACAAACGCAGGAATAATATCTAGCTTGGTAAGTGGTTAAATGGGCGCTCAGTCATTCTCTGAACTCAAGAACACTTGTTGAATGAGTGTTCTGTGGAATAGTGTGAATGCGTTAAATCATTTCAAGATGGAACCAAAAATTGAGGAACTCAGACGGAGAAACTAAGGCACAGAGAGAGTTGATATTGAGGTCCTAGAGGTTGTCTGCGGCAGATCTGGAAACAGGGGGTTCTAGTGGGGATCTGGGGTCACTGTTTGTAGTCTGGCTTATCTAAGACAAGAGGAGGCTTTGCCCTCAACAACACCCCATAGGGAGTTATTGGATTCTTGGGCCCTTCCCTTGACTTTCCCTCAACCCCCTTCCCCACAGCAGCTGATTCACAGTTTTTATTCTAACGAAATCTCCAGGGACTTTGTAGACAAAATGTAGATATGACAGTCTCATTTAGTGACCAAGAGGATGGCTAGCCCAGCTTCAAACTCCCTCTGTTTTTATGAAAACAGAAAAAGAAAACAAAATAACACCCGTAGCCAGATTTCTGTGCAGTTAGCGCATGCGGTAAATAGAAAGTCAAAAGCGCAGACCCCTCCCCTCAGTGCTCCAGATGGGAAGAAGCCCAGGGCCTAGAATGATAGAGGGTGAAAGTTCAACTCCAGCTGAATGCATGTGGCACACTAAAAGGCCTTCAAGAAAGAAAGACTTTCAGCATTCCAGCTGAGAGGCTGGTTACCACACCAGATGACACAAATTGCCAGCGACCAGCTGTGTATCTATTAGATTTAAATACCGTAGTCTTGGGTGTTTGTTTCTATAGATGATTCTTTGTTTGGTTCTTATGGTGGTGGTGAAAGTGGCAAAGTCATACCCAGATAACGACTTTGTAAACTGGTGCAGCCTGCTTGGCAAATACAACCTGTAGCAATGACTAAAAGTACTTTTTTGCCTGGTACAGAGTCCTGTCACTTATAGGAGGCAGTTGTGAAGAGGTGATTCAACAGAAGTGAAGAATTACCTGCACAGAAGCGCCTATTGGCTGCAGATGGAAACCATTGAAAGCACCGAGTAGAAATGGTGACGTGGTGCCTTTATAAAGACAGTCCAACAACATGCTCAGGTTCACCTGCCTGGGGTTCAGGCGTTAAGAACGTGGTTCTTAGGTTCTCTGTAATTGACTGTGTGACTCCGAGAAAGCTGACTTCACTGCTGAATGCCTCCATTTCCTCATCTGCAGGGATGGGGATGATAACAGGATCTACTTCATGCAGTTGCTGGGAAGTGACAATTATGTTCATTAAAGGGCTTGTAATAGTGCCTCTCCATAGATATGTATCTCTGTTTTTAATATGCAAATGAATGGCCTGACACTCCCACCTCACCTGATGTAAGGCTGTCTTTCCTCCTTCTTCAGAGCTTGATATCCTGAGATAAATCCAAGACCCACATTTCTCCAGCCCTACTTGCAGTCAGTGTAGTTCCCCCACCCCAGGCTCAAGGAGAGAGAATAAGTGAGTGTGCTCAACTAGCTTGTCCTGTCCACTCAGTGTGGCTCTCGTGGTTGTTTTCTGTTGTTACTGAGACTGGTGATCCAGCAATTGCCTTCTTCTTTTTAAAATTTTTTATTCTCTCTCTCTCTCTGTGTGTGTAGGTTGCACAGTGCTCATATGGAGGTCACAGGAGTCAGTCCTTCCCTTCCATTATATGATGCTCTAAGGATCAAACTCAGGTTGTCATACTTGGCAGCACTTTTGCCCTCTTGGCCATCTTGCTAGTTCCCAGAGCTATTCTTGAATCCCCACTATCATCACTAACTTTGCCTGGACCAAGAGCTCTTAGTATGCATACAAATGCATACACATATGCACACAGATGCGGAGCTGCCTTCAGCCAGTCTCTCTTCCATGGTGCCCGAGTCCTGTGGTTGAGAACCAGGGAGTCCCTCTCCACTCTGCATTTACTGCCTTTCAGAGTCATTGTTTCAGGAGACAACCCTACCTGTTCCAATGATAACAGACAGCAATCCTGGAAAGCCTGACGCTCGCCAGGTATTTCACTACTGTGGCTTTCCAAGCAATTCTCATCACAGTGTACCTTTGATGTAGGCACCACCATTCCTATTGGAGCTGAAGCCTGAGAAAGTCATATATACACACATATATGTATATATGTGTGGGGGGGGTGTTTTTTTTTTTTTTGCATGTATGTCTGCGGACCACATGCAAGCACAGTACCCTCAAAGGACATCAGATCTCTCTGAATCTGGAGTTAGAGATGGGTGCTAGGTATTGAACCTGGGCTCTGGAAGAGCATTTGGTGCTCTCAACCACTGAGCCATCTCCAGTTCTGAAAGTCTTATATGTTAAGAAGTGTTATTGAGACACATTCTCCATGCATCAGAACAAGCTGATATTTTAACAAGGTTTATCCATCTCTAAGTCCACACATGAATTGTGGCTTTCACTTGCCTTCCAAGGTAGGGATACAGACAAGATGCTTGTATTAAATAGTGACTACAAATCACCTTTAGTTCCAACTTTAGGGGTCACATGCTTTCTTCTGACCTCTGAAAGTACCTGCACTCAAGTTCACATAACCTGCCTCCCACAGTTAAAAATAAAATGAATCTTTAACAAATATTATAAAAGGAAGCATGGTAGGATATCTTCATGTACTTAAGGGTAAGCATCAGTTTTTAAAGTAGAATGTAAGTACAAACTAATAACAAACTCGATGAGCAACTTCATTAAAGTCAATAACTTCTAATAACCAACAACTTCCAATAACCAAAAAAAAAACAAAAACAAACCAAAATAGTAACATCAAGAAGGGAAATCACAAATTGGTAGAGAATAACTAAAAGTACACATATCTTCGTCGAAGGACTTTACAGATATCACATGTAAAGACCTTTTACAAGTCAATAAAAAATCAACCACATAACAAAATAGGCTAAAGACTGAAGAGAGATATTCAAATGGCCAGTGTATTAAAGGTAGTTATCACTACTCATTAGGATTATGCAAATTAAATCTGCACATGCTTCTTCCTCATCTTTTACAGCAATTCAAACAATGATACTGTCTAGTGTTGGCAAGTATATAGAACAATTGGAATTCTCAGACTTTGGATGATATTAATTAAAGACAAGCAAATGTTATGTTCAAACGATGCCAGTCAGCATAGACATGAGGCAGATCTTCTAGAGCGCTTAGGTCTAGGAATAGTCTTTGCATCACTTACAAATGCTAAATGGAAACAACCGGAATGTCTATCAACAGCAGGATATGAATGTGACATTCATCTGTGGACTACGACTGTCAATGACAAAGGACAAGCTACCGCTATCCACAACAAGGAGGTGACATCACAGACAAAAACCTGCATGAGAAGTCAGGCATGAGGACCACATAGTCTCTGGATCCATTTATATGAGGCTTTGAACTAGGCATCTGAGGTTGAAGGAGAATTATGGAGGTCACTGGCTGGGAAAGGAGCCTTTTGTAAGAATAGATCTGTTCCATTTATTAATCTATCTAAATTTCTTTTTATTTCTCTTTTATTTTAGTGTAGTGTAGCGAGAAACTCAAACTTATGCTCTCTTGCCTTTAGGATGGTGAGCTGACAGGTGTGGGCCACCATGTCTAGGCCTGGATGTGGTTTTCATTTGGATCCAGATGCCTACAGTCTAAAAACTATCTCCAAGTATTAGAATGAATTCCAGTTGCAACTGAGCTCAATATTGGTGCATTTTGCATATATTAGTCTTTATAGTTTCTTCCAGTCTCTCTCTCCTCTCTTTTCCCCCTCATGTGCCTCTGAAGTTTGAGAATATAAGATATGTTTTGATCATGTTGGTTCAATTGGTTCTACTACATCATGTATTAATTCTCTTATTCTTGGTTGAAGCTCTTTTGGACTTTAGAACTCTGCTAGGCTTACAATGATTGGTGACACAGTTTCAGGAGCTGCCTTTCTTCGTTGTGGGGAGGACATGCTAGTAGGTCCTGGTAGATGTCAGTTAGTACGGAGAGTCCTAGTCCCCTGAATATCCTTGTACCTGTACCCTGTACTCCGCCTGGGATAGATGCTGTGTCTTTCTGGGCTGGTAAAGAGGAGGGAGGGCAGGCAAGTGCAGCCTTACCAGCATCACTGGGTTCCTGAGCTTACACTTCTTAGCGATTCAAAATCCTCCCTCCACCCAGGTCATCAAAATCAGAGAGTCTGGGCGGGCCATCAGTCTGCTTTCGCCCATCTTCTAGTTCCTCATGGCTAGAGACTGAGAGTTGACTGTCCCAGAGAATGCCCTAATTAACTTCCTGAACAGCCTCTGAGGTTTCTTCATCCCTGTTGGCTGTCGCTTGGCATTTCCCCAGTTTCACGTAGGCTGTTGGCACACTTTTTTTTTTTTTTTTAAACATTGCCTAGTCTGGTTTGGAACTCATGATCCTCTTGTCTCAGTCTTGTGAGTATTATTGGGATTCATAGGCATGTGCCACCACACCCAGCCTTGTCGTGGATACTTTTAAAAGTTTTAATTGTAAAATACACAGCAAGGAGTTTGCCTTTTTTTTTTTTTAAAAAAAAAGACTATCTATTTATTTATTATTTATACAGTGTTCTGCCTGTGTGCCTGTGCACCAGAAGAGGGCACTAGATCTCAGTATAGATGGTTATGAGCCACCGTGAGGTTGCTGGGAATTGAACTCAGGACCTTTGGAAGAACAGCCAGAGCTCTTAACCTCTGAGTTATTTCTCCAGCCCAGGGTTTGCCATCTTAACCATTTGTGAGTATACAGGTTAGTAGTGTCTAACTTCTTTATTACACACCCAACCTGTAAACTTCTTTGTCTGGCAGAACCGAAGTTCTGTACTCATTAAATAGTTTCAAATCAAGCTAAATTTTTTTTTTTTTTTTTTTTTGAAACAAGGTCTTGCAACATAGTTTAGGCTGGCCTTGAACTCCAATGCTTCTGCCTCAGCCCCGGAGTGATAGCACCATGCCTAGTTTTAATGGATGTTTTTGTGTAATTTGTTATTGTGTGTGTACATGGGTGGGCAGGTGGAGGGCAGAGGGCAACTGTGAGGACTTGCTTCTCTCCTTCCACCTTTTACATAGGTTCCAGGGATTGAACTCTGGTTGCCAGCCTTGTGGGGTAAGCACCTCAGAAGGTAACCTGCTGAGCCATCTCATCAGTCCTTTAGTGGGTTTTTAAAACCACAGTTTTGGCCTATAAAATGCAAATTTGGGGGAATTTGAGATCAGTAGATGCATGCATTTATGTGACTTTCTCTTTCTTTCTTTCTTTCTTTCTTTCTTTCTTTCTTTCTTTCTTTCTTTCCTTCCTTCCTTCCTTCCTTCCTTCCTTCCTTCCTTCCTTCCCTTTTTTCCTTCTGAGACAGGATTTCTCTGTGTTGCCTTGGCTGTTCTGGACTTGCTTTGTAGACTAGGCTGGCCTCAAACTCACGGCGATCCACCTGTCTCTGCCTCCCTGAGTTCTGGGATTAAAGGTGTGTGCCACTATGCCCCACTGTTTGTGTGACAGTTTGAAAACTTGATTGTGATAAAATATATGGAACATAACAAAGTACATGAAATGTACCATTCTAGCTGTTTATAGGCAATTTGTAGGCACAGTTCTGTGCACCCGAGGTGCTATGTTACTGTCAATACAACCCATGCTTCCCCTTGCGAATGTTTCTCCATTCTGCAGACCGAATTCTGAGATTCTGTGCTCATTCAGCACATCTCCCAGGGGTCCTCCAGATGCCCAGGTACCTTTCTCCATTCTGTCTCTATGAACTTGACTCACCTGTCTTTGTGTGGCTGGTTTTACTGGATGTAGTGTTCATTGAGGGTACAGTGTGTGTGTGTGTGTGTGTGTGTGTGTGTGTGTGTATCCCTGTCCTTTGAGAGTCCGAAGATTATTCCATTGTTTCCTTCAGATCTAACAGTTGAGTGTGCCCAGCATACCTTCTTGGGTCAGCTGCCAATGAACATTTGAATTGCTGATGTGTTTTTACTGTTGTGAACAATGCTGCTAAGAACATGGGTGTGCAAATTGTTTTCATGTCTTCACTTGCTTTTTTTTTTTTTTTGACTAAAGCAGAGTCACTAGGTCATACAGTAATTCCACTTTTGTTTTTTTGTTGGTTGGTTGGTTGGTTAGTTTTTGGAGCCAGAATTTCTCTGTGTATTCTCTGTGACTGTCCTCTCACTCTATAGGCCAGGCTAGCTTCAAACTCAGAGATCCACTGACCTCTGCCTCCCGAGGGCTGGGATTAAAGGCATGCTTCTTGGCTATCCAGTTTAAACTTTCTTTTAGGAATTACTGTGCTGGGTTTTATTGAAGCTGCAGAATTTTATAGTCTCACCAGCGGTGTACAAGAGTTCCAATTTCTTTATGGCTCTTGGTACCAGTTATTTTTGTTAGTTTTAATTCAACAGTCCCCATGTGTGTGTTGATATTAAGTCTTTCTTAATTGGTCTCAACCTTATTATTTTTTTTTAAAACGTTTACTTCTGTTTTTATGTCAGCATATGGGTCTCTCAGTGTATATGCAACGTGAGTATTGGTACCCATGGAAGAGAGAAGAGGGTGTCAGATTCCCTGGAACTAGAGTTATATGCAGTCGTGATCCTTGAAGTTAGGTACTAGGAATGGAATCTGAGTCTCTCTGGAGCTTACCTATTCAGGTAGACTGGCTGGCCGGCAAACTCCAGGAATTACCTCGTTTCTGTCACCTCAATGCTGGGATTACAGACATGTGTCAGCAGAGCTGGCTTTTTATACAGGTTTAGGGGCATCTGAACTCGGTACTTCATGCTTGCACAGCAAACACTGCACCAACTGAGCCATTTCCCTACTAGTGTTAGGGAGTGTGAAGTGTCGTGCCCTCTGAAGATCCACTCTTCGCTGTGTTGTAGCATTCTTTCACACATACGTAAAGGTTTCCATTTTGATGACGTTCAGTGAGTATTTTTCTTCCTTTTGTTTCTTACATCATACTTAAGGAAGCATTGCCAAAGTCGAGGTCATGAAGCGTCCCAGTGTTTTCTGTCCTATATTCTTCCTCTGTACAACCTTCAGTAGTAGTGTCCAAATATCTGCTACTGTCAAGTAAGCATCTAATTACTCAGTCCCCTACCTTGCCACTTGGCATGAATGTTTAAAACTTGGTTATTTTGTTATGAGTCCTGACTATAGATACTGCTGTCTGCTAAAAGGCGCAGACGAGCAAGGCCAGAAAAGCGACCAGGACAGCCGAGAGTGGCAGCTTAGTGATTAAGAACACATACTTCTTTTTCAGAGGACTCCAGTTCCCAGCACACATGTCCAGCGGCTCACCAACACCTGTTAGTTAGTCCCGCTCTGAGGGAGCCAGTGCCCTCTTCTGGACTCTGCAGGTGCTTGTCATATGAACATACTGCTACTCATATACACGATTAACAATAAACTAAATGTTAAAAAGAAAGGGAAGGAGGAAGGAAGAAATAACAGTGAACTTTGCTCATACTGAAAGGGGTCCCGGGACCCCTTTCAGTATGAGCAAAGTTTTCAGACAGAAAAGCAGAGCCAGCGGAGCCAAGGAACCTTGTTCAAAGCTTTGGTTTGTATTTTTTTCTGCTAGTACTAGCGGGGTGGTCTTGGCTAAATTCCATAACTTCCTTATGCTTAGGTTTTACTTTTCCTTATCTCCCAGATGGGGATAATAATACTCTCCTTGATGTTTTTCTTATAAGAATGAGAGGTAATGTATGCAAGCCTCTCACTCTCAGAAGATGGAACGTGTAATTATCAGTTCCATTGTGTGAGACAGGCTAGCTCTCACTACATCCTCCGTTCAGAGCTTGTGAGCATCTCTAGAGACCAGCCTGGACCATCTTTCTCCCTCTATCCCAAACCCTATCTAGGACATGGAGGGCCTGAGGAGGGTTTGTTTACTGAATGGTTTGGAAAAGAAAAGGAAAAGAAATTCTCCTGCAGCCTGCCTGAAAACCACCACATGGTCAGGTCACATTCGCAGTCAAGAGTTTGAGGACTCACTTGAATTCTTACTCTTTGAACACACGGGCAACCTTCCATGCTGATAGGGAATTGGTTCCAGGACCCTTTCAGCCCCTAACTCCCGGATGTTCAAGTCCCTTCCGTAAAATGCTTTGGTATGTGCGTGGGGCTTGTACAGTTCTCCTGCGTACTCCAACTACATACCCAGAATACCTAACACAGGGCCGATGATGTATGAGTGTCCCGGGGCATTGCTTCAAGACTAACCCAGTCTGTTAGTGACCAGTACAGATGCATATTTTTTCTGAATATTTTTGACTGGCCCTTGAAACTGTAGACATGGATGCAGCCTTAGGACCCGGCTAAAGGGAAACCTGTGACCAGTAAGCTGTGAATACGGAGGCCCACTGCGTCTTCCTCTACATTATGGATGGCAGGTGTTCCTCTCTCCTCTTCATGGCTCTGTCATCTTTTCATTTTCCAAATGAAGCCGAGTTGTGCTCGAGGAGGAGTTTGGCAAAGTTCATTTGGTGACATTGGAATCCGGGTGCCTAGAAGTTCTGGTTTTATCACTGAGAATCCAGAAAAGCCCTTGGGCCTTGGTTTTCTCTCTAAGTCGTTTATTTCTCTAGCACAAGGGGGAGCTGGCTGATACAATGACCATTACGTGACTAAGGCCTGAATTCCACCTGCAGTTTGACTTGATCAGCTTTATTAGGACTTATTGACATGAAAGCTCACAGTGTGGGGTAGATCAAACTTTTATTGTTTTCATTCAAAAAATTGTAAAAAGAATTATTTTATTCATGTATATGTGCATGTCTTTTTCTCTCTGTATGTGCATATGTACCCATGGAGGTCAGAAGAGGGCATCTGATTCCCTACAGCTGGAATTGTAGGCAATCGTGAATTGCTCAATGTGGGTGCTAGGAACCCAGGCCTCTGAAAGCAGAGCAAATGCTCTTAACAGCTGGAGCATTCCTCCAGCCTCCTGTTCAGTTTTGAGTCAGTGTGCATGATTTTCAATATGCTAACATGACCCAACCTGACATGTTAACTTTGCATCTGAGCTCCTTTTCCAAGCCTATTTTTGACTGCAGTTTGTTCTCATCAAAAATAGGCTTGCTGCTTTGGTGAGGTGTTTGTGCTGGGACAAGTTTTTATGAGTAATCTCCACAGGAAGAGGAAGTAGGTTAATTTGGAAGCCAAAGCTGGTAGGCTGTGCAAAACGATGGGCTTATGCTGATTTAAAAATCAGGTTGAAAAGTACTCCCCCTTCCTCCCAGCTAGAATTTCTCAATTTGAATTTGGCAGAGGGTATTTCTAGTGACTTAGCTGCAGGTGTTTTAGACCTGGAATGTTCTTTCTGATCTCTCACTAGGCCAGCAGCCTTCACATATTGCTTCCATGAATCCCTCTTCTTCTTAGCCTTCGACTCAAATGTCCAGTGCAAACCACAGATCTGATGAAGTCATTCTACCAGACTATTTGCTTCTCTTCTCTGTTCCCATAACAGTGTATTGAAGGCCATTCTTGGCTGTTCTTTTTCTCTCAGGACCAAACCCAAAGTCATTCTGGCTTGAAAAGAACTTATCTTCGGATGTCAGCAGTTAGCTTCCACATTCCCCATCGCTTCTTTAGAGCCCCCCCTCCCCTTTGCCTTTCTTTTTCTTTCTCTCTTTACAATTGGGGTAAAATTCACACATCCTAGAACTATCCATTCATCTTAGGGTTCCTTTTGCTGTGATGAAACCATGACTAAAGCAACGTAGGGAGGAAAGGGCTTGTTTGGCTTATTCTTCTACATCACTGTTCATCATCAGAGGAAGTCAGGACAGAAATTCAAACAGGGCAGGGACCTGGAGGCAGGCGCTGAGGCAGAGGTCATGGGGTAGCACTGCCTACTGGCTTGCTCCTCATGGTTGATCTGCCACTTTCTTATAGAACCCAGGACCACCAGCCCAGGGCAGCTTCACCAAATGAAAACAAAACAAAACAAAACAAAACACAGGCTTGGCTATAGCTTGATCTTATGGAGGCATTTTCTCAGCTGAGGCTCTCTCTTCTCCAATGACTCAAGCTTGTGTCAAGCAGGCATTAAGCTAGCCAGCATTGTGTTAAATAAATAGAACAGTTCTCTGGCATTTAGTTAACTTACAATGCTATGGAAACACTATTCTGTCAGCCTGACAGGATCTAGAATCACTTAGGGGACAAACCTCTGGGTATGTTTGTGAGGAAGTGTTAGTTTTGGTTAACGGAGGTGTGAAGACCCCTCCTAAATGTGGGTTAGGGTCTAGAAGGAAAGAGGAAAAATTGAGCTAAGTGCCAGCATTCATTGCTCTCAGCTCCCTGACAGCAGATCTAACTTCCTCATGCCCCTGCCGCCATTTCTGTCAAGCCATGACGCACTAGACCCTAGAGGTAAACCCTTTCTTCCCTAAACTGTTATTTTTGTCAGAGCAAAAAGGAGAGTGTTAATACGACTGCAATCCCTTTTATGGAGATTTTCATCACCCCCAAAGAAAATCCTGTTCTAAGATGCCCCCACACACCCCTTCTGGCTCCCAGCAGTAAGTAATCTATATTCAGTTTATGGATTTGCCTGTTCTGGATCCTACATATACATGGAATCATACCGCTCAGACTTTCGAGTCTGGCTTCTTTTGCTTAGTCTAATGTTTTCATCCACATGGTTGCATGGCACCGAGTCTTGTTTTCTTTAACGGTAGAGTGATGTTCCTCTGCATGGAGAGTTCATATCTGATTCACCCGTTGGCCCACTAATGGTCATTTGGGGTACCCCTATCTTTTGCCTAGAGTGAATCATGCATATATGTCCACATGTGTTAGAGCCCTTGTTTTATATTCTTTGAGATATAATGTATAATTTCTATTCCCAACCTTGCTGGCTCTCAGGGTAATTCTATAGCCAACTCATGAATGACCTACCAGGCTATTCAAGTCTCTTCTCTGTTCTCATAACAGTATATACCAGTATATACGAGAGAATATATGTCATAGTAAATTTATGAGAAATCTTTTTAGTAATAACAGATTGTATAGCTATTTGGGGGCAAGGATTATATCTGGAATTTATGTGTCAACCTTTAGTACCTGGCACAGGGGCTTCAAGGATGATCAATAATTGCTTGTGGGATTGGATTGGCTCTAGAAGGGTTGTGGTGTGTGTGTGTGTGTGTACGTGTGTGTGTGTGTGTGTGTGTGTCTAAGCCATAGGTCAACCTCAGGAGCCAACCACTTTGTTTTGGAGATAGGCTCTCTCACTGGCCATTGAATCCAAGAATCTGCCAGTCTCAGCCTTGCAGCCTTAGGATTAAAAACATGCATTACCATGACAACTTAAAAAAGTCTGTTCTGGAGATCTGAGTCTGTTTTTCACTGTATGGTGAGTATTTCAATGGTGGGGCCATCTCCCCAGCCCACAACAGTTTATATTTAAGGAAGAGCTGGTATATCCATGGTAAGGCTTTGGCATTTGAGAGATAACTCAGGTAGGAAGAGGGAACAGTTTGGTCTAGGACCTCCTCTCCCACTCCTTTGAACAAAGAGCATTGTGGGAGTATTAGTTAGCATGCTTCCAGGGTTTTACTACTGGTTTGCCTTTAACCCACAATTCTCTGGGGAGTCACTGTCTTTTGCCAAGTGAAAAAATGGAACATTTCAGTGACACGTGATTCTTTTTGTTGCTTTATACAACAGAAACATGATTTGAGAAGTATGATCTGAGGCTGGAGAGATGGCTCAGAGGTTAGGAGCACTTGTTGCTCCAGCGGAGAGATTCTGGGGCTGGTTCACAACCATCCATAGCTCCGGTTCCAGGGCATTGATACTCTTTTCTGACCTCTTAGGGCACCAGGCACACATGTGAGGCATATCCACACATGCAGGTACATAGGTACATATATACATAAAATAAAATAAATGAGTAAAAATTTAAAGAAAATACGAAGTCCTACGTGAAAGCCTTGTGAAGTTCGAAAGTGCACTGGATGAGGAGAGAGTGGTGGTGTGGGTAATGGTGGCAGATATGGCCTTGGCCTGATTCTTTGCATCCCAAGAACCTCAGCAAAACTCCAAGACTCTGAGTCTCCTGTGTGTTCTGAGACTCTGAGAGACGAAGAAAGCTAATAGACACAGGTTTGTATCGTTCTTCAGAAATAACATTTTTAAGCAATATGGGGGACTTAAATAGCAGGGATGGAGAGATGGCTCAGTGGCTAAGAGCGCTTGCTGTTCTTCCAGAGGACCTGAGTTCAGTCCTGAGTTATAGATGGCTCACAACCATGTATAACTCCAGTTCCAGGGGAATCTGTCACACCTTCTCGCCTTTTCAAGCAGCAGGCACACAGGTGCACATACATACATGCAGGCAACACATTCATGTACATAAAATAAATAAATCTTAAAAAAAAAAGATTTAAACAGCAACTGAAGGGTGGCTCAGTGGTACATGCGGTGCTTGCCTTGCATGCACAAGGCCCTAAGTTCCAGCCCAAGGCTGAGGAGTAAATAAATAAATAAATAGTTTAAAAAGTAACTTGAGTGAGAACAGAAACAGAACGCCGCCTTCTCGAAATACAGTGAGTAATAAGTGTTCTTGGCTAAAAATGGAAGCTCTCTAGCCCCCCCCTTCAACTTTTTATATTAAAAAAAAAAAAAAAATGAAAAGAAGCTGAGGGCGGGTTTTATGACCAGAACTACCAAACACCCTTTGCTATGAACTGAACGGATTCCTGACCCATAAGAGCATTTCCTGTGAAAATACCCCACTCTGTAGGAAGGTTCAAGGCAGGAGCAGGCAGGCCGTGTCTTGTCCCGTGCCTGACCTTTGTTTTCCGTGTCTCCAACACTCTTTTTGCGTCTTTGCTTAGGAATCAGGGCATAGCAGAGTCCACCCCCTCCCCCCCCCCGCCGTCTATGCACACCTGTCTCTCCCCAGTTGGCTGATGCTGACCTTTCACTCCCTCTGGCCTGCTTGACTCCCACTGATGCTCACGTTCTAGGCCACTTCCGGAGTTATCCTGCCCGAACCTCAGACTCCCCTCGGTTTATTCAGCTTGAGAAACAGGAGCTGTCTCAGGCAGTGCGCTGGGAAGACTGGCTTGCACAGATGTCCGAATTACCACGAACATTACACGGCGCACCGGCTGTTACAGAATGACCAAGATTCCCAGCCCACTGTCAGCCCTCTCCGTTTCTGTTTGTGGGGCTCTTCCTGGGCAAGGCCTGCAACTTTATTTTTTTATACCTCTTCACAAGAGGGCCCCGATGAGGAAAACAGAGGACATTTCAAGCTTAACATCCCTTAGATTTTACGTCCTCAACACTGGCTTTCACTTCAACACCGGAACAAATAAAAGAAAACACATTACCCCCGTTCCCTCCACTTCTCAAGGGAACTCACGGTTGTCCTCGGGTGGCCCACGTGGCGTGAACCCCTCTTGCTCCACCATGCTGCTGCTGGCCCGATGGCGACTGGAAAGCTGTAATCCTTTAACTAGCACTTCAGAAAAGCTCCGGTCTGTGCTGCAAAGCCCGGGAGCTGCCTCAGAAGTCTCGCCTCCATTAGCTTCCAAGCGCCAATGTGACAGGATTATTTTCTTCTGGGTAAACCAGTGAAACAGGTCTCAGGGCTCGTGTGTCAGAGTTTTTAATTGATTCTCCACCAGGCCTATCCACCCCATAATAGTAGCGCTGTGCGTAGGACATGTTTTACAGGAATAGTCACCCCGAGCTTAATTTGTTGTCGCATAGCAGACAGACTGTTTCACAATGTAAATAAATTTGTGTTGCGCCCTGACGATTCTGCTCGAGGGAGAGAGCACTTCACTGAGCCAAGTGCAGCCAGTGAAGTCCCTGCCCCGTGAGTGCTGCTTCTTGCCGGTCAGAAGAAAGAACAGTTCTGTAGAAAGGGGCGGTGCCAGGGGCTAGGCCGCCAGACAGGGATGCTCCTACGGAAAACACCACATGTATCCTCCTGTTTTGGAAAGAGGGCAGGGCGGCCACCATTATGTCCGTTTTAGAAGTAAGAATAGTGAGCCTGGAAGAGGCTCCTGTCCTGCTCAAGGAAACACAGGTAGGAAGTGGCCAAGTAAGGCTAAATAGCAGATGCTCAGTTTAGTAATTACAGTCTTCCTTGGTGAGCAACTAAGATCATGCCACGAGACAAGTCCTGGCTTTCACGCCAGTCCTGGGGATGGGATTGTGGACCACCCCTCCCCCTTGCTTTCTCGCAGCTCAAGGTTTATTATAGCTTTCCCAATTTCCTGTGTGCTTCCTCTCCCAATGGCTGAGAAAGAAACTGGCCATTTATCTATTTCTCATGTTTCATACATTTAGAGAATTTAAAAATTGTATGTGTGTGAGTGTTCTCTGTGTGTGTGTGTGTGTGTGTGTGTGTGTTCATGCACCATGTACCCACAGTGCCCTAGGAGGCCAGAAAGGGGCATCAGACTCCAGAACTGGAGTTACAGACAGGTAGGAGTTACCACGTGGGTGCTAGGAATGGAACTGGGGTCCCTTGGAATGTTGAGTAAATGATACAAACTAACTTTTTTTTTCTTTTCTTTTCAAGATAGGGTTTCTCTGTGTAGCCTTGGCTGTCCTGCATTCCCTTTGTAGACCAGGCTGGCCTGGAACTCATACAGATCCTCCTGCCTCTGCCTTCCTGAGTGCTGCGATTACAGGTGTGTGCCACTGTGCCTGGTGCAAAGCAACTTTCAAATGATCAGCATCATACTAAAACAATTACAGTTTTGTACCTAGGCCCTCACTGGACCTTACCCACCTTTGTAAGTGCTAAATGGGTTATCCTCATGTGGCTTATAAAATGAGCCTGACTTGGTGGCCTTGCCTAGGCATTATTATGTACTAAGTAATGCAAAATAATCTAAATTTTTATTCCTGTAACCACACACACACACACACACACACACACACACACACAAATCCTGAAGGATCCTGTCTGTGATAGAGCAGATCCTTCTGTCAGGATCCTGTCATGTCCTTTCTTCTTTTCTTCTCATTTGTTCTATCCATTCACCTGCCCACCCACCTACCCACCTACTCATCCATCCATCCATCTACCCGCCCACCTGTCCACCTACCCACCCATCCATCAATCCATCCATCCATTCATCCACCAATCCACCCATTCATCCCATCCATCCATCCATCCATCCATCCACCTGCCTATCTATCTATCTATCTATCTATCTATCTATCTATCTATCTGTCATCTATCTATCTAGTGTAGCACCCAGCTACACTCTTTCCTTTCAACATGAGTAGAAACGTTCCTTCATCTGCACAGTACAGCCGGGGCCAGACTGGCCTCAATCTCAGAGGTCTGTCTGCCTCTGCCTTCTGAATGCTGAGACTAAAGGCTGTGCTGCAGCTCAAAACTGTGCTTATTTAGTCTATTAACAAGTGGGGAGAGGTCTGGCTTCTGTATAACTCCAATGAGAGGTATATTACTTACTTTCCTCATTTCTTTGACAGTCACATGACAAGAAGGAATCTAAGGGGGGGGGAGGGATTACTTTGGCTCACAGTTTAAGGGTACAATCCATCATGGCCAAGCAGGAGGTGGTGAAAGCAGCTCTCAGCTGGGGCAGCAGGAGTGTGAGGCTGCTTGTTTCTACTTTGGGGTGGACCAGGAAGCAGAGCAAGGGTAATGGTTGTGCAGTTGTCTTTCTCCTTCTCTCCTTTTTAATTTAGTTTGAGACCCCAGGCTAGATAATTGTGCCATCCACACTTAGAATGGGTGTTCCCTTTTATGGTAGTTTGAATAGGAATGGCCCCATAGACTCATATGTTTGAATGCTTGGCCCATAGGGAGTGGAGCTATTAGGAAGTTCGGCCTTGTTGGAGAAAGTGTGTCATTGTGGAGGTGGGGCTTTGAGCTCTCCTATGCCCAAGCTCTGCCCAGTGTGGGACCCAGTCTCCTTCTGCCTTTAGGTCAAGATGTAGAACTCTTATATTCTCTCTGCTGCATACTGCCATGGTGATAATGGTCTAATCTTCTGAAACTGTAAGGCAGTTAAATGGCTTCCTTCATGAGAGTTCTTGGGTCATGGTGTCTCTTTGAAGCAATAAAACCCTAATGAAGATACCTCTTTAGTCAATTCTTTACAGAAACTCCCTTGCAGAGACAACTGCAAGTGTGCCTCACTAATGTCCTAGATGTTTCTTAAGCCAATATGGTTGACAATTGAAATTTTTTATCATAGGTGGCTGGAGAGATAGCTCAGTGATCGAGAGAGCATACTGTTTTTCCAGACGACCCCAGTTTAATTCCCAGCACCCACATTAGTCAGCTCACAACCTCGTGTAATTCCAGCTCCCTGGAATATGATGCCCCTGACTTCTGTAGGCACTCACCCTCATGTGCATGTGCTTACATAGACACACAGAGATATACCTAATTTAAATCAAATACATCTTTAAAATTCAATTATTATAGGAGGAAAAGTTAAACAATTAAGACCCCCTCCCCACCAACAATCTCTCCCAATGCCACCAAAGCACTAATGAAGAAATCAATCAATGCAAAAAATCTATAAAATCTACCCAGAATTACATGAGGTCCATTGGTGTGGTGCCAGCCCGCCACAGGGCAACTTTAGAGGCCTTGGCTAGTGTTGAGGAATATATGGCATACCCACCGAACAGTGACAATGGAAAACTTTCGGCACTATTGCCTCGTTGCAGAACGGACTTGATAAAAATGAACATACAGACATGTAACACCTCAGCTCACACACCTTAAGGAATTCGTCACATTCTATCCTATTCAAATGCGAGTATAGTTACAGGGTAGTAGGATATTGTTCACAGCTTGTTTAACATAGTTTAAATTTGTTGACATTCACTTTGTGGCCTAGAATCTCAGTAATCGTGGAGAGCATTCCAGGTGAGCTGAAAAGGGTGTAAACCCTGCTGTTTGGGGCTAGCTACTCTGTCAGTGTCAACTGAATCAAGTTGGTGGAGTGTGTGGACATTCATCATATCTTGTTTTTGTGTGTGGGTGTATGTGTTTGTATGTGAAGGTACATATGTGTGAGGGATAGAAATAGCCTCAGGGGCTGTTTCACGTGCGCCATCTGCCTGTCTGCGTCCTTTCTCCCTCCCTTCCTTCTTTCCTCCATCTTTCTAACTCTTGCTTTTCCATGTTTAGAGACAGAGTCTCTCTACATAGCCTTGGCTGGCCTTGAACTCAGAGATCTGCCTGCCTCTGCGTCCCGAGTGCTGGGATTAAAGGAGTGTGCCACCACTGCCCTGCTTTCTCTTTCTTTCTAAAGATTTGTTTTCAATTTATGAGTATGGGTGTTGTCTGTGTGAGCATGTGCATGCATGTACAGGTGCCTGCAGAGGTCATGGGAGGGCACTGGATCCCTCTGAAGCTAGAGTTCCAGCTATTGTGAGCTCCCTGAAGTGGGTGCTGGGAACTGAACTCAGGCTCTCTGCAAGGGCGGTGGGCGCTCTCAGCTGCTGAGCCATTTGTCTAATCTCCCGCTCTATTTCTTTCTCTTTTTCCTTTTCCTTTTCTTTTTTTTTCCCTGGGTTTTCAAGCCAGGATGTCTCTGTGTAGTCCTCGTTGTTCTGGAGCTCACTCTGAACCCAGGCTGGCCTCAGACTCTGAGATCTGCCTGCCTCTGCCTCCCGAGTGCTGGGAAAAAGAGCATACCAGCATAGCTGGCTTTTTACACTGGTTTTGGGGATAGAACTCAGGTTTCCGTCCTTGTATTTTACTAACAGCTTTCTACTCAGCACATGGTTTATTATATCTTTCCCAATTTCTGTGTACTTCCTCTACCAATTGCTCAGAAACATTAAATACCCCAACTATGACTGTGTGTTTATTTCTCTTTTTTTGTGTGTGACATATATTGTAAAGATTTGTTTTAAGTACATGTACTTTTATAAACACAGTGTCTTCTTGGTGTAGCAATAGAAATAAAACTTTTTGTTATTATGTAATCTTTATACCTGGTAATGAATATTCCTTGTTGTGGTGTCTACTTTGTCAACTTTTAATTAGTGTTTTTTGTGGTATGTCTTTCCCTGTTTTAGTTTTATCGTATCTGTTTAAAGTGGTGTGTGTGTGTGTGTGTGTGTGTGTGTGTGTGTGTGTGTAAATGAATGTTCTTGTCTGTAGATATAGGCACGTCTGTGTCATTGTCATGGTGCTTGTCTTAACTAGAGTTTCTATTGCTGTGTTGAAACACCATGACCAAAAGTCAGGGAGGAAGGGGTTTATTTGGCTTACACTTCCAAACTGATAGTCCATCAGGACAGGAGCTCCAACAGGCCAGGTACCCGGAGGCAGGAGCGGATGCAGAGGCCACGGAGGAGTACTGCTGATTGGCTTGCTCTCCATGGCTTACTGAGCCTGCTTTTTTATAGAACTCAGGGCCACCAGCCTAGTGAACCACAGTACATTTAATTAAGAAAATGCCCTTCAGGTTTGCCTGCACACAACCCCATCTTATGGAGGCATTTTCTCAACTGAGGCTCCCTCTTCTCTGATGACTCTAGCTAGTGTCAAGTTGACCCAAGACTATCCAGCACAGAGCTTGTATGGAAGTCAGAGGACAACTTTTGGTGTTGATCCTTGCCTTTCCTGAGACATCCTCTTCACTCTTTTATGAGCCTGTCTCTGTCCTTCAGGTGCCTATCTATTCTTCTGTCTCTGTCCCCAGTGTCTCAGTAGAGGGTGCTGGGACTACACAAGTTGCATTGTTGTTTTGGTGGTTTGGTCGAGAAATGCCTCCTGCAGGCATTTTAAACCCTTGGTCCTGATGTTTGGTGTTTGGTTATGGCACTCGTAAGAAGTGCAGCCTTGCTAGGAGAGGTTCATCACCGGCAGCCGGCTTTGATGGTATACAGCCTTGGTCCACTTCCCCTGTTGCTCTCCTGTGCGGATCAGCCAGGGGCTGGTGAGATGGCTCAGCTCACTGGCTGCTCCTGGAGAGGACCCTGATTCGGTTCCCAGCACCCACACGACAGCTCACAATCATCTGTGACTCCTGCTGTAGGGGATCAGAGGCCTCCTTCTGGCCTCCAAGGACACCAGGCACACATGTACATAAACATACACACAGGTAAAATCCTCACAAACATAAAAAAAAAAAAAGATTAACCAGCTTTCTGCTTTGGCTGCCTGCTACCAAGCCTTCCCTGCCACTATGGACGCTCTGGAACTGTAAGCCAAAATAAACTCTTCTAAAAAATTGCTTTTGGTGATGGTATTCTATCACAACAACAGGAAGGTAATATACACAGCAAGTACCTGTATCCTCTGAGCCAACTCCCCATCCTCAAAGTATGGATGGTTCTTGTAGACAGTAGTTGGACCTTAAAAACAAACAAACAAATAAAACAAATACACGGCCGACAGTGGGGAGAGGGGATTTATTGGTCATTTTTATATGACTTGAAAAGACTTTTTATGTACGCTTAGATCTGCATATACAAGTGCACATGTACCATGGTGCTTATGACAGTCTAAGGGCATCTTTTGGGAGTTGAGTCTCAGTTTCCATCTTCTTGAGGCAGAGTCTCTTGCTGTTCTGGCTGAGTAGTGTATCCCAGGCCATCTGGTCTTCAGGCTTCTGGGCGTCTCCCCTATTTCTATTTCCCATCTCTGGGGGATTCCACACACACACAGCTGTATGCTGGGATTTCAGATGCACACAGCTGTATACCACTTTTTAGGGCTTTTAATGTGTGTTTTGGGGATTGAACTCAAGTTTTCAGCTTTGCATGGCAAGCGATTCTTTTTTTTTTTCCTGTGAGCCCTTTCCTCAGACTTCTTATATTTAATGCAATTATTGATATATTTGAATTACACTATTTCATTACTTCCTGTTGGCTTTGGTTTTCTTCCTTTCCTGTCTTCCTCAGATTAGATAAACTTAATATTCTATTTTAATCAGTTTTTGGCTATGTAATTTTTGTACATACATTTTTTTTCCTGTTTCCTCAGCACAGCACACATACCTGACATTTTGTTTTCCTTTTTTGCAGAGCTGGAGTCTAAATACAGAGTGCCATACATGAGAGATAAATGCTTTACCTCTGAGCTACATCCTTAGCTCCACACCTAGAAATTTATGGTCTACTTAGGATCCATATTTTATAAAAGCACGTAACATGTGGCAACCTTAGAACAACAGATGTTTCCTCTCCTCTCTAGCAAGATTGAATTTATTACATCCATATAGATACAAAATCCCATAAGACACTGCTGAATGTTTTTGCTTCCAACAGTCAGAGGTCAAAGGACAATTGGCACACCGGTTCCCAGGTCGATCCACATCCAGGTTATCAGGCTTGGCAGCTGCTCAGCCATCTTGCTGGTCTCACCTTCTCATTTTAGGCCTTTGATATTTTCATAATTTTTTACTCTTGTGTTGTTACTGTCACCGGAAACACTTGAAAGGTCAATACATGGGGAATATTAACTGGGAAAAACATATGGGATTCATACTTAGCTCAGTTTAGGTTCAAGTGGCTTCACTGTTTACAAGGTCATGACCCTGAATTTAACCTCCTTTAATCTCAGTCCTCACGGGGACAGTGGAGATAATGATAGTATTTGCCACGGAGAATTACTGTATCAAGGAAGACAATGCTAGTAAAAGACTGTGCACAGTGTTTGAAACTTAGTAGAGGCTTAACCTATGGCGGTTACAGATGTGCTGATAGTGATAATTATTGTTATGATATATAATGGGACAAAGTCACCACACTGTGAGTCAAATGGAAAAGGTTTGGGAGGCTATCACTTGGCCATTGTCTATACCTTGAACTACACAGACACCTTCTCTGTATCCCAGAAGGCCCGTGAGGTCTGAATTGACAAGATTGTTTTGATATTTTAGGATCAACAACTTTGGGAAATGGGGAATACTGGGTACAACACCATTCATCTCCCTCAGCTCATGTCAGTGGCAAGAATGATGAAAGACTCCTATATCTGCTAAGACAATGATTTTCAAGACAGGATGAACATCACCCAGTACCCCGAGGATACAAATTCTTTTTCTTTTCTTTGTAATAAATCTTTTTTATTTTTTAAATTTATTTTTAAATTGATTAACTTTACATCGTGATCATAGGCCCCTCCCTTGTCTCATCCTGGTCCCACCCTTGCTCCCACTTCCCTCATACCCTTCCCCTAGATCTCAGAGAGGGGGAGCCCTTCTCCCTACCATCTGACCCCAGCCTATCAAGTCTCATTAGGACTGCCTACATCCTCTTCCTCTGTGGCCTGGCAAGGTCGCCCCTCCATGGAGAAGGGATTGAGGAGCAGGCAACAGAGTTCATGTCTGCCCCTCTCCCTATTCTAGGGGACCCACATGGAGACTGAGCTGCCTATCAGCTACATCTGAGCAGGGGGTCCAGGGACTCTCCAGGCATGGTCCTTGGTTGGTGCATCAGTCTCAGCAGGCTCCCCCTGGGCCCAGATTTGTTACCTCTGTTGGTCGTCTTGTGCCCCCCCTCCACCAGGTCCTTCTATCCATTTGTATCCACTCTTAGGATACAAATTCTTGAAACCCACTATTGACCTAAGAAATCAGAACTGTGACTGGGGCCTGAGAATATGTAGTAAACAGAGTTCCCTGGAAATCCATATATGCACCAAAATTTGAGAAGCACATCTTTAGAAAGAAATAAAAAGTCATGGATACAGGGATAGGATGAAGAAAAAGAAGACAAAATAGCACGAGAAAAGAGGAGTCAGGCTACTGCTGTGGACTAGAGTGCCATCAACACCCTCTTTCTTTGTGTGTGTTTGTGTGTGTGCATATATAGAAGCAGACAAGCATGCACACACATGCATGTCGGGAGGTCAGAGGTCAATGTTCAGTGTCTTCCTCAATTGTTCTCCACTTTATATTTTGAGACAGGTTCTCTCATTGAACTTAGTGTTTCCTGATTCTGCAAGAGTAGCTGGCCAAGAACAACTAGAAAAAAAGTAGAAGGTGTCTTGGTAGGGTTTGCATTTAGGGGTGCATATGTGTGTGTGTGTGTTTATGGGCATGCATGTGAGCATGTGTACATATCCATCCATCCCCCCCCCCTTTTTTTTAATTGAGGCAGGTCCCCTCACTGGTCTGGAACTTGCCAAGCAGGCTAGGCTGTCTGGGAGCTGTCAGCAAGCTCCAGGGATCTTCCTATTTCTGTGTCTCCAGCACTGAGATTATAACCAAATGCCATCATGCCTGATTCTTGGATTCTGAGGATTGAGCTCAGGTCTCTGTTCTTGCAGGGCAAGCATTTTACCTACTGAGCCATCTTGTCAGCCCTTGCTTAGATCTATTTTTTATTTTTTCAAAATAAAAATAGCTTTACAGATCTTTCTGATTATAAAGATTGGGCATATCAACTGAAGAATAAAATGATAAATAAACTGAAGAATAAAATGCAGAAAGACATAAAATAGAGAAAGAGTTACTTGGAATTTCAACACTGGGGATATGCTATCTTGCGCTTATCTTCCTTTTTCCTTTAGACTTTTCTAAATGTGTGGACAGCCGTGCACATCCAGCGCACTTTAAGGTGTCACACATATTGTGAAATAGTGCCTCTCAATCATTTTTCACGTGTAATTTTTTTCTTGGTCTTGCTATGTAGCTGGCTGTAGTTCTCGCTGCCCTGCAGTTCTGTACATAGGCCAAGATGACTTGGAACTCACTGTGTAGACCGGGATGGCCTGGAATTCTCTTTGTAGACCAGGATAACCTTAAGCTCATTGTGTTCCTCCTGTCTCTGTCTCCTGAGTGCTGGGATTCAAGATATGTGCCACCACAGCCAAGTTCACTTGACAGTTTTGTAGAAATACTTTTATGTGTATTAGTGTTTTGCCTTCCTGTATATATACGTGCTATGTGTGTGCAGTTCCCAAGGAGGTCAGAAGAGGGCATCAGGTCACCTGGAACTAGCGTTACAGATGGTTGTGAGCTGCCATGTGGGTGCTGAGAACTGAATCCAGGTCCAAGAACACTAAGTGCTCTTGGCCACTGAATCAGCTCTCTAGTTCCTTGACATTTTTTAAGTAGACTTAAATTAATTTTTTTATTTAATTGTATGTGTATGGCTGTTTTGTCTGCATGTATGCCTTGTGTACCACACACATACGTGGTGCCCACAGAGGCCAGAAAAGGCTGTTGGATTCCTTGGGACTAGAGTTATAGATGGTTGTGAATAGATGGTTACAGATAGGTAGGTGGTGGGAAGAAAACCCAGGTACTGAGTGCTCTTTACTGCTGAGCTGTTTTCCAGCCCCTGGAGAACACTTTCCCATTCATAAATATGGATTTCTACTCTAGTCTTAGCTTCTAAACTTATATGTATGAGTGCATATATGTCTGCATGTGTGTCTGTGTACCACATGTGTCCCTGGTACCTACAAGGACAGAAGGTGGCACTGGAGCCTCTGGAACCAGAGTTAAGGATGGTTATGAGGTAACACGTAGGTGCTGAGATCCGAACCCAGGTAACTGATGAGCCATCGCTCTAGCCCTAGTCACTGTTTTTAACAGTGGTGTTGCTCTTTCTGACTTTCTTCCTGCTCTCCTCCAGGCTGAGTCTTCCTCCTGTTTTGCTTATTCTGCCTCATTCTGATCCACCACTTTCTTGGTGCCCAATCCCTTGTTTTGTCTCCATCATCGTAGCAACTTGATTCTCAGTTAAATTCACTTCCTGGTGTATCACTCATTTGTGAAACACTTCAGTGGCTCCCTCTGGCCTTCAGGGTGAAGTCATTGCTCTCCTCTCCTGTCACCTGCAGCCAGTCTTCTCCCTCATCCCTGACTGAGAGCTCAGAAATACAGAACTGCTCATGCTTCCAGCTGTTTGATTCCTTGCCGTTGCTCATGATGTGCCAGCTGCCTGGCACATGCTGGCACCCCTTAGAGCACCCAGGCTTACCTAGACAACCCTAATTCAGCCTTTGCAATTCCACTCTGTCATCACCTTTGTTGACATTGTCTCTGACAGGTTCGGGGTTAGATCCTCTCCTGTGCACTCCAGCAACTCTAGATTTCCCTCTGCTCTTGCTCTTATCACACTATATTAAAGTTATTGCATAGCCTTGTCATTGGTTTCTTATCTTCCTCAGGTTGGGAATCCCAGATCTCAAATATACCTGCTACTCAACATGTGTCTGTTGAGGGAACAGACCTTTTTAGGGCTTTTCCCCAGCTGCCAGGTTCTTCCTGGAGGTCTGTCCTTTGATTTCAACTTGGACCTCCGGTTGCCTCTTCTGCATCCATGGGCACGAGGCTGGCCTGGAGCTCTCAGAAATCTGTCTACTTCTGTCTCCCAAGTGCTGAGATTAAAGGTGTGCACCACCTCACTCGGCTACTTGCCATTTCTTTGATCAGTCCTTTTTGAAACACTTGTTCTGACCAGAGCTGTCTGCAGTTTTGTTGACTCCTGACCTCAATCTTACCACTCCCTTTAGCAATACCTAAGACCTTGACCTAACTCCTCACCAACTCTGTCTTTTCAGCACTTTCTATATAGCACAGGGTGGTTCCTCTCTACTCCACAGCTTGCTTCTTTTCTTTTCTACCACTTTTTTTTAATGGGATCATTGAATGTATCACACATTTGTCCTGACACTTCTAACACTTTATGGTATTGTTTTGATGATCTGTTTATCTCTTTTTAAACCTCTAGTCATTGAAGTTAAAAACAAGGACCAAGTCCTTTGTCTTTAGAGGCACAGCACCTACCACAAAAGGTAGCAAATGTTTATCAACGGGTGAACCGTTAAATAATTAAGATACATGTCTGAATAAATAGACATGTGGTAGGCTGGGTAGTGGTAGCTAACTAGTAAAATGGATCGATGGATGGGTGAATGGATAGCTGGATGGGTTTGGGTATGGGTTTATATTTCCTTCTTTCAAAGGGTCATATTGCATTATTCATGACTCTGATGCAAGCAACAGAAAGCCCAGTTCAAAAAAAAAAAAAAGCAAAAACGGAGAAATTGCTGGAGAGATGGCGCAGTGGTTAAGAGCACTCTCTGCTCTTCCAAAGTGCCTGGGTTTGATTCCCAGCACCCACTTGGCAGCTCACAGCTGTCTGTAACACCTATTCCAAGGGATCTGACACCCTCACACTAAAGCACATAAAAATCAAAATTATATTAAAAAGAAACAAAACTAGAAATTGGCCAGGTTCTAGCACATGTCTTTAATCTCACCACTTGGGGTCAGGCTGGTCTAGAGTTACAGGGCAGCCCAGGCCACCCAGAGAGACCCTGTCTTGAAAACTCAGAACTAAATCAAACCAAACTCAAACCCCCAAAACAAAAACAAAAACAAAAACCCCAACAAAAATCAAAACAACCCCCAACATTATCTCCACAGGCCAGCTGTGGCATAAGAGGATGGACCCATGCACTCCTCCTCCTAGAATACCTTCAGTTCATGTGCTTGCTCTGGTATTTCTGCCTCTACCCAATGTTGGGGTACAAGTCTCACTACCTCTACAAAAATGTCCTTTTGTCCACAGCCTAAGGAGGAAAGGAACAAATTCTGGAGAAGAGCTCTGATTTGTCTGGTTCAGGTGATGTGTCTGGTGCTCTTGGGGCTTGGGTGCAGTGTACTGTAATTGAAAGCCAGAATCCTAAGAAGTGGGAAGGAGCCGGTCCCCTGACCTGTGTGGAAGAATAAAGAAGCAAAGGATCCTGGGAAACACAAAACAGCCTCAATTCTACTTCTCTTGGTACTGTACATTTTCAAAAATGTTTGAGTAGGGTGAGGCTCAGTTATTATTTTTTTAGTTTTAAAAAATATTATTACAATTTATTGGATTTGTATCCAGCTGTAGCAACCCCCTCCCCATCTCCTCCCAATCCCACCCTTCCTCCCTCCATCTTCTTCTCCTATGCCTCTTCCCCAGTCCACTGATAGGGGAGGTCCTCCTCCCCTTCCACCTGATCCTAGCTTATCAGGTCTCATCAGAAGTGGCTGCATTTTCTTACTCTGTGGCCTGGTAAGGCTGCTCCCCCACTTAGGGGGAGTTGACCAGAGAGCCTGCCACTGAATTCATGTCAGAGACAGCCCCTGTTCACCTTACTAGGAAACCCACTTGGAGACTGAGCTGCCATGGGCTACATCTGTGCAGGGGTTCTAGATTATCTCCATGCATGGTCCTTGGTTGGAGTATCAGTTTCTGAAAAGAACCCTGGGCCCAGATTTTTGGTTCTGTTGCTCTCCTTGTGGAGGTTCAGTCCCCTCCAGGTCTTTCTATCTCCCCCTTCTTTCATAAGATTCCCTGCACTCTGCCCAAAGTTTGGCTATGAGTTTCAGCATCTGCTGCTTTAATACCCTGCTGGGTAGAGACTTTCAGAGGCCCTCTGTCCTCTGTTTCCTGTCCTGTTCCCTGTTTTCTCTATCTTCCAAGGTCTATCCCATTTGCCTTTTGAATGAGGAGTAATCATCTTACCCAGGGTAGCCCTCGACAGATGTGTGACTGTATCCAGAGAGGGCTCTGTTCTCTTTGAAACTTTGAGTTAGTTTGGAATGAACTGTTCTTTTCACCCTTGTAAAGGCAACAGCATGTGGAGATGAAGATATTTGCAAAACTCAAACATACCCTTTTGTTGCCTAAGACTTGGTTATAGCAGAGAACTAACTGAAACTTCTATGTACACATTCTTTTAAAATGGCAAATGTTTGGCTGGGCTCAGTGGCACACGCCTGTAATCCCAGCACTCAGGGAGGCTGAGAGGCAGGCGGATCTCTGTGAGTTTGAGGCCAGACTGGTCTACAAAGTAAGTTCAAAACAGCCAAGGCTACACAGAGAAACCCTGTCTTGAAAAAAACAAAAACAAAAAGGCAAATGTTCAACAAAGGATTGTAATAAAAGAAATTGGAGCTATCCAGGTGTGGTGGTGTACACCTTTAATCTAAGTGTTAGATTAAAGTACTTGGGAGGCAGAAATAGGCAGCTCTTTGTGAGTTTGGTGCCTGCCTTTCTTCTTTCTTTTGAAAGAACATGAAGTTGGGTGATGTGGTGGTTTGAATGAGAATGGCCCCCTTAGGCTCATATATTTGAATAATTGGTCTCCAGTTAGTGGAACTGTTTGGGAAGGATTAGCAGATGTGACCTTGTTAGGCAGCGTCACTGGGGGTAGGCTTTGACGTCTCAAAACTCCACACCAGGCCCAGCATCCCTCTGCCTGCTGCCTGCTGCCAGTATGTAATGTTTTCGGCTACTGCTTTAGTGCTATGATTGCCTGTTTCTCACAATAATCACAGATTAACCCACTAAAACTGTAAGCAAGACCTCAGTTAAATGTTTTCTTTTGTGAGTTGACTTGGTCATGGTTTTTCTTCAAGGCTATAGAACTGTAACTGTAACAGGTTGGTAGGGAAGTGGAGAGGATTTGGGAGAAGTTGGGAAGAGAAAGTACGATCAAAATATATTGTATAAAAAATAGAAATACACCATGAGGAAAAGAGCTGTTTAGCATTCATTCCTTATAAATACTGTTTTGTTTTCAAATATTTTATTATTTTAAAAATTAACTTAAAAATAATAATAGTAAAAATAGATAGAACACAAAAGCAGACCCAGAGGCCAGTGAAGTAGAGCAGAAGGGCCAGGAATAAATCTATGTGCATACATGTCAACTAATTGTTAAAAAAGGAGTGGCAAATGTACAAATGGGAAAAAAAGTTTGGTAAATACCAAGGGAAAAGTGATCAGCATGTCTACAGGCTCTATCTCACGCTAAGCATGCGTGCACACACCCTAGCACCAACAAATGTCACTCAGAATGAATTAAGTATAAGCACCTGAAACCATAAGCAAACTCCTGAAAGAAGACAAGGGAAGTGCCGTGACATTGGTTTTGGATTTGACACCAACATAATAATCAGCAAAAGCAAAAATAATAGATCTAAAGGGAGCGGGAATCTTCACAAGAAGGGAAACAACAAAAATGCGTTAGGGAGTGGGAGAAAATGTTTGCCTATGGTTTGCTTAACAAGTATCTTGAACACCTATAATCCCAACACTGGAAGCAGAGGGAGGAGAATCAGGTGTTCAAGATCATACATGGAGCTTATGTGTCCAAACTAGGCTACAAGAGACACTACCTCAAAAAAAAAAAAAAAAAAAAAAGCAAACAAAGTCCATAAGTAACCCAATAAAAATGACTACAAAAAATCTGATTAGACGTTTCTTTTTTCTCCAAAGATTGCAGGATGCAGGCAAACATAGGGAATGCTTAGTGACCTGGGACTCTGCTTGGCTTGGATCACCTCTCCCCCAACTCCATTCTATTGCATTTGTCACCCCAGCTTTCTTACCTGCGTGTACTAAGCCCATCTCACCCTCAACAATGCAACAGATAACACTGAACCCCTCCCTGCATTGGGTTATGCCTGTAGTGTTTTTTTCCAGGCAATAAGATGTCTCTCCTCTCCTAGTAGCTGTCAAACTTAGTTCCTATTAAATATATTCTCAGCGTGTCTGGGAATGGAGAGTAGAAGGGTTGGTCCAGCCTGAACTGTTGTTCTCTCGATGTGCAGGAAGGAAAACTGGGTCTCCAAGTCAACTTTCAGGGAGCTGTCCCTACTTACCAACTTACGCCCTCGACGTGCCTGTGGAGGCAGGAGGATCACTTCACTTTTGAGGCCACCCGGGTCTGCATAGTAAATTCCAGACCAGCCGGGGTTAAACAGCAAGATGCTGTAAAAAAAAAAAAAAAAAAAAAAAAATCAAAACTGTACCAAATCAAACTGAACGAGGAAATTCAGACATTATGGTAAGGGACATGAGCCATGAATGATATGACCCAATCTATAAATAAAAGAACCACCCATGTTACACCTCTTAGTAACAAACTCTTCTCCCAAGTCTCATAGAAGCCCCAAACCATAATCTTAAGTATCTTCATTCATGTGGTCCGTTATGTCCTTATAGAGTGCTCATACTTTCTATTGCTTTAAATAAAATTTCCCTGCTACTTTTGCAGATATGTGAGAGTTTTTTTTTGCAGATATGTAAGAGCCCACGAACCTGGAAACACCTGACCTCGCACCATGTATAGTAGCATTCACAATGAGAATGAGCCTTAGTCTTTTTAACTGTTTTTTTTTTTAAATTAATTACAGTTTATTCACTTTGATCCCAGCTGTAGCCCCCTCCCCCACCTCCTCGCAGTCTCACCTTTCCTCCCTCCCTCCTCTTCTCCTATGCCCCTCCCCCAGTCCACTGATAGGGGAGGTCCTCCTCCCCTTCCTTCTGATCTTAGTCTATCAGGACTCATCAGTACTGGCTGCATTGTCTTCTTCTGTGGCCTGGTAAGGCTGCTCCCCCCTCGGGGGGAGGTGATCATAGAGCTAGCCCGTGAGTTCATGTCAGAAATGGTCCCTGACTCTTGATTGGATGGTGATATGGCTTTCGTATGGTTTGCGTGTCTCTGGAGGCTTTGTGTGCTGAAACTAAGTTACTGTTGTGAGGTGTTGAGAGGGTCAGAGCCTTTGGGAATGATAAGGGCAGTGTCTCAGGGTAGGGCCTTTGGGAATGATAAGGGCAGAGTAAATTCATAAGGGTGGAGCCCGGTGATGACATCTGGCGTCTTTATAAGGTGGAGCCACACTCCCTGCTGCTTGGCTTGTGGACTCTGCACTGTCTAGAAATTCTACTGTGAGAAGGCTATCACCAGAAGCAGGCCCTCAACTTTGGACTTCCGGAATTATGATCTGAAATCAACTGTGACAGGGGCTGAGACCTTAGCACCACTGACTCCATGATGAAGTGCCACTCACGCTATAAAGCTCAGCATGTACAGTACCACCAGCCAAAATGAAAACAAAGTCCATATAGGTCCATATAGGTCCGGGGAAGTCTCTAAATGTGCCAATCTTGCCTTTTTTTGGTTTCTTTTCTGTAGTTCTGCTACTGGCTAACTGTTCTTGTTAATTGAAGTACATCAGCCCAGAACATGGTTTTTGTGCTTAAAAGCTTACCCTAAGAAAGGCTCAGGGCTACCCTGGGATCCTAAACACCCAGGCTAATAAAGACTTTCGTTTGGCTTACATCCATGTCCAAGCTTTTAAATGGACAGACCCAAGAAAGGTTACGACAATGTACCTGCACCAGGTTGCCCCAGCATGTAGGGGCACTAAGTGCAGGCTTCTTGCCCTTCTGTCAGAGGTTTCATGGGGGAATGGATTATCAGGGGCCACTGAAGGACTGTTGACAGAGTTGTCGACTACAGAATGTCAGCTAAGAAAGCCCAACTTTGTACATCGGAGACTACCTATCTTGGCTACCAGCTGAGGGGAGACAAAAGGAGCCCCTCTCACAGTGGGATTGCTGCCATCACCCTGCGGGTCCCAACTCCAGAGACTAAGAGGCAGGTTCAGAAGTTTGTAGGTGCAGCTGGACATTGCTGCCTCTGGATACCAGAGTTGATAGAAATAGCAAGGCCTCTACACACCTGCACAAAGGGGCCACTGAGCCCTGATCTGGACTGAGCCTAAACAAAAGACAAAAGGGTAATTTTAACCCACACTTTGAGGCCATGGAAACACCCTATGACATACTTGTCCAAACAATTGGCTCCTGTAGCCACAGGATAGCCCCACCTGTCCAAGAGCTGTGGAGGTTACAGCTAGTTTAATGATAGACAAGTAAAATCTAGGTCGGGATCTTCTACTCACAGCATCCACAGTGTGGTTAAAGCCCTCTTCTCAGGAGCACCAGCACGCTGGCTGGCTAATGGTCATGTGACCCAGACCCTCCTCCTGGCCCACCCTTGAGGCTGGTTTGAAAAACCCACCACCATTAATTTAGTTACCGTTTTGCCTGACGATGCAGGTGTTCATCCATGGCTGTCATGGGATGAAAAGATGAAACCAGGAGGGGAGCTTCAGCAGTTACTTTAACCAAAATGATCTGGGCTCAAGCCAGGCACCTTAGCTAGGAAAGCGGAACTGATTGATCTGACCCAGGCTCTCAGATGGGGAAAAGGAAAGTCCATATACACAGACTGTCATTCAGTATGTCTTTACTACCGGGCATGCCCAGAATATGATCTAGAAGAGAAGAGTGAGAGCGAGAGCGCTTCTCACCACTAGGAAAAAGGACATTAAAAAATCTTGGTCCTCCTGGAGGATATTCGGCTTTCCCGCTAACTTGCTGTCGCCCATTGCCAGGCTGCTGACCTGGCTGCTCAACAAACGGTCCTAAGACCAGTGTGGCCTTCAGATTCTGAAAACATACCGAGGCCTGGTGCTACCTGAGACTCCATGGTCAAAACAAAACAAAACAAAACAAAACAAATCAAAACAAAACAGGACAACTCAAACACAAAGATTAGAGGAAGACACCAGAGAGAAAGATCATTCTCCAAGAAACAACTGTCAGGACTCTGGTAATTGACCGTCACCAGACTGCTCATCCAGGGTCTACAAATGAGTTGCTCAGACAAAGGCGTGTTATTTCTAGACTGGACAGCCTAGCATGGGATGTCTGAGTCAGGTGCCTGGTTTGTGCCCAAGTAAATTCAAAACAGAGAGCCCTTACGCAGGAAGTGGTCTGAATAAGAGACCAAGATCCTACTGAACTCTGGAAAAATTTACTACACCAAGATCTGACGTGCCAGGGGAAGATACAAGTACTTGCTAGTTTTATAGGTACCTTTTTTTGGAGGTGAAAAAGTGTTCCCCACCCAGGTTGAAGCTGCTCAAATAGTATCTAGGAAGAACCTCCTCCAGGAACTGGTCCTCTGACTTGGCCTCCCCCTAGCAATGGGGTCCAACAGTGGCCTGGTGCCCATAGCCAAAACCACTCAGTTAATAGCTAAAGCTTCAGACATGGATTAAAAACTTCATTTTGCATATTGTTATTAATATTTAATGTTTATTTAACTTTTAGTTAAACAGAGGTATTTCTAAACCAGCTGTGTACCCAAATCACCATACAGAGATAGGATTTATTTAATTAACCTAGAGCACAATGGTGGGCAATAGTTACTCCATCCTAAACCTTTAACCCCGCATAGCTTCCGCCCATTCAGACTTGCCACATTATACTTGCTTTTTAGTCATATCTTATGTCTGGTTCCTCTCTCCTGGTGTTTCCAGGTCTTTTCCTCTGAGATCTCTCTTTTCAGAACCCTTCTCCCACTCACTTCTCTCTCCTCCCCTCCGGTTCAGGATAACCCACCCTACTCTCTCCATTGCTCAGCACTGGCTGTTTGTTTTATTGTCAATACAGAGAACAAATGGTGGCATGTTTACACAAACAAGACAGGTGATGCTTAGAATAAGCACCACAATACAATGTCTGGATTGAAACAGGATAATGGGGTAGAGAAATCAGCATTTGAATGAATAAGGGTAAATTGTATACATTCCTCAAGAGCATTATACCAACACCATATAGACCTTAAAGTTCTGGACAGGTTAATAAGACATTAAAAACTCTTAACAAAACGCTCATTTTGGAGTCCAACAAAACCTCTTCTTTTGTTTTGCTTCAGCCTGCTACACCCCATATAGGGAGGATTTACTTGGCTTTGGGATTGTTTAGAAGACTTCCCACACTGTTTCCCAGGCTCAGAGACCAGCAGTTGGCATAACTCTCTAACCATTACTTTTCAGTCACTACAGGCCTTCAATTCTTCACACAGGTTATCCAAGAGACCTTAGCTGACCTCTGAGTCCACTGCCAGTTTCCCCTCATTTGAGTCTAATGGTCCCATTGGGGTCAAGCAAATATCCAAAGGAGCACTGGAACTAATCTGAAAAGAACCCTACAAGGTGATTCTCTCCACTCCTATGATGAAGGTAGCTAGCATTAGACCATGGATCTACCTCACTCACATCAAAAAAGTGGAAGCCACAGATGCACCTAAAGGACTATCTCCTAACTATGTAGACATAAGTTTTCATTGGTCCTTGGGCCCTTCCATTCTCTGCCCCTTTACCTCCTCCTGAGACTTGTGTTTGGTATAAATACAGGGTCATTGTCCAATACCCACAGCCCCCAGGCCTGGACTGGAAATGGAGGAAGACAGATACAGGGACTGTAGACCAGCAACCCATGTTTCATCTTGACCTTTTACTTGCTGATATGCCTACTCTGTGTCTGATTGTACGAACAAGGAGAAAGATATGGGAGTTTACCTTTTGAGATAGAAATACAGAGTTTATAATTTTATGCATGCCCTATAGCTGGGCCCCCTAATTGCCCCAAACAAGGGCAATTGCAAAAATTGGAGTTATAAAACTGAGGCTTCCTGAAAAATTCCTTTAAAAAGTTTCTGGCCTTTGTGAAATAGAAAATAACCTGGGGATTCACATTCTATGCCACAAGAAGGGACTTTGGGGATAGAGTGAAACATTCCTAGACAGAAATAAGCCAGGATTGCTGGTTATGTTTAGATGCCCAGTCCCTGTGGTACATAGGAACTAGCCAGACTGTCAGTCCACTGGCTGACAAAACTTGTGGCTGGGGCAGCCCAAAATCATATTAAAGGACTTAGAAAGGGTTAAAAATTGTCTAATATCCAAAACTTTTAATCTAGGTACTTCCTCTTATTCTGATGCCTGCTATTCTGCCTTATGGAGTGGTTCATCTGGATAACAGCAATATTACCCAGCCCCCGAGCCTAACTGGTGGGCAGGTACCAAGGGTTTGACTCAGTTTGCCTCCTCTGATGCTTTCCAAACTAGGCAGACAGCTTGATCAGAACCTAGAGGTTAAATGTTTTTGTTTTTGAATTGAAAGAACACTTAGATTCCTTTGCAGAAATTATCCTACAGTCCGGGCTTGGTGGCACACTTCTATAATCCCAGCACTTGATGAGGCAGAGGCAGGTGGATCTCTGTGAGTTCTGAGCTCAGCCTTGAGTACAAATTGAGTCCAGGACAGCCAAGGCTACACAGAGAAACTTTGTCTCAGGAAAAAAAAAAAGAAATTATTAAAAATTGAAAAGGTTTATTAGACTTACTTCTCATGAGATAAAGGAAACTATGTTTGGCATTCGGGAAAAAAACCTCTTATTTCTGTGCTAATTGATCAGAAGTAATTAAAAAATAATCTTGTCATAGTTGAAAAAAAGCTCAAAGAGTGAGACAGAGACATAAATCAGATAACCGAAAATAGTCTTTATTCTTTTAGTCCCCTTGACTACTCTGCTATCAGGACTGATGAGGCCTTTAATTCTTATTCTGACTGGATTAGCAGCAGGGCCCTTCATCTTGAACTAAAACATGAGTCCATGGTTTGATTCATTCACTAAAACCAATGGGGAATGTAACAGAGTCCTAGACCTTAGCACAACTGACTCCATGATGGAAGTTTTTTTTAAATTTTTGAGGTTCTGGTTAACTGTTCTTATTATGTAAAGCTTGTCAACTCAGAACATGGTTTTTGTGCTTAAAAGCTCATCCCGAGAAAGGCTCAGCGCTATGCTGGGATCCTGAACACCCAGCCACGAGCCAGCTAATAAATACTTTCTATTGGCTTAAATCCATGTCTAAGCATCCTTCTCTGGTGAATTCTCCACAACAGAACATCTAAAAAACTGATTAGTTGGTCTGCCTCAGTTGTTCTGTTATAAAAATGAAGAGCTAAGACAGAGTTATCAAACTGTGAAAAGAAAGCAAGTGTTGCTTAGGACATGGAGAAAACTCATACATTGCTCTGGTAGGAATGCAAATCGGTAGAGCCATTGTGCAAAGCAGTATAGAAGCACCTCAAGACATTACAAATGAAACTATTCTATGATCATATGACGAATTCTGGGTACATAGCCAAAGGAACCAATATCAGTATCTCAAAGAACTGTATGTGTGACCATGTCCACTGCAGTGTTAGTCTCCAAGACATGGAAAAAACCCAATTGTCCCTATGCTTGAATGAAAAAATGTGGAGCAAATGTAATGGAATGATACCTACCCCTAAAAAGGAAAATCTTGATATCTGATGTTAACATGGGGAAACTAACGAACACCGGCTACGTGAAAGAGGCCTGGTGCAGAAAGACACCAAACTTCCCTGGGAAGTTTTCTTCAACCCGACACATTCTAGAATCACGTGGTAAGAGGGTCTCAGCAGAGGACTGTTGATCAGGGTGGCCCATGGCAGATTTTTCTCCTTACTTTAAGGTGGGAAGACCTACCCTGCACGTTTGAGTAGCAAAATCCATAGGCAGAAAGTGAGCAAACTTGGCCTGGGGAGATGCTGTTTCCCCAAAGGTCCTGAATCCAATTCCCAGCAACCATACGGTGGCTCAGAACCATCTATAGTGAGATCCAGCGCCCTCTTCTGGCATGCAGGCACACATGCAGGTAGAACACTGTATAAACAAATTTTAAAGAAAGCGAGCAAACTGGCATGCACTCATTCTCACTTTTGACTGTGGATGTCATGTGAGCAGTTGTTCCTTGACTTCTTTGCAATACCTTGGAGTTGTGAGCTGAAATAAACCCTCTGTCTCCAAGTTTATTTTTGTCAGGATATTTTGTCACAGAAACTGGAAACGAGGATGCTCAGTCACGCGTGTAACCTAAAAAAGTTCAATTCATGGGAACATGCAGTGGGATACATACCATTCCATCAATCAGGGTGTGTGAGAAGTGGAGAGATCTCTGTCACAGGGAAGAAGTATCAGTCACAAGATGAATTAACTCTAGGCACCTGATGGCATAATGAGTGACTGCAGCTGGTGATAATTACTGGACACTTGAAATATGCTAAGGTGGTAGATTTTAGATATTATCCTTCCAACACACAAGCTAAGTTGTGGTCCTAATATCAATGAGCCTGATTTTGATAATCATCTCAGTCCATATATCCAAACATCACACTCTATCTTAAATACATGAAAGCTTTATTTGTTAATTATACTTGGTACACATTGGGAAAAGAATCCTCCAAGTTCAACAAGAGCTGACTCTCAAGTTAGTAGCAATAACGATAACAGTAAGAAGGAAGAGCATGGAGAGGCAAGAGGATCTCTGTGAGTTTGAGGCCAGCCTGGTCTACAAACAGAACTCAGGACAGCCAAAGCTGTCTCAAGAAACCGATAACAGTAAGATACAGATTTAACACTTCTGTACCGACACCAATGAAGTCTTTACAATGAATTGTTTTTGTGGGATAGGTAAAATCCTTGTTAGAGTTACACAGGGTCAAGGTCACATAATAGAAAAGCAGGAGCTGAGCCTGGAATACGCCTCTTCAGATTGCGTACTTTACATTCTCATACTACACATTTTCCAGAACAGGGCTGTTCTATGCAATTAACAGCAATGGTGCTTTTCCAGTAGGAAAAGGGTAGATGGTAGCTAGACCTCTGCTCTGTGGCAGAACACTGTGTCCTCGAACCCCGAGGAAATAAACAGGAATTAGCACTTCTCCAGGAGGTCCCTGGAGAGCTGGGCACCAGAGCCTTGCACCTAGCAGCATCCTCTCTTACACTTCCTGTGTATGTGTGTCTCTGTGCACATATAAAAGGTGACACACACTACAGGGCACTGCAGGAGAAAATCAAAGTCTTCATCTCTTTTGTCCAAACTGTAAATAAATCCATTTTTCTTTACCAATTTTTGTTGCCCAGTATTATTTTTTGGAATGCAGAGAAACTAAGATGATTGGCTATTGAGCCAGGTGTCTTCTTACACTAGAAGATACACAGTGCTAGGGTTGGGTTTGGGGTGCTATGGAGTCCCTGGAGAGAGAATAGAAATGAACCACAAAATGGTGCTTGCCACAAAAGCACTGCGATTGGCACCCTCTTTCTTTGGGTCTCTGCTCAGTTACTGTACCTTAAGGGAAGCCTTCCCCATCACCCCATTTCAAATAGCAGCCCTGTCTCTGAGACACCCAGTTTAGGTTTTTCAACAAGGTATTTCTGCCTCCTGACATTGGGAGACACATTTATGTCTGGCTATAACACCCTCACCCCTACCGTTGGAGAGCAATTCCTATGGTGCTGAGGCTGCTGCTCAGCACCGCAGGGCTGGCGGGGGAGGGGGGGATACAGTGCCTGACACAGAGTAGACAATATAGTTGAGTGAATAAACCTGAGTCCCTAAGAAAATACTTCCAATTTGTTCCTATCATAGCCCTTGTCCACAAGCGGATGCCGTCTGTAACTTAGTATAAACCCACGGAATTTTATATTCCCGTTGACACCGAGCTGGGCCTGCACTCTTCTTGGATGAATTTAAACTCTTCTCACCTATTGCCGAGTCTCCATGTCTTCTCCCATTCTGTCAATTGCAGTTCCCGGAAAAGACCACATCCACATGAAAGATTCTGTAGCAACTGACCAATCAGAAATCCAGACCGGGAGACGGGAGTATTGTAGATCAACTGCCAAAATGACCTCCAGCTAACTTGTCCCCCTTAAAAGCCATTAGTGACCAGGCTCTGAGTCTGACCTAATGCCATTGTTACTGCCAGGTAAAACTTTTGGAATGTGTTCACTGAGTGGGACTGCTAGCTCCCACCCATCCCCAGACCGAGCCTCAGTCCTTTGAAGAGGTGTCCTTTCCCTTCCAGGACTATTTTTCTAGTGTTCCCACCACGGTATGGGGCAAACCCACCTCCATCTATGACATTTTGTTCTATATGTATGAACATTCACGTAACCTCTACCATGGAGGAGAGTTATATCACATCTAACTTTCATGTGAGTTTCTGGGCATTGGTAACTCATCTTCAGCTCAGAACAAATTATCTTATTCCTTTTGGAGTGAGAGCTGTGTTTTGCAGTTTTCATTTAAGTAGGCAATGAAAAGTATTCCAGATCAGGGTATAGAAGGATCATTTCAAAACAGTGTAGCACAGTGCAATAGTACTACATGAGCTTAGGTCTGTAGTCACAGCTGTTCTCTCAGGTTTGTTATCGGAGACATCCTCAAAGGAAAACTGAAAGACCAAAACATTGACACAAACTGGCTGAACTGGGGGAGGGGAAAAAAAACAAAACAAAACAACAACAACAAAAAAAAACCCTGCCATTTGCTCTGTTTCCAGCTTTACAACTTACAGAAAAAAAAAAAAAAAAGCTAGGAAACACAGGTTGTAGTTTTTCGGTGTGGGCAGCAGGGTGGGCAGTTCACCACACCCCCCCCTCCGAGGGTTTCCAAGCTCGGCTCTGGGGGCCTGTCGCTCTAGCTCTGCCGCTTCCGCTGCATCGCTTTCTTTGCGGTTTGCTTTCAGGTCCGTCAATCTCAGTCATCCTGCAAATGTATTTCTTGTATTTTCTCTTGACTTCATGCTTTATCTTTGTCACGATTCCACAAAGTGAAATTTCTGGAGTCAAAGTTGTGTGGTCAGAGCTGACTTTCCTGGGTCCCTTCCTCCCCACAAGAAATTGTCAGGGTGTCATTTCCACCCTAACTACACTCTCTGCAGCTTAGTGAAAACCTTGGGTCTGAGCCAGGTCCTCTGCATGTATATTATAGCTTTCAATTTTTGATATTTTCATGAGACTCCAGAGTGTGGGAACCAGTGGGTCTCTGATTCTAGTGTCTTCTCTTGGGCTCCTTTCCTTCTGTTAGTTTGCCCTGTCCAACTTCGATGTGATGACTTTTGTTTTATCTTATATTTTGTTAAAGCTAAAAAAAAAAAAAAGACTCTTGGGAGTCTTAATACTCCTGGGACACAGACCAGGTGGCCTGTTAACCTTCAGTTAACTCCCTAAGATGAACAAATAATTGAAGTTCAGGAAACATTCCAGGCGAAACTCTTAGGAGGTTAAGATGGAGGGACTGCCTGATCCCCACCTCCTCGAGTCCTTTACCCTCCACACCTTGGAGATCTCCCTCGGGTTCCAAAAGCCTGAGACAAATTAGGACTCTTAAAGAGAGTCGTCTTATATTCCAAAAGGCTAGGGTGAGAATCTAGGATCATCTCCCAAGAAACAAAGGCTTTTCTTTCGCCTTTTCCAGAGGGAGATGGGGGTGGGAAGGGGCAGATGGACAGATAGCTGCTTCTCTCTTGGATACAAGCAGAGAAAATTATTTTCTCTGTCATGGGTGTGGAGTGTCTGCTGCTTGTGGCCTGTGGGACTGGGTAGGAAGAAGCAGTATAGGCCGTGTGTCCTGCATCTGTTTTTGTCCCCAAGAAACCCTCATCCATGACCCAAGTACCTCATTTTTCTGGAGCATTCATTCATAAATATGAAATGTGTCAATGTGCAAGGGGAGGGCAAGTTCCCAAACTCTTCAATTTCTTGACAAAGCAGTCCTCTACTATCGGAAGTGGCAGTCCTTTTCAATTCTTGCCCCTGTAACAGGTGTGAACTTGCCTCCTGGAGGGATAGACTTCATTTTCTTGGCTGTCTGTGAAATTGAACACAGATCCATTTTAGACACTCCCATTTTCTTGGTTGTCTCCTTGTGAGCATTGCCTTTCATGCCTGTTAATCAAGTCACATGGGCTCTTTATTCAACAATAGTATCAGAATAGGCATGAATATAGACCAATATGGAGTAAAATTTAAGAAAAAAAATGTTAAAAAAAAAGAAAAATTGTGTTAATTCTCTTTCTCCCCATCTACTTTTCTTCCACACTTTTTCATTCTCTTCTTCCTCACAAGGTCTTAGCCTGTTTTCTGTTACCAAACAGCAAGAAGGTCCTTGGTACCCACTCTTTGCAGATCCAATGGAAAAGATAGCAGCAACTTCCCAATTGATGGGAAAGGGCCCCTTTGAGGGGTTTACTGAAGGAAGCCTGTGCCCATTAGAAACATCCTGTCTGACATGGAGGAGGCAAACCTACAAAAAGGGTCCTGGTTTCTCTTGTGGAGACTCCATGCAAGGAAAAGAGAAGATATTGGTTTGGACTCTCTAAAGCCTAGAACTTAGAATACATACTAGATATGACATCTTGACTCCACTTTATCTTGGATCAGCTATGGCAAAAGCAGCCCAGGAATGGAGTATGAGTCGGATCCCTGTCCCCTTGGGTTGCGGGTCACAGAAGCAGTGTCTGAGCAGGACCTACCCACAGCCAGAAGAAAGAACAGGGTATCTGCAAGCTGTGTGTGGGTGGCAAATGAGCCAGCTGCTAAGCAGGGGGCCAGAGACCAAGACAATGGGGTGTAGCCTCAGAGCTGAGGACTGAAGGCGGGAGTAGGATGGAGGCCACAGCTGAACAGCCATGTGGGGTATGGCTCTGAAGGTCAAGGTTTCTCCACGGAAGACCAGTTAGCAGGCCACGACGGGCAGACTGCTTCAGCAGAGTGTAACCGGAGCAAGGGGCTGCATGGGAGCTCACGAGAGAATGAGGGCTCTCCTAACTGTAAGCTCTGAGTGTAGAGAAGCCAGAGGAGTCCAGGACTTTCGGCAAACTTGACCTTCCTTGGTCTCTGAAACGCCAGAAGCTACTAGAGACCCGTGTTGGGTGTTAAGTTGGTGAGGACATGGCTTGGAGCTGGAGTGGGGTGGGGCGGGGTTGGGGATGGGGACGGGGCCACACACTCTGGTTCCAGTCAGCAATGTCCTTTTCTTGTGGGTATCACACCAGGAGGGTTCAAGCATGGAAAGTCTCCCGCTGGGTATCCAGTATGTGTTTGCGGAGGGGACCAAGCCCGGTCAACCACATTCTTAGTACTTATCTCGTTCTTTACTTGCATCTCACTGGCAAGGGTTCCAGGCACTCTGGGAACTGGAACAAGCTGGTGGCAGAAAATGAAAGACAAGTTAAGGTTGGAGTGGACCCATAGGCAAGACACTGGTTTGGTTCCTTTTTTAGGTACCGACAGTCACTCTTGAAGGCTCCTGGAAAGGGGTTGTTGTTGTAGATGGCATTTGTGCACCCGGACAGGGTGTCTGCTCATTGCCTGTTAACCACTGAGCATTTAAAATAGGACCCTTGCAACTAGGAAGTAGAATTTAAACTGTAGACTTTTAAGTTGTAATTTTTTTTAAATTAAAAACTTACTTATTTTTAATTTATGTGTGTGTGGAGTTCACATGTGCCACACTTGTATAGAGGTGATTTCAGAGGCTGAGAGGGTGTTAGATTCTCCAGAAGTGGAGTCATAGGCAGATCAGAGCCTGATGTGAGTTCTGGGAACTAAACCCAGATGCTCTGCAAGAGCAGCAAGTGTGCTTAACCACTGAGCCATCTCTCCAGCCCTAAGTTCTACGTATCTGAATGCATTTCAGTTTAAATGAAAAGGGCCACCACAGTGGCTAGTGGCTGTTCAATAGACGGCAAGGCGCGTGATCCCTGTGTGATCCCTTAGGCAACCACCCACACTTGTTCCCAAATGGGAACAAGACATCAGCCTGTCTGCTGGTTTCTGCCCTGCAGGTGGCAGTGTCCCACAGAAGACCAGCTCTTCTTTCCTCCCAGAGGCTCACCCAAGTGTGGCGACACTACAACAGTCTGCAGGATCTGGTTGTAATCCCGAGACTCGGCCACTGTAGACTAGCTGGAGATGGCAGGAGCATTTTAGGTTATCTAGGAAGCCTGTGGAGCTCAAGATAGAAGGGGCAGGGGTGATGTTAGAGAAATGGGCTCCTGCTAGGAGCAAGCTAGCTTAAGGGGCATATGGCTCTGATGGTGGGAAGAGAAGCCCAGTTCCTGCTGGCAATGATTTTGGCATGCTCAGTTTTTGCGTGTCTCTAAGGTCAAGGTACAGACTCCATAAAAGCCTTTGACAAATCCTGGGAGCACTGGACCAGAGGGGGAATTCCGGAGTTGCAGACCATGCCCATGAAGCCAGGGCATTCTACATCAGAGGCTGGGGGAACGTCTCTGTCCCCCAGGACAAGCACTAGGGCCTTGATGCGAGTGCCTCACTTGCCTAGAGAGTATACAGCTAGGAGGCCTGTGTTCCCTGGCTGCTAGGAATGGGGTGAGCACAGACAGACCGAAGGCCAAGGTCGAGTCCATTGTCCTGCATGACCTCACAAGGAAGGGCATTTGCTCCCAAACAAGAAGAACCTACCGGTCAGTCCTACTGTCATAAAACTGTCCCCACCCGCACTGACTCCACCCTCGCCCAGGGGCAACTGTGAGGCTGAGGACCCTGTTGCAGATCCTGTTGAAGGTCTTGCCCACATGCTCAGATAAACTGCCTGGTGAGGCCACACCATCCATCCATTGCACCGAGCAGGGCAAGCAGAATACCTCAGGCACTGCAAAGTGTGTCTCCAGGGCAGCGAGTCCAGGTGACAGCGGGAGGATCCAGGTGAGGTCTGGCACGTAGAGTCATGTCCTGCATTAAGAGACCAAAGACGGACATCTGACACAGGTGATGACTGCAGTTTCACCTGAGCGACTCTTTTCCTTTTTTCCCTGGCAGTAACTCACTGTCAGGGCCAGCTGTGTCCTGACACCGGTCCCGGAGCAGAAGGTTTAGCAGTAAGCACATGAAATGGGCTTGAGGGGCTCTCGTCAAGTTCCAGTTCTGTTGGAACATTAGCAGCAGAGCTAGCCAGGGACACCACAGAATCTAAAGGCGTTTGGTGAAGGTGGGTGGTCTCCAGGATCTCTCTGGCTGTTTGACTTCTGAGTTGCCTTTTACAGTTACTTTTATGTATGTGAGCGCTTTGTCCAGGTGTGTGCGCAAGCTCAGCATGTGTGTGCGCAAGCTCAGCATGTGTGTGCAGTGCCTGAGCAGCCCAGGAGAGCGCTGGATCTCCTGAAGCGGGAATTCAGAGGTTTGTACTCTATCATGTGGGTTTTAGGAGCTGAATCTCTGCAAGAGTAGCCAGGCCTCAACTGCAGTCTCCTCTCCAACTCTTTTGAGCTGCTTTTTAGTACAAAGCCAACTGTAGAGGCAGTGAATAGCAATCAGTAAAGAGCTCTATCTGGCTCCTGAACACCACCCTCACCTTGGGTGGAGTGGAAGGGCCGGGTAGTGGGGTCTGGTGGAGAAGAATGAACATCTGTGACGAAGCCTCAGGCCCAGAGAACATGCCGATAGGACCTGCCTCACCTGCTCTGCCCTCTAGGTCTGGCTGAGACCTGGGGACGTAATCTCCATCTTTTATCTTTTCTCCTCACCATGCTACACACAGTGAGAAGGTTCTGGGCGAGGAGTGGTGGCGGCCACTGCTTTAGTGTCACCTAAGGTTGGTTGTGGAGAGAATTGCAGTCTGTTGCCTTGTGTTCCTGTTATTTGCCACTTCTGAAGAGGGTAGCCCAGAGACTGGGGAAATGGCTTAGCTGGTGAAGCGCTTATTGCGCAAACACAAGGACCAGAGTTCAATCCCCAGAGCCTCTGCTAAATAAACAAACAAAAAACCAAAAGCCTGGAGCTGGGGAGGTGGAGATGGGCAGGTCCCTAGCTTATGTGCCGAGGTCCAGACTGAGAGAGACCCCATCTCAAACAAAGAAAACAAGATAGTTCTGAGGAGCCACACCTAAGGCTAGCCTCTGACATACACACAGACCTGCATACACACTTGCATATAAATACACACATATATGTGCACCTAGGTACAGGAAACACACACGGGTGGGTTAGAAAGTCACAGGCATCATTACTACAGCCTGCTGCCCGGCTCCTACCTCCAGCTGTAGAGCTAGAAAATCACCGCTGGCTCTCAAGTTAGATCAGAGAAAACGAGTAACGAGAGACCAGAATGCACACTGAAATGCACTTTCTCAAGAAAGGCCAGAGGAGGGCCCCCAGACAGGTACAATGCTCACTCGCTCTGAGAAAATCCATCAGGAAGTAGAACTGTCATAACTGCCCATCCAACCCTAAAACATAAGAGGCCACTGTACCTATTTAACAGAAAAAGAAATGGAGGCCTAACGAGCCTAAGGCTCTTGTTGAACCTGATCTTGCTAATAAATAGGAGAGAGAAATCTGAACTCAGGTTTCATTTGAATTTCTCCATCATCTAGATTTCAATTCTCAGGACTCCCTTTCTGTCTTCGTAAAGGGAGTTTAGGGGGAGGGAAACTGATTCCGAGGCTGTTTTTCTAATCTCCCGTAGCCACAGGCATTGGAAGATGGCCAGGAGAGAAAAGGGCCAGAGGGAGGCCCTTACAAAGCAGAGATGGGGGCACTTGGGGTCTGTCTTCTACAATCCGCTTGGTTGCTGTAGGAAGGACAGTAAATCCACAAACCTCTCCGGTGCCCCAGACCTTTTGCTGCCTGTGAGGCCCAAGTTCTCCCTTCTAGCTGGCTTTAGCCCCCCAAAACAGAGAGAGCAACTGCCCAGAGAGGCTGTCCTCTTACCGAAGACTCCTCCTTTCATCTCTGTCACCACGGTAACTGCACCAGGCAGCTTCTAGAAGAGCTCCTTCAACTTCGTCTTTTTTGCAGTTAGTTAGGCACATCTAGCTTTTCCAAGAGCCAGGAAGAGCCCCAAAACAAAACAGCCAACCACAGCCTCTCCTCTCCCGAGCACTTCCCCTGAGCCAGCAAACCCAGAGGCACTGCTCTGTGCCTCTGCTGCCAGTATGACTGTTGATGATTCAAACTGTCACCAGAGCCCAACCAACAGGCTTCTGTGACATCACTGGTGACGACAAAGCGTTCTACGGACCAGTGCCAACTGGCAGCAAATACGCAACCCCTCCAAGGGAAATGTTTTTCATTAAAATCCCCTCTGGAAACACTTTTGTGATAAATAAATAAATAAATAAATAAATGAATAAATAACTGAAGTACAAAATATATGAAAGCACATCCATTTACAAATGCATTTGGGGTTTTTTGATAGACTTACACACCTTCTATCTTTATGTAATCAAGATGTTCAATTTAGGGACTGTTTTCAGCATCGTAAAATATTCTGTCCTTAATTTCTTTTCTCCCTTAGTTTTAGGAATTCACACATGTGTTTGCTAATACACACATGTGCATGAATGTGTGCACAGGCACACACACACACACACACACACATACACACACACACTTTTAAAGGGGGAACATAATTTGCAACGAACAATCTTCCCGTTCCCTGAAACCTAAAGCTCTGGCTGGCCTCTGGTCTTGTACATTGCCTTTGGTTTTTCAGGGTGGTGTCGTGATCTGTTCCAGGAGTCGCTGGGTGATCCCAGGACATTCGCCTCACAGACTCCCAGCTGCTCCTCTCTACCTGGTTCTTGAGGTTGCTGAGCTCTTTCTGAGGAGCTCTTTTCTGGGGAGCTCTATGTAAATTCCTTGACATTTCCTGCTAGCCTGTGGTACAGGTCAGTTTTAATAAAGGCCTCTGCCTGTCCCTGGAGAAATGTCAGCTCTGACAGCTGGATCGCCCCCAAACAGAGCAATCAGTCACAGACTGTCAGAGAAGAAAGTCACTCTGGGACGTTTTGGACCATAGCAGCTGTGTTGAAGCAGCTGGGGTGTTCATAGAAGACACTAAGTTTATTTCTGTACATTTGGGGTGTTGTAGGGGCTGAACTCCTGTTATACTTTCATAAAAATGGAGAGACAAGCATGTCTCTTTGTTTTTCCCAGAAGAGTTTAATTTTTTTATTACATCAATTATATGACTCTCTCTCTCTGTATATGTGTGTGTGTGTTTAGGTCAGAGGACAATTTGTAGGAACCATTGTTTTCCTTCCACCATGTGGCTCTAGGGATTAAGTTTGGATCATTGTACTTAGCAACAAGGGGCTTTTCCAGGCTGAACCCTCTCACCAGCCTCTGTCTCTCTTCATTTCCTGGGTGTTGTGCAGTGACTAGGCCTCCCCTTCCTTGGCCTCTCATCGTGATGCATTGTGGTGCCACAGGACCAAGACCTATGAACTGAAACTTTGGAACATCTAACCTTTCCTCCTTTACTGTGCTTTGTCTCAGCGATGGAAAGCTGATTCAAGCTAAGCTAATCTCAGAGGCCAAAAGATTCACTCAAAATATTTAAATGCTGCGGTGCCTTATGTCTGATAGTGATAGAATTAAGTTAGAAATCAATGATGATAATATGCAAAAATTGAGACTTCTCTAAATGCCTGGAAACGAAACAACATACTTTTAACCCAATCATGAGTCAAAGTAGAATAAGGAAAAGTATAAAATATTTTTTTAACTGAATGAAAATCAAAGCACAACATATTGAAATCTGAAGAGAGAAAAGGGGTTGGATCATCATATTTCCCAGAGGCCTAATGCTCTTCTGCTAGGCCCTGTCTCCATTTTTAATAATAAAATGGTCCGGGGGACCAAGACTTTGGAGTACAAGCTTTTCATGACACTCAGCATGTTGTATGTTGCTGAATATATCGTGTGCACTTGAGAAAAATGTACAATTGCTGTTGATGTACTTAGAATTCTAGAAACACAAAGCCAAATTGGTTGAATTTCTATTTTTACACTTTATTTTTTTTACACATTCTGTGTGTGTGTGTGTGTGTGTGTGTGTGTGTGTGTGTGTGTGTATGTATACCATGGCACACATGAGAAGGTCAGAGAACAACTTTGTGGAGTCAATGTTCCCTTTACAGGAGTCTTTGCCACTCCTGCTCCTCCAATCCCTTCTCCTCTCTTTCTTTACGCAGGGCTCCTGTTGTAGTACAATAGCCTCCTGAGTACTGGGAAAACAGACAGTTCTTGGGATTTTTTAAAAATTGGATTTAGAATAGTGACCTATAATTCTTAACTTGTTACATCCCCTTTTTTTAATTGAAATATAATTCACTTATCATAAAATCAATTTTTTATTTATTTTTAAGTCAGTACAAAAAGAAATATTTTATTAAAAATATTAAAAACTTTGGAGCCAACATCAAAAGCATGGTTTGTACTTGTTTTTGGAAGGACATATAAAGTGAATACAATGAGATAAATGAAAATGGCTTCAATTACTGGCATCAAAACAAAATTAGTGTAAAAGAACGTAAATACAACTGTGAAGACAGTGGTTCTGGGATCTTGGAGGTGAGCTAAACTTTTCATCTCTTCCATTACCAGTGAAAAATGAGCCTAAGTTTGTTGTCTCTTGGTTACTATGACATCTTTCTGTCCATCGAAGGGTAAACTCATACCAGGATCACAGCAGACACAGCCATTTTAGCAAAGCTGATAGCCACAGGGTAAGGATATAAAATTAATCTCTTAAGAGTATGGGATTCGTTGTAGTTATTATACAATTTTAAGTAAACTCCTGTTTATGGAAAGGATGCTATTTATAGCAGTTTCCAGTTCCCAGGACAGAGACACTCAGAGATGGTTCCCATATCAACGATGGCATGTTTCCCGTGAATTCTCATCAAGCACTTCTCAAACTTGGTACACATACAAGTCTCCTGAGAGCAGAGAAGATGGTGATTCTGATTAGGGTGGAACTCCATGTTTCTCTGAGGGTCGAACCTTGAACCATACAGTCTGGTGCTGGCAGAGCAGAAGCAGTTACTCCAAGACACCACAAGAGGGTGCCCGTAGCAAACAGTTCTACAGCTAATTGGTCTGCTAAAAATGATCAAATTCCTAGCCCACGCTTCTCCGCAGCTGTTGTACCATGGTGGGAGCATAGTAGACATTTTAGTAGATCGGTAATATTGGTTAGCTAATAGGACCTATTAAAAGGGAATACTAGTTTGCTCTTATGGTTTCATTTAATCCCCAAACAGTCCCACAACATAGACAATGCTTTCATGTTACAGAAAAGTCAGATAACTTTTAGAGACATTAAGAAGACGCTCACATTCTGGAAGTTATAAGTTGTCAAGCACACTTTGAAATATGTTTCACGTAGCCAGGCGTGGTGGCGCATGCCTTTAATCCCAGTACTCAGGGGAGGCAAGCTCTGTGAGTGTGAGGCCAGCCTCGTCTTCAAAGCTAGTCCAGGACAACCAGGGCTCTTGTTACACAGAGAAAGCATGACTCAAAAACCAAAACCAAAACCAAAACCAAAACCAAAACCAAAATAAACAAATGAAAAAAAAAGAAAGAAAGAAAAAAAAGGAAATATGTTTCACATTTTCCCTAATACACACTCTTTGGTATGGTTGCTGTATTCTCAAAGTTTCCTCTGGGTTTGACAATGGCCATCTGTGATTCACAGTTTGTCATACTCTTTTTTTGTTTGTCCAGGGTTTCATTGTGTACCTCTAGCTGTCCTGAAACTCACTCTGTAGAGCATATTGGTCTCAAACTCAGAGATCCATCTGACTCTGCCTCCCGAGTGCTGGGATGATTAAAGGCATGAGCCACTATGCATGACTATTTTGTCATACTCTTAAAATTTGTTTTAGAAGATGGTTTACTTACATAATTTTACATGTATGAGTGTTGTGTCTGCATGTTTGTCTGTGCCCCATGTGCTTTCCTGGTGCATAGAGAGGTCAGAAGAGGGTGTCACCAGATTCCTGGAATTGGAGTTATAGATGGTTGTCAACCACAATGTGGGTGCTGGGAACTGAACCCAAGTTCTCCAAAAGAGCAGCCATTTCTCTTAGCTACTGAGCCATCTTTCCAGTTCCAGAAGGGAAGCTGAAGAGACAGACTCTGACGTGGGTGCTGGGAACCAAACTTTTGACGTTTCGTTATAAGCCATTGCTTTTAACTGAGCTATCCTCCCAGCCCTGTAACAGTTATGCTAGGCTCCTGTCTGAAAGCATAGCAGAGTATCATTAATAATATCGGGGGTTGGCTCTCTCACATGGGGTGGGTCTCAAGTTGGGCCAGTCATTGATTGGCCATTCCCTCAATTTCTGCTCCATTTTTACTCCTGCACATCTTGTAGGCAGGATAAATTGTAGGTAGACGCCTTTGTGTGTGGGTTGGGTCCCCATCCCTCCACTGGAAGTCTTGCCTGGTTACAGGAGGCAGCCTTTTCAGGTTCCTAGTTCCCTATTGCAAGGAGTCTTAGCTAAGGTCATCCTTATAGATTCTTGGTATTTTTCCTTGTCCTAGGTTCTAGCTTGTCCCAGAGATGCCCCTCATCCCAGTTCTGTCTCCGTCCATCCTCTCTACACTCGATCCCTCTTGTTCCCCTTCCTACCCACTCTCCTACCCAATTCCTTCCCTCCATTCACCTCCAATTTCTATTTTATTTCCCCTTCTCAGTGAGATCCAAGCATCCTCTCTTGGGATTTCCTTGTTACTTAGCTTCTTTGGGTCTGTGGATTATAGCATGGTCATCCTTTATTTTATGGCTAATAGCCATTTGTAAGTGAGTACATACTACGCATGTCTTTCTGAGTCTGGGTTACCTCACTCAGAAAAATATTTTCTAGTTTCATCCATTTGCCTGCAAATTTCATGATGCTCTTGTTTTTAATAGCTGAGTAAATGTACCACATTTTCTTTATCCATTCTTTGGTTGAAGGACATTGAGCTTGTTTCCAATTTCTGGATATTACAAATAAAGCTTCTGTAAACAGTTGAGCAAGTGTTTTTGTTGTATGGCAGAGCATCTTTTGGGTATATGCCCAGGTGTGGTATAGCTGGGTCTTGAGGTAGAGCTATTCTCAGTTTTCTGAGAAAGCAACAGATTGACTTCCAAAGTGTTGTACAAGTTTGTACTCCCACCAGCAATGGAGGAGTTTTCCCCGTGTTCCACTTTCTCTTCAGCCTGTGCTGTTACTTGAGTTTTTTATTTTAGCCATTATGATGGGTATAAGATGGAATCTCAGAGTCTTTTTGATTTGCATTTCTCTGATTACTAAGGATGTTGAACATTTCTTTAAGTGCTTCTTGGCTATTAGAGATTTCTCTGTCAAGAATTCTGTTTAGCTCTGTACCGTATCTTTTAATTGGGTTACTTGGTTTGTTGGTTTCTAATTTCTTGAGTTCTTTATATATTTTGGATATTAGTCCTCTGTCAGATGTAGGGTTGAAGAAGATCTTTTTCCATTCTGTAGACTGTGGGTTTGTCCTATAGACAGTGTCTTTGCCTTGCAGAAGCTTTTCAGAATAAAACAAATAGATCTATATCTATCACTCTGCACAAAACTCAAGTCCAAGTGTATCAAAGACCTCAGCATAAAACCTGACACACTAAATCTAATAGAAGAGAAAGTGGGGGAGAACCTTGAACTCATTGGCACAAGAGACAACTCTCTGAACAGAACACCAACAGCTCAGGCTCTAAGACCAACAGTTAATAAATGGGACCTCATGGAACTAAAAAGAAATTTTTTTTTCACCTGAGCCTTGCTTGAGGGGAACAAGGATACCCTGTGTATCTTTCCACTCCAGAAAGAGGGAGGGCTTTGTCCCTGAGCAAAAGAAAGAAAACATTTAATCTGAAACTCTAAGAATGATGTCTTTTCATACCTCCAAGGGAGCCTGAGGCTTTGCCAAGACTCACGAGTGGAAAACCAGACACCAGATACCCTGGGCAGGCTCTACCATCACTGCTGGGTGTGAGGCTCTCTCTTTGCGTGCTGCCTTATTCTTGAGGCACTATGGGCATGCTATTTGTAGATCACCTGCACATTACAGGCAACATGTTGTGTCTATGTGACATCTCATTGTACAGCCCAGAGCATGCTGCTTAAGAAGACACATGGAAAAAGCAAAGCCAAACCTTTGCAGAACTTTTCTTGGTGGAAGAATGGATGAGTGAAAATGGTAATACATCCTATGGATTACTAGAAAGTTTAGAAAGTGACCTCATCGGGCTAGAGAGATGCTTCAGTGGTTAAGAGCAATGGCTGCTCTTCCAGAAGACCAAAGTTAGATTTCTAGCACCCTCATGGTGGCTCATATCCATCTGACTCCAATCCTAGGAGATCTGGCAGCCTCTTCTGGCCTCCTTGAGGAATATGGTGCGAAGACATACATGCAGGCAAAACACTCATATGCATAAAATAAAAATGAAGGAAAACATCTTAAATGACTTCCTTTGTTTTAATCAACTCATAGAGCCCAAAGGAGAGAAAAACGTGTTAGCTGGTCCTGATACTAACTGGCTAATGTGGAGACCAGTCTAGACTAAGCAAAGTCCTTTCTTTAAAAAGACAGGAAAGAATTAAAAAAAAAAAAAATAGGAAAGTTCCGCTGGAATGGCTCATTGCAAAGCAGCACGTATAGCATGATATTTGACTGAACAGAAAAGCCCCTAAGCAGACAGATTTCTGTGGGTAAAGACTCAGGTGTAAGTGTGTGGCAGGATCTATGCCAGTCCTGTAACGGTGGCTGTGCACGTGCTGGGAGGTGGCGGTCCCAGAGAAAATGGGAGCAGTGGAGTCGGACTTCAGCAAGGTCTGTGACAGCTCCTGCGAGCTTACTGTTATGGACAGGGCTGCGGCTCCTTCCAGAGTCACAAGTGCAAATACTAACCCCTACTATCTCAGAACGTGACTATTTTAAGAGATAAGTCTTTTCAAGAGGTGATTAAGTTAAGGCAGATGTGGTGGGTAGGTTTTGTTGTTGTTTTTTGTTTTGTTTTATTGTTTGTCAAGTAGACACAGCTAGTCATCTGGGAAGAGGGAACCTCAATTAAAAACTACCTCCATCAGGTCGGTTTGTGGGAATGTCTGTGGGGCTTACTTCTTTCTTTCCTTTTCTTTCTTTCTTTCTTTCTTTCTTTCTTTCTTTCTTTCTTTCTTTCTTTCCTTTTCTTTCTTTCCTTCTCTTTCTTTCTTTCTTTCTTTCTTTCTTTCTTTCTTTCTTTCTTTCTTTCTTTCTTTCTTTCCTTCTCTTTCTTTCTTTCTTTCTTTCTTTCTTTCTTTCTTTCTTTCTTTCTTTCTTTTTTTCTTTCCTTTTCTTTCTTTCCTTCTCTTTCTCTTTCTTTCTTTCTTTCTTTCTTTCTTTCTTTCTTTCTTTCTTTCTTTCTTTCCTTCCTTCCTTCCTTCCTTCTTTCTTTCTTTTCTTCCTTCTTTCTTTCTTTCTTTCTTCTTTTCTCTCTCTGTGGCTGTCCTGGAACTTTGCTTAGTAGATCCAGGCTGGAGTCAAACTCACATAGATCCACTTCTGCTTCCCAAGTGTTGGGATTAGAGGAGTGTGCCGCCAAGTCTGGCCTTGATTAATGATGTGGGAGGGTCTGGGTCACTGTGGTGGTACCATCTCTGGGCTTGTCCTGGCCTGTGTATCAAAGCAACCTGAGCAAGTCACACACAGAGAGAGCCACTGTTCCCATGGTTCCTGCCTCACAGCGCTTGCTTATGCTCCTGCCCTGACTCCCATCAACGACGGACTGAAGCTCTGAGTTGCTTTTGGTTAGTGTTTTATCACAGCAATAGGAAGCACAGTGAGACAGTAAGATGCTTAGAGGGAACTGTAATCGCACATGACTAGGGTCCATCCTCATGACAAGCGCAAAGGCATGTGCTTGTTGAAAAAGGCTCCGAAGGGAGAGAACGGGAAGTCTTCCACCTGCAAGGTAAGGAGAGGCTTCAGAAGAAGCTGGCCCTGCTCACACCGCAGCTCAAACTTTAAGCCTCTAGAAAACCACGTGATCTGTGAAATGTTGTGATGATGTCCCTAGAAAGTTAATGCAGTTGTTTGCCTTCTAAGGACATTAGATTCTTGGAACAGAAGTTATCTGGGCTGTGGCAGTGATGAGGCAGCCACACTTTTGTTACAAGGTCATAATAAGTTTGTTTCTGGTTACTGCAGAACTTGAACTTAATCATGCCTTGATTCATTTTCTGGAATTTGACATGTTCTACATTCTATACTGTGAACTTCACCCTCAGAAGATAAGACATTTTGCCAAGTTACTACATAACCAAAAGTTCCCTGAAAATCTCTAACTTTGTAAATCCCCTAGCCTTGGAGTTTGGGGCCTATAAAAACCCCACATCTCCTATGTTCAGGCTGAACTGTCAAATTCCAAATTTAGAGGCAGTTTCTGGGCCAGCTTTAGTGTGCACGAATAATAAAGACTGTTTAATTCGATGAAAAAATATTTAGGTTGGTGGTCCTTATTCTTGTTCAATGGAATTAAGAGCAGCAGTCGACAGCATGACTTGACCCTAAAAACTTGCTGTCTTGTCTCCCAGTTATGCTGGCATAACTACAAACCCTTTTCTCCATGTTAGTGAGACAGACACTTCAGGTTCAGAGAGAAGGAATTTGATCAGGAAGTCCTGTGGAGTCAACAGGAAGAACTTTTTTTCCCAAATTTTTGAGATTATAATTTAATTACAACATTTCTCCCTTCTCTTTTCTCTTTTCAAAACTTCTCATATACCTCTCCTCTTTCTTCTTCAAATTTATGGCCTCTTTTCTCACTAATTATTATTAGACACATATATGTATATACACACACATTCCCAAATATAACCTATTCAATTCATAAAATGTTAACTCAGAGACCTTTCAGATAAAATAAAGAGCCATATTTAGCATGGCTCTTTAGCCATATTTAGCCTTTCTAGGTGGCACATGCCTAGAATTCTAGTATTTGAGAGGCTGAGACAGGAGGATCTGGAGGCTGAGGTCAGTCTAAGCTTCATTACAAGATGATGTTTCAAAAAATAAAATAAAAAGGAGAAAAAAGGCACACATTTCTCTGTGTAGTGAGATGTGGGCTGTTACATCCTAAGGAGTGGGGCCAGCATCAAGCCAGTAAAGAAGAACATAAATTCGTCTTGTCACCTAGTGTGAGCTTTTGGAAGGGTGATAGCAAGTCTTGCTAGCTTTCTAGCATCAAGGCAGGTGATCAGAAGGACAACTCAGGGACCGAGCCACATTAGTTCAGGTACTGCATTGTGCTCTAGTCAAGAGACAGGACACCCTGCTTTTGTGTCTTGCTGAGCAATGACCTGTGCAGTGTCGAGAAGGCCTTATCAGGACTAGGTGCTGCAGAGTTGCTGATAAATAAGATCCCGGTTCTTCTATGAGATGTGGCCAGGATGAGGCTGACCTGTGAAAGAATGTAACTGGCCTTTCCCAGGGCTATCAGTGTCTTGTGTCTGGCAGTGTGTGGAGGAGAAGCAATCCCAGGTCACTCAGGGTAGGTTCCCGCCCACCTTGTCATTGGAACCAGTGTTAGAGCCCAGCAGAGAAAAAGCCTCCCTCTCTGGCCCTCTCCTGTTCTTTGTAGCTGAGCTGTAAGGCTGGCTCACTTTTCTCTTGTATCTGCACCTGAGTGAGCACATGTCTGTGAAGGCTGGGCCGTGATGGGGATGGTGACAGGCTGGTTTCTGCTTCTCTGCGTGCCCATTCTTCTGTTCCTTGTCTAGAACCTGTGAGAGTGTTGTTGCTTAGGAAAAAGGCAGTTACTATTTCCAGAATGCATGCTTCTTGTAAGGTTTAGAAAACCAAGGCCAGGGGGTCACTGAGAGATGAAGGCCGCATCATTTGAAGAATACACTTGAGCCCTTATTACATTCTCTGATTTTCTTATCACTGCAGGATTGGGTTCCCAAAGGGCAGCGACTCGGAGACACTAAGGCTGGTATGCAAGAATGCTATTGAGTAATGCTTTGGGAACATACCTGATATGGAGCCGAAGAGACAGAATTAGGCAGGAGAATCTACCCTGTCAGGAAGTTAACCGCAGACACTTCTGATCCCACAGGATATCTGAGGCTACATAGCCCTTCAACATGTTTTAAACTAAGGAAATAAATGAGACTTTTTATCCTCACTGAGACTAGTCCTTGTCTATGGGGGGGGGGGAGCAGTTTCCAAGCAGGGACTGTGCTATGAGAGGTGGTGGTGAGTGGGGTGTGGTAGGGCAGGGGATGGGGGCAGTCCTACACCACCAGTGGAACATCTTGCTGTCCTTCTGCTCCTTCACCCTCACAATTGTGCTGAAGTTTGAGGTCAGGGAGCAAATAGCTGTAAGTGGAGCTGAGAGAACAATCCAGGACAGACGTACCAGAGAAGACAGGAAAAACTGCTGGTGATTCTCTAGGCCTGAAGTGGCCCTAGAAACATGCCCAGCTGGGACTTGAGCCAAGTCTTGAACATGTCCTGAAGGGTAGGAAAGAGTGCAGTCTGGAGGTGGGGGGAGGGGGAGGGAAGGAGGAAAAGAGAGGGAGAGAGAGAAGAGAGAGAGAGAGAACAGAGAGTGGAGAGAGAGAGAGAGAGAGAACTACAGAATAGTATATATGGGAAAGTCTGGCCTCCGGGGAAGGAAGCCCTATAGTCCCTGAGGAAGGAAGTGCTGTCTCCCAGATCCGGGGCCTTGGAAGCAGCAGGGGTGGAGTGAGGAAGGGACCACTTTCCAGTTGTTACTCTTGTCTGAGACAGAAACTTGCTTTGTTGGTCCACACCGATCTTAGACCTGAGATCCTCCTGCCTCTGCTGTTCAAGAATTGGATTACTGGCAAGTGGCAGCAAACCCAGGTCAGAGGCACTACTGTCTAAAGATGTGTTTTTTTATTTATTTGGTGTATCACCCCTCTCCCCCCATGACAGATATATGGATGTCAGAAGACGACTTGCAGGAGTCAGTCTCTCCTTCCACCTTCCGGGTCTGGGGATTGAACTCACAATGTCAGGGGAAGTGGTAAGCCCCTTTATGTCCTGAGCTACCTCACTGGCCCCACGGGGACCAACCAACTGTCTTGATAGTTTCTGAAACTCAAGAGAGGATTGCCCGTCTCTGGTCAGCGGCCTCTGAGCAGGCAGTCCAAGCAGTTGGGGTTCAGAGCACCCTTCCGGTTTATCCCCACATTTCGTTGCCTTTCACATTGTTTTTAAACTGTAATTTGTGGGAAACTGATAGCAACCAAAATGATCTTGACCCATAGAAATGCAAATGAGTTTTGCCTAGCAGAGATACGGTTCTTTATTATTAGACCATGGCTACTGGCTGTTCTGCATTTATTTGTGAATTCATTTCGGCCTTCCAGATTTTCCTGATAAGCATGTTCATGAGGTTCTCTTTTGATCTGGTTGTGACATCTTGCTGCTTCTCTTATTAATGAGTTAAATAAATCTCTGACACTTGCTCATGGCGGTGGTGGATGAATTAAGGTTAGTTCATTTAAAATCAGGGCAAGTTGAGCATTGCTGCTCATGCTCACTGAGATGGGGAGTGAGGGGTGGTGCTGGGAGGACTGACAGGGACTTAGCTCAGCATCTGCTCTGCACTCTCACACCACAGAGAAGTTCTAGCTCCAGCAGGGAGTGTCCACCCAAGATTTAATCAGAACCAATACAATGTGGGGTGAAACTTGTTACTTCAAACGACACTGAAGTCTTAACTCTTAGACCCTGAGACCACAATCTTAGAAACGCAATCTTTGTAGGCAATAAAGTCAAGATGAGGTCATTATCGAAGATAACCGCGCCCTCAAGGAGGCATTTAACTGAGTACACATGGAAGATAGAGGTGGGGTGATGTATCTCCAAGCCTAGAGAAAGCCTCAGAAGCTGTGAGAGGGGCCTGGGACACATTTCCCTAATAGGGCTCAGAAGGAATCAATACCACCACAACCTTGATCTTGAACTTGTAGCTCCCCCAGACTGTGAAAGAATACATTTCTGTTGTTTAAATCACATAGTCCATGCTAGGAGATGACACAAGGCCCCCACGGCTGTATGAGGCACACACCACCGGATTTTGGCCGGTGACTCTGTTTGCCTCGAAGAGTATAATTAGGGTTATAGAGCGTTACAGAGACTCAAGTACTTTAGATACACAGCCGCTACTCAAGGGGGGAGGCTCTTCATCTTACACACTGTAGAACACTCCAGGAAAAGACGAAATCCAAAGTAGTAAGCCTAGCTTCGGCCTGACAGTGTGTAGTTACAGGCTTTTGTTTGTTGTAGTTAAGAGACCCTCACTGAATCTTCACAGGGGAGCAGACTGTGACGGGAATGGCACCCGGTTACTGTGTCCTTAGTTCTCTAATCAGACACTGTACTTAATTAATCCTTCTTCCTGGCCTCGGGACATCTGACAGGTTTCCATAGTTATTAGGAAGATTTCCAAATAGGGCTGGTTTTCCTGTGCCTCGGTGGCTTCTCATGCCAGGCAAGGGTGGTCATGAGATCTGGGTTTTTCACACAGGAGACACTAGAAAAAAACACAGGTCGATTTTAAACGTTATTTTTGTGAAACTTTGGTTGGTCCAATTTTTTTTCCTTTTTTTTTTTAATAAATTATAAATACTTTATCCATTTATCAAAGTTCAGCCAAGAACTTCCAAAATATTTAATCTTCTTCATTCTTCAGGGATTATTCATTCGCAAAGTAGGCCACCACGTCATGTCTTAAATCCTAGAGCTCTCAAGCACTCCTTGTGAGCCTCAATGAGACGCCCACAGTGTTCTTCTCCTTTCTCAGAGATGCCCGTATCGCGCGCCTTCTTGGTCTCCGGGCAGGTGCAGCAGGGCTTCTGTGGCTTTTTCTCCTGAGACTCAGGCGGAGAAGGGCTGGCGGTAGCCAGACCCGGCATCTTTCCAGCCAAAAGCAGCAACGGGCACACGCGCGTAAAGCTCCCCAACGCCGGCCAACGTTAGCTGTCCGTGCCCACTTCCGCAATCAAGTTGGTTGGTCCAGTTTTTTAAAGCAAGAACATGACTACCAAAGAAAACCCAGGGCTCGGAGGGAGAGTGACCCACGGGTAGAGTCACTTTGTGAAGGGGCTGTTCTCTCAGATGCTGGGCTCAAGGGCACAGAGAGAAGAGTAGGTGGGTGGGTAGTGAGCATGCGCGGTCGATCTTGCACATCTTTCTAGCTGAGGAGTGGTCTCTGCTGATGTATTTTGGGTCTCTCTGATGCGCGAGTGCCGCTGTCTTCCTTCAGACTGTGTATACGCCGGACTCTGGTGGAAAGATCTGGTCAGAGGCTCTTCTGCAGTAACTCAAGCAAATGCTCTGCGTTGGATGATGGGAGGACAGCCCGGCTGAGCAGAAACAGAGAATTAGTATTCTGTCCCTCATCTTCCAGGCTTGATATTGTGTGTTTGACTTTCAGGGGTGTTTCTTCTCAATGTCTCATCCCTGAACATCCCTCTCTTGAAGCGGAGAGATGAGAGATGCTGCTCCATCCTTGGGGCCCAGCCTGACGTAACCACAGAAACAAAAGCAAACAAACTCAGTCCCAAGTTGCACATTGTAGGACCTAACACCTTAGCATTCAGCTGGAGGTGCATAGAGGCTCTCCTGGGAACTCCAGGGTATGTCTTATGGCACTGGCAATTCTTCCTGCCACCTCTAATCTTCTGCCTGGAAGCTCACATCCAGTCTCGGGAGGGATGTCTTGATCTCTTTGCCTCTGGGACTCCATAAGGCAAAGCCTCTTCCTATCTGCTACTGTTGCCATGGCAGGATGCTGAGGTCGATGGCAAGGCCTCAGGGTCTCCCATGGCTACTGCATTTGCCAGCTAACAAGATGTCTGCCCTGATGTTGTCGCTGCAACTGCCTGGCAGAGTTTTGGGGAAGGCCTGGTGGGAAGGCTCCTTTCTAGGCTATGCCAGACTTTGTTTCTGCAGAGATTTCTAGTTTAGGCTTAACTTACCAAGAAAATATGGTCTGAGATGGCACAGCCACAGTCACAGTCAACAGAAAGTGGCAGGTTCAAGTTAGGGCCTGGAGCTCTGGCTGTGTAGTTCTGTGATGGAAAAGAGGCCGAGATGACGTTGCAATGGCTCCTTTGTGGTGCCGTCTCCATCAAGTGTCTGTTCTTATCCTCACAAGAGATGATATACAAGGTATTTGCTCTTCCTGGTGCAAAGCAGAAACATTACTTGTGCCTTTCTGACACACAGACTAAACGGTGCCAGTCTCCCGGTGGCTGTTGAGTAAATATTTATTTGAAAAAACTCCTGCAGGACCAAGTCACACTGGATCGGTCAAGTGCATTCTCAGAACAGAAACCTCCCCTGCGTTGTTCACTGGGAAGATGTTTCTGGAACAGGTAGGTGTATTGAGAGGTGAGCCTTGCAGAGCGCAGCGGTCCAGGCTGGACAGCTGAAGTTGTATGGAAAGAATCCACTGAACAGCAGGTCATGTACTTTGGGGGGGAGTCAGAGAGCAACTCCGAATGAGAGTTTTTTCTTTGTAAAAAGAAATTTCTGCTCCTGCCTTAGCCAATTGTTATGTTTCAGTTACCAGAAAAAGTCCCACAAGAATGTGAAGATTATCCAGGCCTGTTGGAGGAAATCGAGCCTGCATGCCATAGAGGACGCAGGGCTTATTCACCTTGCCTGGCTCTCTGAACCACCAGTTGGACCTCCTCTACAAGGGGATGGCTCGGGATTATCATTTCGTTGCCAATACCTGCCAATCAAGATGTGATGAGGAGGCAGGGTCCATGTTTGTTACCTGAACAGAAGGAATGATTCCATTAACAGTCTGCGTTTGTGTAGAACTCACTGCGTGGAGAGCACACTATGTGTTTTGTCTCATTCAAAATCATCACAGCAAATGTTAGGTCGATAGAACATTATTTCTTCATGTACCTGAGTAGACAGAGAATGTTTTGTATGTGAAAAGCTAGATAAGCGCCATGAAAACTGTCACATGGTACCAGAAGATAAACAATAAAAAGAAACCTTTCTTAGCTCTAGACCCTAGCTCTTTGTTCAAAGATTTTTATGTAGACTCCTAACCCAGAGATTCTCAACCTTCCTCCTTACCCTTTAATTCAGTTCCTCATGTTGTGGTGACCCAAACCGTAACATTATTTCATTGCTACTTCATAACTGTAATTTTACTACTTTTATGAATCACGATGTAAACATCTGATATGCAGGATATCTGATATGGGACCCCTGTGGGGCTCAGGCCCCTCGGGTTGAGAGCTGATACTCTATTATTTTTCTCTGTGCACAAACACATCTATAGACATACATGTGCCCATAGACATATATAAAATATACTAATATGTGTAATAAGCCAATCTAGTTCTTTTAATAACAACGCCTATACACTTTTCAACTTATTTATTTTATGTGTATGGGTGTTTTGCCTGCATGTGTGTTTATGCACCATGAACAAGCTGTGCCCCTGGAAGCCAGACTGGACTTACAGAGAGTTGTGGGTCTTCATGTGGGTGATGGGAACTGAACCTTGGCCGTCTGGAAGGGCAGCCAGTGCTCTTAACCACAGAGGCACCTCTCCAACCCCCACCTCCCAATCCCATACTTCTGTATAAATACATTAAAGACTAGGTTGCATTGAGTTCTTTTCCCTTTTTGTTTTGTGTGCAGTTACTTTCTGGATTCTTTACTTCATCCCTTTCACTTACGTGGCAAATACAAATCGAGAAGCGACTCTGTGTCCTGCACTGTGCTAGAATATAGGAACACATTCAAGAGGAAAAAGTTCAATGCCACGATGTCTCCTTCTTCCCCCCTTTTCCCATTTCAGTGTGGCCTTCATCTGGTGACCCTGGAAACTTGTCACAGCTCATGGCAATGGTGTATAAGACTCCTTCCTCCTCTCTCTTCCTTCCTTCCCTCTCTCTTTCCTTCTGACCCTCCCTGCCTGCCTATCTGACTTCTCTTTCCCCTTCCCAAAAGAATGTGAGACTTTGCCATTTATTTCCAAGCCTCCCAGGTCCCAGGGCCAAAGTCCAGGTCTCATCCTTTATAATCCACTGTGAGCATACCTGAGTTTAATTTCTAATTCATCTGTATATTTTTAAACACCGTATTTTAGGGGGAGGATTATGTATTGGATTTCTGTATGCTTATCGCTGAGATGGGAGTAAGAGTTTCTTCCATGACAGGCCAGGTATACTTGTCATGGTGAACCAAAGTGCCCCAGAAAATTCATTTTTTAAAAAAAGTTTTGACTGAGTCTAATGTATCTTAGGCTGGTCTTGAACTCACCGTGTAACCAAAAATGACCTGAGCTCTTGTTCCACCTGCCTCCACCCCTTGAATGCTGGGATTATATGTACCACCCTGTCTGGTTTAGGTAGTAATTGGGTGGAACCTAGGGCCTTGTGCATGCTGGGCAAGCACACTACCCTCTAACCTACATCCTTAGCCCTGGGATTAAGAGCGGTACAGAAAGGGAACATGGAAGTGTTTGCTGCTGTTGACAGTGTGGTCTTCTGCCTTCCACAGAAAATAGTTTGAATGGTTTTTACTTTGTTTATTTTAATACAATTTTACACAAACAGAGTCACAGAGAGTTCCAGGTATATTTAAAATACGAGTTTAGGCTTCTGGTGATGGAAGCCATGAATTATTCAGGTCAGTGTGTGCCATATAGTTGTGCCTCTGTGTATAGTTGTGGAACAAATGCATACACACAAGAATGCATGAATGAGTGATTTTTCAGGGCAAAACCTCACAATTTTGAAGCCTCCTATATATTCTAGTCCTCATTGCTGTTGTTGTGATGAAACACCCGGACAAAGACAGCACAGGGAGGAAGGAATTTGTTTACAGGTTCATTGCAGGACAGTCCCAGATGCACAAGCACAAGAATGAGACAGCTGGTCACATCCCATCCACAGTCAAGAGCAAAGAGAAACAAATGCACCCATACCACCTGCTTGCTGTTAGCTAGCTTTCTCCTCTCTTAAACCATTCAGTACCCCTTGCCTAGGGAATGGTGTTGCTCACAGCGGGCTGGGCGTCCTTACATCTACTAACAAGCAAGACTTCAAAGACGTGCCCATAGACCAACCTGATCTAGAGAATTCCTCATTAAGACTTTCTTCTGAGGGGGCTGGAGAGATGGCTCAGTGGTTAAGAGCACAGGTTGCTGCTCTTCCAGAGGTCCTGAGTTCAATTCCCAGCAACCATGGTGGCTCATGACCATCTATAAGGGGATCTGATGCCCTCTTCTGTCATACAGGCATACATGCAAACAGAACACTCATATGCTTAAATAAATAAATCTTTAAAAAAACCAGTTTGTTCTGAGATGATTCTAGGTTGTGTCAAGTTGTCAGCTAAAGCTGTGACGGTTTGAGAGTGCTGATGACTTGAGGAGGGCATGTCAACTTGGGGATAAAGTGGCCTTCCTGAGTGAGGGGGCTTTTGAGAAGTGTACAGACTGCAGAGAGCTTGGGCAGAAAGCATTTCTCTAAGGAAATGACAAACCGAAGACAAAAAAGAAGAAAAGACATCAAATACCTTATGGTACAGACCCTTCACTGTCACCATGAAGAAAAAAAATCAATAACATTTTTAGACTAAAAAGTGAGAAATTCTTGGCTCCCCCACCTGCCCTGCCTCCCGTGTTGTGACAAGTTTGCCTCAGGGATTGTTTTCATTGAGACAGGAAAGGCAGCTTCACTCACCAGGGAAGCAGTCCTGATAAAATGAACAGAAAGAAGAAAAAGAAGTCCTTGCCTCAAGAAACAGAAAGACAAAGTCATGTGACATTGATGAGGGCAGGTGACACCGAAGCTGGTGTGAGATCACTAGGACACACCAGTGTGGTGGTTAATTTTCATTGTCAGCTTGAAGGGCTTTAGAAGCACCATGGACGACACCTTGGTGCGTGTTGATGAGAATGTCCGCCGAGAGGTTGAACTGAGGAGGGGAAATGCGCTCTGAATGTGGGTGGCACCATCCCATGGCCTTGGATCCTGGGCTAAGGAGAAAGCAGCTGAGTACCAACAATCACTGCGCTTTGCTTCCTGACTGGGGACACATTGTGACCAGCTGCCCCAGGTCCTATTGCCATACCTTCCCTGCCCATGATGGACTGTATCCTTTTGAACTGTAAGCCAAAATAAGCCCTTTCCTCCTTAAGTTGCCTCTTTTCACACACATTTTGATAAAAGAAAAATTAAAATAAAACCTAATTCAACTAGCAAGAAGGAAGAGAAGCAGAGTTGTAGCAAAATAAAGCTAAGGAGAGAGCAAGAACCAGGTTCAGAGGAGTTAGATTCTAGAGGCTCAAGGAACCGGAGCTCTATGACGCTATTGTGGATGATCTATGAGATGATTTGGAGGTTGGTGCAATCCGGTTGATTGAAAGATATGTTGCTCACATCTACTGAAAAATTGTATTGGTTTTTAAAGAATAGGCTACTTCATGGTCATCTGCTGGAGCAGTTTTATAATATGCAGAACTCCGTTCTACAAATACCAGACACTCACATGGTCTCTCTTGACATATGAGTGCTTAGAAGCCAAGTACTGGTCAGACACCTTTTAGGGTGCTCCTGACTTTCAGGGCAGGACAAAAGTGGATTACAGAATGATGAACTAGGGATGCAGCATTAATCCTTGGAAAATATTAAATGCTCAGTCACTCCCAGTGTACATAGGGACATTCAGAAAAATAATTTGTTCATAAGAATTTATCAAGAACATTTACTAATGAAGAAAAGTTTACTTAGAAATTTCTAGGGCACACAAGAATGTTCTGTGCTCAGTTCTACCCTGTATGGGTTTCTGGGTGAGCTTTGCCTTAACCCTTCATGTTAGGAGGGTGTAGAACTAGAAAGATAGATCCTAGGGAGTAGAACTGGAGTACACAGATCTTGACAGTGATAGACACACCGATTCAAACCATACTCAACAGAGGAATTTGTTGCTATCAACTCTTGAGTGTAAAAATTACACCCCAAACAGAGGACAATGGAAGGCATAGAAGCTGTGGAGAAGAGAATTTCTGCTGTCAAGGGTCTGAATATTAATAAGTGGTGAAGAGTGATGCTTACAAAAGTTTTTGGGGATTCAACTTTGTCAATGGAAATAGGACTATTAGAATGGGCAGGAGAAATGGCTTAGCAGCTTTTTTGGGAGGACCTGGGTTCAACTCCCAGCACTCACATGGCAGCTCACAATCATCTGTAGTTCTAGTTCCAGAGGCTTCCTCTTCGGGCCTGTAGTAGCCCTGCATACACGTGGTATACAGACATGCAGACAAAGCACTCATTGACATAAAATTAAAAAAAGAAAATGAAAAAAATTTGTTAGACTGATAGTAGAGTAGAGGCTACTCTACTTTAGCTATCTTAGAGCATGGTTATTCTAATTTGAGGCCAGCATAAATTGTGGCTGTAATTTGGCTGACCCAATAGCTGTTTTTATTGATTGGTCTTTATTTAGGCATGCCAGACAAAAATCTAGCTGTGCACTTAATGGCTATATTTCTTTTATTTCTCTCTAGCTCTTGGGCTGTGAGTTGAGTCCAGGACTTCACACATGCTAGGTAAGCACTCTTGCAATGAGTTATATATCTGGCTCATTGACTGTACTTCTTAAGTCTCTTTTTATTGAAGTCTAATTCACATCACAGATGTCAATCATTTTAATGTGAACCACTCACTAGCATTTAATATTTTTACAGGACTTTTTAGTCACTCCTGAAAGATGCCCCAGTTGTATGAAGCAGCTATTCTCTTAGACCTCTTCATCTGTCACAACCCCTCCCCCCACTTTCTTTATTACATCATTATTTGTGAAACAAATACAGACATTTCCTCAGTAGAAGTTCCTGCACTCTGGTGTCAGTGAGCTGCTTCTTGATGTCTCATCAGCTTTTCTTCCTATCTTTCTCATTTCTCAGAAGGGGTGATTATATTTGGAGACTTGATTAGATTATGATTAGATTAGTCATTTGGCAAGATGCTCATGGATTTTGCTTCAGAGTCCCTACGTACCATTTGGTTGCACACATGGATGCACACATAGGAAAACTGAGGGCCTGTTTTCCTGCTAGCATGTGATACTGAGATGAGCAATGGGCAGGAGACCTATCAGTCTGGGTATTCCTACCAATCCTATATGAAGTAGTTTAACATCAACCAGTGATTGTGGAGAGAAGACACTTCACTACAGCTTGTGGGGCGATGGCTCAGTAAGGGCATGAGGACCTGAGTATGATCCTCAAGAACTCGTATAATGCCAAATGTGGTGGTGCACTCATCTGTGATCTTAACTGTCCTTCAGAGAGATGGGAAACAGAGACAGGAGAAGTTTTGGAAGCTTGCAGGTAGCCTGTTGTACGTATATACACACACATGTATAATGCATGCATATGTACATGCATATACATGTTCACATATTCAAGGGGATGACAAAATAGAGCAATGGTAATTCTATCATTCTTTCTGCATGTGATAGCTGGGATTTTCTGCCCCCAAACACATACCCATTAGCTGTTTGGCTACCCTTCCGTCTACCCCAACACAGAAATCCATGCTAAATGTCAACACTTCCTATTAGTTTCATGGGGGCTTAGGTGATTTGTCTAGTCCTGGACCAGAATTCAACTGCAGCATCATTCATCAGGGGAACCTTCTACATCTGTTAAACAGAACTCACTTTCTTTTTTACTGTAAGCATTGACAACATTTCTTAATGCAGGATTTTTGGGGAGCTTTTCAATCCAAACTTTGCAAGCAGCCCCTTTATTAAGCTCTGCTTCACAAAGTACCATCTGTATTTTTCTGAGTGCCAAGTATGAAACTGTTCATGTTAATAAAAGATCAGAAATAAATTGAATGTGGTGCACACTTGTAATCCTGGTACTCAGGAGTCTGAGACAGGTGGGTCTCTGTTAGTTCAAGGCCAACTTGTTCTACATAGAAAGTTTTAGGCCAGCCAACACTATACACTAAGACCTTGTCTTCAAAAAAAGAAAAGCAAATAGAAACAACCTAAAAGAATCTCTTTAATTAGTTTGTAGACCCGGTGTGGTGGTGTACATCTGTAATCCTAGCACTTGGGGAGGCAAAGGCAGGCAGATATCTCTGAGTTTGAGGCCAGCCTGATCTACAGACCCAGTCCAGGATGGACAAGGATACACAGAGAAACTCCATCTCAGAAAAAAAGCAAGGAAGCAAACAAACAAACAAACAAAAGAAGAATTAGTTTGTAAATTATGGTGCATCTAAAAATATAATACCATAAATATAAAACTTGAAAGGCCATTTAATGATAAACATTTAAAGGCCAATATTAATAGTTTAATACTATATTATAAGGCTTATCCCGCTGCATCAGGGTTATTCAGTTTCATACACAAAGGAATATGCTAGATGTTGACATTAACTCTGTATAGAATCGTTGCTGAGTTTAACTTAATGCATGGTCTCTATGTTTTCCAAACTATAAAATAAAAAGATTGAGTTTTATAAAAACAAAATCAGCAGATCCAATTATTTTTACATTATTTAAATCAGTTTTCTACTTAGTGTCACGGATTATGGGACTACCAAAATAGTTACTTCGCAGATGCTCTTTTCTATTTGCATATTGTTATGGCACCTGTAATTTACCTTCAATTATTTGAGCACAGACATGGGTGTAAATGTAAATATGTGAGTATATGTATATTTGTCAGAGGTGTTCTCAGTTGCTTTAGTCAACTTGGCATTTAGCCAGAAAGGCCACAGGCAGTTAGTGCAGACACCAAGTAGCCTGTGTCTGTCACCTCAAGAGACCTTTTTGTGCTGCTGGAGACTGAACACAGGGCTTTGTGTAATGCTAGTCCAATGCTATAACACCAAAACACACCTGCATTCTACCAACAGAGACCCTAACAATTAGTCTGATGACTGTCAGAAATGTGTTTTTGTGGTTAAAACTTGTGATAGATATATTATGCATAATAGATATATTAGGGTTTGTGGCCCACAAGCTCATGCTTTGACTGCTCCAGAAGCCCCACTTTGTGGCTCTATTTTAAAGACTGTGGAGCAACATTTCTCAACCTTTGGGGGTCGCACATCAGAAACTTACATTATGATTCATAACAGTAGCTATACTACAGTTATGAAGTAGCGACAAAATAATTTTGTGGTTAGGGGTCACCATAACATGAAGAACTGTTTTCAAGGGTCACAACATTAGGAAGGTTGAGAAGCACTGTAGCTTTGCCTGAGGTGTGTCCTAGCTGGGAGAGTAGGTTACTAAGGGTGGATCTTTGAAGGTTGTACCACGTCTGGCTCCTGTCTAGCATTCCTTGTGTCCTGTCTGTTTCCACATGAGTAAACTGCTATAAAGTACTCCTGTTTCATGGACTAGGATCCTCTCTCTACTCTGGTGTCCCCACTGTGATGAAGTGGAACATTCTGGGACACTGAGCCAAAAGAAACTCTCTGCCTTAAGTTGCTCTGTTAGGCATTTTCCCTCAATGATGAGAAAAGTAACAAACAAATGTTAGGAATAGGTTCATCTGATTTAAATAGGTTTCCAAGTCATTTTAGTTAAGAGTTTTATTGCTGTGAAGGGACATCATGACCATGGCAACTTTTATAAAGAAAGCATTTAATTGAGGCTGGCTTACAGTTCAGAGGATACAGTCCAATAGACTACGGTTTAGTCAATTATCATCATGGTAGGAGGCATGGTGGTGGGCAGGCAGACACGGTGCTAAAGAAAGCGCTGAGAGTTCTACATCTGGATCTGCATGCAGCAGGAAAAGAATGCCACACTGGGTGTTGCTTGAGCATCTGAGACTTCAAAGCCCGCCCACAGTGACACACTTCCTTCTACACCACCAAACCTGCTAATGGCACCACTCCCTATGCAACTATGGGGACTTTACTAGTAGACATTTGTGTAACTGATGCTTGTATAGGTCGCAGAGTTTGTTAGAGACTTGATTTAAAGAAACCTGATAGTGGGGCTGGAGAGATGGCTCAGTGGTTAAGAACACTACTGCTCTTCCAGAGGACTGGAGTTCAATTCCCAGCACCCACACAGTGCCTCCCCACTGTCTGTAGCTACACTTCTAGGGGATCCAACCCCCTCACACAGACACACAAGCAGGCAAAACATCATGCACACAGAATTTAAAAATATAATTAAAAAAAAGAAACCTGATAACAAGACATGGGAGAAGCTCACCAGACATTTCAGTTCCATGAAGACAATGAACCTGGAAGTCTTGGATGACCAAAGCCACTGAAGGCCATTTGCAACATAGATTCTAAAGCCCAGATAGTTTCAAGCAAATGGAAACTTGTTAATTGCTAAGAGCTATCTGAAAATCAAATCAGGATGTACAACGTCCTGTGCTAACTTAGGGCATGCCTAGAAGTAAGATGGTCACTAAAGCCCATAAGTTAGCCTGCCCATTGTACCTGTGACACTATGGAGTGTCTGGCCCTCATTTGCTTCTAAGACTAGCATGTTTAGAGGCAGAGATGAAGGGCAGCAATTGGACAGAAACTTTCTAGAAGGTGGCACAACTAGACAAAGATACTGGACCCTTTCTGGTCAGAGAATACTTATGAAAACAATTCCAGGGATTAAAGAGGAATAGTGGCTTCTGTGAAGGACCTTGAACATTTTCAGTAGATTTTACATAGAGGTAAGTCATGTGTATTAATCAGGGTTCTCACTAGGAATAGAATTGATGGAATGAATGTGCATTATAAGGGATTTATTACATTGTCTTACAGTATAGGGCCAGGGCAGTATAACAATGGCCACTGCACATTGGAGAATCTGTGAACCCTGTGGCTGACCAATTCACAAAATATTTCATTAGTTCCCACGCATCTCTGAAGGCCAGACAGATTCATGGAGAGCTGTTGGTCTTCAGTTCACATTGGAAGGCCCAACAAGTTGTGTTCCAATGCCAGCCTTGGAGAGCAGCAGCAACCACAGAACAGACGCACTCACCAGCATGAAACAAAGGCAGGCAGGCGAATGGTGCTGCTTTCCCCTTAGGCCTCTTTGTATTATCATCTCCACAAAAGGTTGCCCCCCCCCCACTCTAGGAGAGGGCAATTTAAAAAAAAACTCAGTTAATCCTTCCTGGATTAACTTCCCTTACAGACCTACCCAGGAGCCTGTCTTTTACTTGGTTCCAGATCCAGTGAAATTGACAGTCAGGGTGAAGCATCACTCAGTCAGAGGCCTCAGTGCCTGCTGAGATAGAGGAACTGGGCAGGCTGAAGGAAGCTGTAGGCTGAGCTGGCCTGAGATTTCTCAGTGTTGTCTGTTGTCTCTCAGCCCTTATAATAAGCACAGACAATGAGATAATACTCACATGATCGCTTTACTCAAATTCTGTCGTTTTTATCCTTGAAACTACCAAGGTAGCTGAATAATGCAGCCTGTATTTGAAGCCTATATTTGAAGACCCAGCTTGTGGGCCATTTTATTCTGGCCAACCTTTCAGACACATTTCTACCTAAAAGTCATCACCCGAGCAGCCTTTTGAACAAAGCGTAACAGAGCTTTTTCTCTCCATTGTCCCTCTCAATCCCCCAGTTGGCAGCTCTTTCCTCCCCCTGGATGCTCCCAAAGCTTTTGCAGTCACTCCCAGATAACATAGTCTGATGTTCCAGGTATCAAGTGTGGTCTGGTTGAGGCGAAAATGTCAGTCTTTCAGCCACTCAAGTTTCTGTTAATGCTCTGTGGACCAGTGTCAGGCAGGAGACCAGCAATGCGGGAATGGAACTGGCAGTGAGTTCTTCACTTTTTCCTGGCTTTGCCATCTCTCCTTTGTTCTGCTCATCAGGTTTCTCTAGAGTTAAGCTACAACCCAAAAGGAGGTAAGGGGGTGGGGGAAATACCTCCCTGAGTGCTTATGGTTGTAATTATGTTGGTGACCTCTGGTGATGTCAGAACAATGTTAATTACTCCTTCCCAGGCCTTTTCCTTGGGCTCCTTAGAGATCTCTTGCTGAGGCTGCAGAGTGCAGTCCCCTGATGTAGCTCATCCCTACCTAGGCCATCCCTACCTATCTCTGCCTCAGTGGCCTCCTTCATGGCCTCTGGAGGGATTTCTTCATCCTTGAGTGTTAGTAACATTTTCCTCTGTAGAAAGATCTGTTTATATGTAACGCCTGGCAATGTAGACTGAACCTGAGGCCTTGCACATGCTGAGCAAGTGCTCCCTGGCCTGGCCAGAATGTGTATCATGCATATGTGTCTTTGCTGCTACTCAGTCTTCAGGTACCCTTATTTTCAAAGCAGCCCTCCCCTCTCTGTCCATGGCTCCTCTGGCCAGACAGGCAGCATCTCCCATTTGGAAAGGATGGAAAAAAACTCTAGCTTCTGTTGTTCGCTCTCCAGAGTTAAAGCCTGGGACCTAAAACCCATCCTCATACATTTGGCTTAAAACAAGAACAATTTCCCACTCCTTTACCATCCACCAATGTCACAAAAAGGACAAGGCCACAACACAGTGAGACTTTTCAAAAGAAGCCCACTTACCTCTCCATCTCTGGGACAAATCCTTAGCTTGTCCTCATGGGCCAGGCAAAGGTCTTACGTGTTACCTAGGTGACCTCACTGTTTTGTAACTGAAAGTCTTCAGTGATGGGACCTGCACAGTTGACACCAATCACTCCAACCCCACCTCATGTGTGGAGACAGCACTGTTCACATGGAACATTCCAGAGAAGTCAGGGTGATTAACATCCTACTACAAAGGGAGTGGGCGGTGATGCCTGTCAAAATCTACCTGGCCAGAGTCATCATATTTGCTGTGACTCACTGTGAAGAATCCAGAGACTTAAACCCATTCAGCATTCTGCTACCCACCTTGCGCTTGGAACTCTGGAGCCCTCCATGTTGCACTGAGTTCCAAAGAGTCTCTGCCAATGTCTGAAACCCAAGCAGAGTAGTTTCAAACATCTGTCTGAGACTCACAACAAGACTGAGCAGGTTTTCGCTGAACATTCTTTGTAGGCCTATAACCTACCTCCACATTTCTCCTGGTTCCAGGAATTCCTTGGCTTATGGCAGCATCATACCTGTCTCTGCCTCCATTGTCACCTGCTGTCTTTGTTCTGTCTGTATCTTGGACTGTCTTTCAGAAGGTCATTCTCATTATACAGCCTACTCTCTGCATGATCTCATTTTTATCTCCCCTTTAATGATACCTGTTTGCAAATAAAGACACTTTCTGAGGTCTCAGATAGACACAGACATAAGGGGAGTCTGTTCAACCCACTACAGACCTCAGCCACACACAGTTTCTGGTTAGTTATATTCAAAATGTCAGGGGAAACAAAGAAACTTAATGGTGAAATCTCTACTACCTTGAACCGGCCTTCCTGAAGATATGACAACTGTAACATAAAGCTGGCAATATGAGGCCAAATGCAGACTCTAGAAAATGCTGGCACTGCCTCCTTTACAACTCCCAGGAAGCAAGAAAATCGATGACATGGAGACACGATGCCCAAAACTGCCCACACTACAGGTGATTATTCTGCCTCATTTGGGGATGAATCTGATTCCACATGGGCAGGAAAACAATTTTTGGGAACTTGTGGTAATTGTCTGGGCCAGAGTGAAAAAGAAATAATTGGGGACATTTGTTCTATATGCCAAGAACTAAAAATAAACAGTTTTTATAACTGAAGAGAGTAACCTTCAATGAAGACCTTCTCTCTGCCTCTAACCTCCCTCAAGATTCTCACAGCCCAGGGCCCTGTTTAACCCTTCAGAACTCAATAAGGACTTTACTTAGACATCTGTCTCCTAGTCTTCCTATCCCAAGAAAAGTTAATGCCCTAGATAAGTCTGTTTATGTACAGTATCGGCTTGTGATGTATTAAAAATAAGGGTGAGAATTCTTTTCACTCTCTTGTACGATTGCTTAGTTGATTTTGGATGACAAACTGGGGTGCTGATGTGCCTTGGCTGTGTCCCCAAAGTCCACCTATTGGAAAGCTATTCTCCAAAGTCAAACGACGTTGTCTGGAGATCTGTGTTTGAGAGGTGTGATGGCTATTATTGCTTGTCAACTTGACTACACCTAGAGGGTACACCTGTGAGGGATTTCTGCTTACTTAGAAGTCAGAAGATCTTTTTTTTTTTTTTTCAAGATAGGGTTTCTCTTTGTAGCTTTAGCTGTCCTGGACTTGCTTTGTAGACCAAGCTGGCCTTGAACTCACAGAGATCTACCTGCCTCTGCCTCCCCTAGATCTAGGTAAGAAGATACATCTTTAATTCAGATCTTTAATCCAGATCTAATCTGGGCCACATCTTCTGCTGGAAGCCTATGTAAGGACATAGAAGAAGGAAGCTTTTGCTCTTTGCTTGCTTGATTTTGCCTTTTTAGCAAGTCCATTCCTTCACTGGCTTTAGAGTCTACTTCTATGGGATTTATTAGAATGACTTATAGGCTGTGGTCCAGATAATCTAACAATGGCTGTTTATGAATGCCTAATACCTAAGAATCCAGAAGTTGCTCAGTCCATAAGGCTAGATGTTTCAGCTGATCTTCAATAGATGCTGGAATCCCATTTTTATTCAAACCACCACAAAAACATAACGAATAAATCTCCTTTCTTCATGCTCACCCAGTTCTGCATATTATGTTGAATAGACAGTGGCTGAAGAAAACATAAGTTTAAATAAATTTATATAAATAAAATATAAATTAATTTTCTTATAGGCCTAGGGGCTAGAAGTCTGAATTTGGGGTATCAGCAGGGCCAGGCACCCTCTGAATGTTCTCAGGGAGAATCCTGCCTTGCCTTTTTTATTTTTTATTTTATTTTATTTTTTGAGACACTTTGCGTGTGTGTGTGTGTGTGTGTGTGTGTGTGTGTGTGTGTGTGTGCGCACGCGTAGACTTGGCTGTACTGGGACTAGCTCTGTAGAACAGGCTAGCCTCAAGCTCACTCACAGAGATCCACCCACTGGGATCAAAAGTGTGCATTGCCGCTGCTCAGACCCTGCCTTGGCTCTTGAAGCTTTGGTGACTCCAGAAATTTTTCGGCTCATGGTTGTATCACTTCCTTCTCTACCTCCACCGCCCAGCCCCCTCCCCTCTGTCTCTGTGTCTTAGTCTGTCTCTTAGGACCCTCTCATTAGATTTCCAGCCCTTTCTCAGTCATACAATCTCACCTTGACCTTTCCTTTAACAATTATTTTATTTTGTGTTTATGTGTGTGCCTGCATGTATGTATGTGCGCTGTGTGCATACAGGAAGCCATGGAGGTAAGAGGCGGCATCAGATGCCTCAGAATTGAAGTTTCTGAAGGTTGTGAGCCACCATATAAGTTTTGACACATGTATCCAAATGAGGACATTTTGAGGTCCCAGGTGGATGTTAACTTTGGAAGATTTTGTTCAGTTTTTAACAAAACCAAGAACCAGTTGTGTGTGTGTACATGTTTATGTAGTTATTTATATGGGCACATACATACATGTGGAGGACAGAGATCAACACTGAGTGTCTTTCTCAGTCACTCTCCATTTATTTCGTGAGGCAGTCTCTCACTGAACCTGAAGTTTATGGATTTGGCTTGATCGGCGAGTCAGCAAATCTCAGCCTCCTGGTGCTGTGCCGTATACATGGGTTCTGGGGATCATACTCTGGTCCTCATGCTTGGTGTCAAGCATTTGACTGAATCTTTTCCCAAGCTGCTCTAATTTTTTTTATAATTCTGGGATTGAGCCTAGGTGCTCATGAATACTGGGGAAACACTCTACCACTGAACTACACTACCAGGCTAAGACTCAGTTTTTGCCCCATTGGGGAACATTGTCTCTGTTGAGAACATACAGTCCATCATCTAAATCCAGTTACTGGAAAAGGGACAGTGTTTCCTGTCTCAAGAGCTGCCCCCAAGCCTCTGCTAGTGACTCTTACAGCAGTCCCTGAGGCTTTATTTTGCCTTTGCAGCGATGCTGAATGAAAAGTTTTATATTTTCTTCATGAGTCAAGAAGGTGAGCTTTAACAAGAATCTTAGCCAACTCAGCTTACCTACCAAATGGCCCTTGGTTCTTCCAGTTTTCAAACTTTCACAAATCCTTTTTATACAGTGCTCCCCACAGCCTTCTCCTCTGCTCTCCATGTGATGAGTAAACTTTATCAGCTTGGTAAACTTTTTACCCAGAATGTGATAACATTTCACAGTGTCATTTCTGTTTAAAAAAATGTTAAATTTTAATTAATTAATTAATTACTGAGAAAGAGAGAGAGAGAGAGTGTGTGTGTGTATGTGTGTGTGTGTGTGTGTGTGTGTGTGTGATATACATGTGTAGAGGTCAGAAGACAATTTGCAGGAGTCAGTTCTTGCTTTCTACCATGGGGAACCCAGGCTCTGAACTCAGATCTTCAAGCTTGGCAAGGAACGCCTTTACCCATTGAGTCCTCTGGCAGGCTAGTAGAGTGTCATTTCTATTTGTAGTCTCTGTTATTTAAAAACCAACAGCAATATGCCAGATGTGTTTCTGCTTTTGTGGTCCAAAGTATGCTTTAGGCGTTAGAGTCTCTTGCAGAGGGATGACGTAAAAGCTCATCGGAGAGGGGGTGGATCAGTATGCCAGTCATTCAACATTCTGTGACATGTGGCCATCACAAACCCCCCTTCCCCTGGGAGGTGAGCTCGTGTTGGCTTTTCGCATGTGTGTAGATTGTGTGATATCATAGAGGCAGCAAGCCTTCACGTTCTGGAACAAAGCCTGTGTTTATTATAGCCTACTCCAATAGCTGCTGGGAAGTCACTTCCTTCTCTGAAACCAGATAAATTATTGTTATTTTGTTGTCTGTGTGTGGAAGCACTTCCTCACCATGTTCTTATTCAGCCTGGAAGAATAGAAATTCCCAGAGCATTAATTTACTGAAGGCGTGTTAAGTGAACTTCCATTTTCAGATTCCTCAAATGGCACTGTCTCCTGACTTCCAGAATGCTGTGATTTCTATCTTGCCAGTCTTCGGTCATTTCAGTGGGATCTTTTCATAGCAACCTTGCTTGGAAAGTCTCCATCATGGCCTGTGCCAAGGAAACAATGGATAGTGTTATGAAATTGATCAAACTGAAGTCATGGTGTGCAGCAGAGTTTGAAAGGCATCCCAGGATGGCTGACATTTCACTCTAACCAATGATCATTAACACAGAGGGCTAACCAAAGGCACAAAATATGCACCTTGCCATGGGTGTCTTCAGATAGAGTAATAATCCCATCCTTGTGCCACTTAGATCTGAGATACAATGCACCCGAAGACAGGAGTTCAGGGGTTCTTCCCAAGTCGTCCTCTCCAGATGGCTAACCTTGGTTGTCAACTTAATAGCATTTATAGTCACCACAGAAACAATGCTCTGGAGGAAGTGTCTAGATTTGATTCGCTGAGGTGGGAAGACCCATCTGAAATGTGAGCTGCACTGTGTCACAGGCTGAGATCTCAGACTGAACAAAAGGAAGAAAGTGAGCTGAGCACCAGCGTCCATCACTTGTGCTTCCTTCGCTCAGCTTCAGCCCTAACAGTCTCCAGCGATACTAGATGAACCTGTGTATTTTCATTCAGGTCCCGGATGCCCACTTTCGGTCAGCTGTGGATGCTGAGGAGGAAGAAAAATCGCAGCTCCCCTAGAAGACAGAGGTTACTGTATCCACAGAGGTGGGCCCATCTGAGTGACTGTTCCCACAGCTAGCCCTGCATTTTGGAAGGGTGGATAGTTTGGCATGTGGCTTAATTCATTCTGGAGCAGGGTCTTCACCTGCCGCCACCCCAAGCGATTGCCCACTACCCCCAGAACAGCAGGGTGTAACTTCCCTCCATCCCCTCTACATAGACCGTTACATTCTCTTTCAGCTTCCTTCCTTTTTTTTATTTTACCAATCTTTTTAAAGATTTATTTTCATTATTTTCAGCTGTGTAATGTGTGTGTCTGCTTGTGGGCCTGTGCATGTACATTCAGGGCCTGCAGAGGTCAGAGGTGTCGAATCCCCTAGAGCTAGAGTTACAGACAGTTGTCAGTCTTGCCTGAAATGGATGCTTGGGAACTTGGCTCCCCTGTCTATTGTAACTAAATGCCTGGTTCAAAATTCTGCCCACGGTGGCAGCGTTTGTGCCAGGATCCACACGTCTCTGTGTACTGTAGGTTTCTGGTCCCATTGCCAGGCCTTATAAGTAACAGATGTTCAATAGATGCCTATTGTCTGACTTTTATATGGCATCCCAGCTGAAATTCTCTGACTTTTAAGCTTACTCCTGACCGAAGTATCTATGAATAATTCTGTGTAGTTTAGGGATTATGCACGCAAATGACAGTCTTAGGTCTGTGACAAGAGACCTTCTTCTCCTTCTTCTTCTTTTCCCCCTAAATATTTATAGAGTCCAATATTGTGAAAGCTGCTCCATTTCACATCATCACTGCTTCAGTCTCTTGTCTGGTTTCGTTGCTCTTGATTTTCCTCACCTGAACTCACAGCCTCATCTCCTGAATTAAGGACTTCGTTAGCCAGGGATCTCTAAAGGAACACAGCTGACAGGATGATCGTTTGAGTTTTTAGACTGATTTGCACCATATGTTCCGTGTGGTCCAACAATGGCCATCTCATACCTGAGAGGCTGCGAATCTGGCAGGTTCTTAACTAGTGAGGACTGGATTTCTCAGAAGCCCAAATTTGGTGCTGAAGGCCTGGAGGATTCTTGGAGAACTGCTGGCTTCCGGTCTATGTTAGAACCTCGAAGAAGCTGGATTTAACAATGGTTGCAGCCACAGGGTAGATGGACATGCAAGCAAGCTTGAGGGGAAGCAGGCAAAAAGCAAACTTTGCTTCTTCGACGTCCTCATATCTGGGGGTCACCAGAAGGTGTTTCCCCACCTTTAGAGTAAGTCTTCCAGCTTCAAATAATCTGACCAAGAAAGGCCTTCACAGGCTTGCCATGTGGCTTGCATTTTAGTAGATTCCAGATCCAGTCAAGCTAACAGCCAAGATTAGCCATCGTAAAGACTGAACATGTTACAGAGTCCAGGATAGAGTGAAACAGCAGAGGCCTGTCATTCAAAATAATTCAACACAGGAAAGCAGTTGCGTGAAACAATGCAGGGCCCTTCTGTACACAGTTTGAGGAGTAAGCCACACAGGGAGCTTACTTGTGGAACCAGCCTGACCTGAGTTTAGTCTTTACCAAGTATAGTCATGGTCACGGTCATTTCTTACTTTAGGATCTTTAATAACTACACACAGCCTAGAGTTCAAATTTTAGGACCTTATAAATTCTGATACCAAGAACCCTTTGCTTTCTCCCTTGAACTGCCCTTTATATTTCAAGATTGAGCTACTTGGTTCTCCCCATAGCTGCCTTTCCTTTCTCTGTGTTTGACCAGAGCTAGCCCCATAACTCAGAATGCTGGGCCTCCCACTTCCATCAACACAAACTCTATAGAAAGCCTTCCCTGATCTTTTTCACTCAGTTTTTGAGACAGGGTCTCACTATGTGACCCTGGTTGGCCTGGAACCAGGCTGTCTGCAAAGTCATAGAAATCAGCTTGCAAATGTCTCCTTAGGATAAAAGGCGTGTGGGACCACACCCAGATTTATCTTTTTATTTTTAACAAATATTTTCTCCATTTGAACTGCTAATTGGATTTTATCAAAGTTTACTCTTGTTCATTCATTCTTCAGTGTGCCTACACAACTGGGCTAGACCTTGGGAGATACAAAGACAAATGCTGCTTATTCAGTTCCAGGATCCTTTAAGCTTCTTGCCTACACTCCCCATTGTCTGGCTTCTATACATATGGATGCTCAACAAATTCTTCTCAATCAGCAAAAGGCTGAATGAACAAATGATTACCATTAGACTTTCAAGAATGGAGCCAACTAAACCACAATGGGCTGTTACTTTATACTTGTTAAGGGAGGCCACCATCAAAAAGATAAGATGTAACAAGTATTGGGCATGCAGAGGAAAAGAAACCTAACACAACCATTACAGAAAACAACATGAAACTTTCCATGTAATTAAAAAGAGAACTTATGATCCATCAATCATGAGCCCTCCTCACTATGTACACAAATTCAGTGAGTTGCAGAGATACAGGCAAGTGTTTATTGTAACATTATTCACAATAGTTGAAACATGGAATCAACCTAAGGGTACATCAGTAGAACTGTAAATAAAACTGTGGCTTTTTAATTTTCTATATAAGAATCTCATACAGTCTTAAGAAAGAAATGAGGCCCTTTTCTGGCCTCCAGAGGCACTGGAAGCTTGTGGTAAACATATAGACAAGTAGGTTGCATGCATACACACAACTAAAAATTAATAAAAGTAATAATGATGATGATGATGATGATGATGATGATGATAGTAACCTGAGAACTTTAAAATTTCAAGGAGAACTTTTGGAAGGCTGAGGGCAAAGTGTTGTTTACTGTTGCTTATATGTCATGTTAACATCTCAGTGTAAGCTGATCTTATCTCAGAAATAGAGTAGCTATAGCAGAGTGAGCAGAGGGCACAGTATGAGTTGACTGGGAAAGGCCATGATCATTAAGGGTTCTGCAAGTCAGACTTGGAAAAAGGAATTGTGGTTTCTTTCCTAAATGTGAAGGCATTTCTCAGTGGGCTGGAAAGTTGGATTTAAGCAGAGAGGAAATGATTTGAATTCTGCCTTGTGCGGGGACTGGCCTGCTAGGGGATAAGAGTACAGGAAAGGAGATGCAAGGCTGAAATAGTACAGGTGAGAACTGATGCTGGCCTGGCCTGGAGTAGTAGTGATGCATTTGTTGGAGATGTTCTTGGGAATGGAGATCAGGGGTGATTTGACATGAGGGACTGTTACAGGGAAGTTCTGCCAAGTGGAACAGGAAGTCTAGACAGGCTATGACATCCTGTGCCGTGCAGTGGAGGGTTGATCTTGGTCCTCCCTGGGAAGAGACACTAGACCTTGTGACTTGATTCCTGAGGGCCTTGGGCCATGCTAGGTAGTACGTGATTCATGGCGGGTGCTGTATCAGCTTCAGATTAAGATTGACCAGGGTAGTCAACCATGGCTATGTAGTTGAGTGCCAAGAAAAGCTTTTGGACACCAGTGTCTGGTGGGGCAGCCTAGTTGGCAGAATTCTGCATATTGTCAGCCATGGTAGCTAAGAGCAGTCCCTGCCCCTACTGGGAGGGGGCAGCTGGAGGCTCCGGGCTTGGAACTCCTCCAGCCCCTGTGCAGTCGCCCCTGTCCCCAAATGCTTTTAATCTGTCTCTTTTGTTGTAGTAGCCTATAACTGAGTGCCATGGCAGTGGGTTTCTTGAATCACTGTCTTGAATTGTCAAGGGACCCTTGAACTTGAAGTCACACTCGTCAGTGAGTGTTCTTACAGACCACTATAATTTCCAATGCAAGTATATAAAATTGACTATAAAATTGTCCTGGATGACCCAGGTCTTACTCAGTGTTAGTCAGCTGAGCCTTGGGAACCTGGAGGAATAAGAAGAGAATGAAAACACCTAGCACCCTTTGGCCAAATGCCTCGGCAGACTCCTGTCTTCCTTTGAACCAACTTTCATTGAAAATCATGCAGAGATTTCCTATTCCCAGGCCAGGACAGTTCATGTCACAACATCATGCAAAATAAACATACATGTTTTCATACTCTCTGGGCTGGGGGTTGAAACCCTAACTAAACATGTGGTCCCAAACAACTCTGCACCTAATGTAGCCAGAGAAACCAAAAGTTTGGATAGTTCTGAGCAAGTCTTCTGGCCAGATAGCTTCATAGAGCTGTAGTGTGGAGAGACAGCAAAGAAAGGGCATAAGCTCAGTCCCTGCACACCATGACACCCAGGGAACCAACTAGGATTTCCATCTGATTGGGTCCATTCACCACTGCATCAAAAAGAATCAGCTGTAAATGAAGTCTTCTTACAACTTCCAACAAAGAGCTGAGAGAGAGAGCGAGAGAGAGAGAGAGAGAATGTGTGCAGGTATGGACATGTACTTATATGTATGTGTATATGTACATACACAAACCACATTAAAGAAAACTATGAATCCCAGCTTCCGACAGTTGAAAACTGTTGGGCATTATCCTATCTCTGACTCATTCTGTTGGATCTTTCTCTGATTTCATGACTTTGTCTGCCCCTCTATTAGACATCACTTTCAAACATGGATGCTTCCTTCTATAACTGAACCCTCTGTTCATTGTTCAGGACTAAGAGTGCACTATAGGCGTGCTTGCAGTCCAGAGTCCGTCTGCACCCCAGCAAGTCACACAGACCTAGAGGGTGATCCCTTGCCAGAGCATCCATGTTGCTGGATTAAAATTCCTCTATTCATATTGGCACATGCCTTTAATCCCAGCATGTGGGAGGCAAAGGCAGATGAATCTTTGAGTTCAAGGCCAGCCTGCTCTACAGAGTTACAGGGCAGCCAGGGCTATCTGTGCTCTGTCCTCTGGAGTTTTAAAATTGACTCTAATCTCACTAGTTTACTTTGAGGACATTATTAAGAGCTTCAGATGGCATTCTGTTAGAAAACATCTGTACATATTTTCCTAGGGGGCAGTCAGCTTGGGGGTTAGAAAATCATTCTTATGAGGTTTATAACATGATAACCAAATACTAAACAAAATCATGTAATCATCCATTCATACATTCACCTTTTATTCATTCAAAATCAGCTTTATACAATATGGATAATATACACACTTTTCTTTGACAATTTAAATTCCCTGCAATATCTGTCCCATTAATTTCTCTTAGCATTTGGAGCATGGGGCCTAAGGCTCATCATACACATTTATGAAATTAGAATTTTGGATTCTGTTCTGAGAATTGCAATGGTCTTTCATAGCTGTTTATTTTTAAAGATTTAACTATTTTTATTTTATGTGTATGAGTGTTTTACCTGTATGTGTGTGTACCAGGTTTGTGCCTGGTGCCTGTGGAAGTTAGAAGAGGGTGTTGGGTCCTCTGGAACTGGGGTTACGTATGTGTGAGTTGGCATGAATGGGCTGGTAACAGAATCCAGGCCCCCTGCAAGAACAGCAAATGCTTTAACCCTTGAGTCATCTCTCCAGCCCCACTCCTTTTGTGGTACTTTAGCAATGAAGTAGATACACTGGAATATAGCATGAGGGGATATTGTGGTAGTGCCTTGTCTCCTTGCTATGACAACGTGCCTAACATAAGTATCTTATGAAGGAAAAGTTTAGTTTGGCTTATAGGGGATATAATCCATCATGACAGGGTTACAACCCATGGTGACTGGGATGGAGCTACAATCCCTGATGACTGGTAGAGGGCTACTATCCATGGTGAAAGGAGCTACAATCTGTGCTGACTGGCAGGGGGCTACCGGCCATGCTGACAGGGGGCTACAATCCATGGTGACTGGGGGCTTCAAGCCGTGCCTACAGGACAAATACGGCGGCAGGGGCTGATTATAGTGCATCTGTACTAGGAAGCAGAGTAAGTACAATGGGTGTCTGGTGCTCAGCTTTCCCAACCCACTGATTGGTGCCACTCACACTTAGGCATGTCTTCCCACCTTAACCAGCCTACACTTACAGACACTCACTCAGACTTGTTCCCACGATGATTCTGAGTTCTATAGGGTTGACAGTCAAGATTCACTGTGTTAAGAAATTTGTTTTTTTTTTTTTAGGAGTAACAGCTGCTTACTGCTGGTACAGAGTGACAAGATGGAAAAGGGGATGCTTCTCCTGTCAGCGGTCCTTGCTCTCTCATCTTCCTTGGTGTTTCCTCTCAGTGCCCACAGAGATGCCTGCAACTGCCCTGTCCTCCCACACACAGAGTGTAATTTTACCTGTCACACATAGAGTAAATGGTTCCTGCTCTGACACAGGGAGTTAAGGGCAATTCTCAAGGCCAACTGAGGCAGTGGCCGTTCTGCCTCTTCTGGGGCATTGGGTACTGGCAGGACCCAAGGGTCTCCTTTCTATAATCTGGTTGGGGTTAGTGGGTAGACAAGGGGAGGTCACAGGGGAGACAAATCAGGAAGATTAGCAAGGTAGGTAGACTCTTTGAAGGTGAGCAAAGCGTGGCAATGGGGTGGTTGCTTGTTTTTATGGTCCTGGGGAATCGAACCCAGAGCCTTGTGCGTGACAGTTAAGTGTGTTATTACTGAGTTTCATCCTTAGCTCTCAAAAGCGAAAGTTTTAAAAATAAGATTTAGGTACTCAAGAGACTGAGGCAGGCACACCATGAGTTGGAATCTAGGCTGGGCGATATAGGAGCACTCACCCTATTTTCAGACTTTTTTTTTTTTTATCTTTCTCTATTCTCAAATATTTTGACCCAGACATCTTGGTAAGAGCTAGGAACTTGCATTTTTACGCAGCATGCCTCACAACACAGATACTGGGGGTCCATAAAGCACCGTTTAGAAACAGTGGGACTTGGCAAAATAGAGAGTTTACATGTGAATAACAAGAAACAGAGTCAAGGGACAAATTTCCAATTTGTTTTTTTTTCTTTACTAATTTTATATATACAATCACCAGCACAATAAACAGTGTACTTACTCTTTTCAACAGAGGTAGAATAATTGTAATGTTTATTATGTGAGAGAATTCTGAAAGCTTAAATTAAACTGACTGGCTGCTTCATTCAGCCACTCAGCCAGTCCACCTCAGGAGGGTTCATTCATTTTTTTCCCTCTTTTCCTGCATTCAAGAATGTAGCCACCTCTATTTTATGAATGAGAGTCAGAAGCCTTTCACACTCCACCCATAATAATGCCTTTAGACAACCGGACAATGACTCCTCTGTATCTGTGCTTCTAAATCACACCCCAGGGTGCCCACTGCTTTTGTTCTTTTTTGGGAAAAACAAACCAAGGTGTTTGACTTAAAAAGACCCAAGAGTAGGAAAGCTTAATCTACTAAAGCAAAATTGACCAAGGGTACATGATGAATGTAATATAATGTAATGCAATTGTGTGGAATAGTATCATACAAACATATATACATGTGTTTGTATACATGTATACATATATACATACAAATATACATTTATGCTCTGTAATACTTTAGCAATATGAAGGCTTTATGATTTTTATGAAATATTATGATACGTTTATGAGGAAAGAGGCAGAAGACGAGCACGGTGCTATTTATAATTCCTTTTTTCTGTTTTAGAGGGATTGGCTGAACTTGTAAGAATCTGTCTTTGCAATATCTTACTTACGTTTTTATAATATTTTACTCATTCACAATGAACTTTTATTGTTTGGTGTTATTTTTAATAGAACATTATTATGTGTAGTAACTGAAGGGAAATTTTAGCTTTCAGGATATAGGTCTTAAGTGTGTGGTGGTGCACACCTGTAATCCTAGCTTTGGGAGGATCCTGAGTTTGAGGTCAGCCTGGGCTACATGGCAAGACCCTCTTTCAAAAATCCAAGCCAAACTAAACCAAACCAAACATTAAGCACAGGTATGCTGAGGGCATACATACACACAAACATACATACTCTTACACCATAGCAACAGAAGTTAGCTTAAACTGAAAGTAGTTGTCCAGTGTAACCTTCCTGTTCAATGTCCTTAATGTCTTCCTGGATTAGAGATGCTAATGATTTGAGATAATTGGACATCTACGCTCTTCTTGCTTCATGGGGCACTGCTGTCTTCAAGAGGCCCCATAGACACCAGCACATGAACACAAAGCACCCACTAATGAGCGAGAACACAGGCAAGTTATGATTGGACATCAGCTAGACTAGTGAAGGTGCTTGGCCGTTAAGTTTTGAAGAGTAACCAGATAATTCCTGAGACCAAGGAAGCCACTGGTGTTTTGTTGGGTCTGCACAGGGTCTACCTTGTTGTCAAGAATACCAGTGAGGAGATGCTCTGTTCTTTCCCTGGAATCTCATCAAATGGTCCCTTATGTCAGTTTGGTCCTGCTAGTGCTTTCCACTTTGGTCACTAGGCTAAGCTGGTGCCTGCCATGCTTAACCTTTCCCATGGCTCACTTTTGATCCACCTTGTCTCAGCCTCAGTCTTAGTCTCTCTCTCTCCTTCTTCATAAACTTTCCATTCCTTTCTCCCTTCCTTCTCCTAATTTCCCCTTGATTTACACATTCCTCTTTTATTAATGAGTTATAATCATTGACCATCATCATTCCTATCACTCCTGAGACATAATCAGTTCACACTGAGTCTTTCCTTTTTGCATCCTATTGAAATGTTTCAACAGTCTTTGAGAACATCTTAACATTTCTGATACAAGTTGTTTCAGGCATAAGTAATTTCTCCTAGGAATTTTGGTTCCTGTGATAGATGTTGGTTGTCAACTTGACACACCCAGGAAGAAAGAAACTCACCTGAGGAACTGTCTCCAACAGATTGGCCTATGAGCATATCTGTGGGCCATTTACTTAGCTGCTAAGGATGCAGAAGAGTCCAGCCCACAGCCCACTGTGGGCAGTGTCATCCCTAGGAAGGTGGGCCTGGGCTGTATAAGAAACATAGTTGCGTATAAGCCTGGAAGAATGCCAGTAAGCTGCCTTCATATATAGTCTCTGCTTCAGTTTCTGCCTTCAGCGTTCTGTTGAGTTCCTGTTCTGACTTCCCTGTGTGTCACATAAACCCTTTCCTCCCCATGTTGGCTTTGGTCAGTGTTTGTCAGAGCCACAAAGATCAAATTAGGACAGTCCCCTTTAGTATAGAATCACATATAAAAACCTGGATCGTGGGGATATGTATCATATTTTTTTATTGGGGAGCTGGTGGTCCTAGGCCATCTCTTCTTGGGCAGAGCTAGAGAAAACATATTTGTGTTTGCACATCTCTCTCTATTTATGCACATTTATCTAGCCTCTATCTCACCATATGCCATCATGAACATCTATTTCAGTCCAACACCATAATTTCATTCTGATCTCCTCTCTCTCAGTGTGAGTTGCCTTTCTCTGAGGAGACTGGCTCACAGTTTAATGGATTTACTCATTTGTTCTCTCTTCCTGACGGTAACCAGCCTCCTACCTTCACAATCAATAATTTGGATTTAACCGATATTACATTAACTGGCTTTACATCAGTCCTGATGGTAGTCCTAATGTGATATTCTTTGATATGTTCTAATCACAGCATACTTTGCTTTGATACAGCTTCAAAATACTTTGTTGTCCACATTTTGTTACCCACATCAGGCTATTCAGGCAACTTCACTACAGGCTTAAAAGTTGCTATCTGTGGTGATTTGAAAAGGAATGATCCACCCATAGACTCATGTATTTGAATGCTTGGTCCATAGTGAGTGGCACTATTAGGAGGTGTGGTCTTGTTGGAGTAGGTGGGGCCTTGTTGAAGGAAGTGTGACACTGTGGAGGTGGGCTTTGAGGTCTCCTCAGTTCAAGCTGTGCCAAAGGTGTGTCACACAGTCTTCTTCTGCTGCCTGAAAGTCAAGATGCAGAACTCCCAGCTCCTTATCCAGCACCATGTCTGCCTGCGTGCCATCGTGCTTCTCTCCCTGGTGATTAGGAACTACACCCCTGAAACTATACGCTAGCCCTAATTAAATGTGTTCCTTTATAATAGTTGCAGCAGCCATGGTGCCTCCTCACAACAATATAACTCTAAGACACTATCTAAATCCATAGTGGAACTGGGGGAACATGGTGGAACATAATAGCAGCTTTCAAGAGGTGGCGGCAGGAGGATCAGCAGTTCAGAGTCATCCTAGTTATGTAGAAAGTTTGAGTCAGGCCTTCATTATGTAAGACCCTGTTTAAATAAAAAACAAGCCAATGAACCAAAGCTGAGAGTATAGCTCAGTTAGTAGAATGCTTGCCTAACATACACAAAAGCTCTGGGTTCAATTCTCAGCATGGTATAGATCAGGCATGCTAGCCCATTTGTGTAATCACAGCACTCAGAAGATGGAATTAAGAGGATTTTTGATATTATTTTGATATGATGGGAATAAAAAGGCAATAATTGATTGAATGTATCTCATTATCTGGGGAAAAGTCTTTTATTAATATTGAAGCCTAACGTTAATGTCTCAAATGATTGATACACAAACACCCACTGTCTTTGGGGACTCTGGTTTGGTTAAGGTAAGGTTAGGTAATGTGTCACAGGCATGTTAAATCACCACCCCACCCCTGATTTTCAGAGATGCTTGCTTTAACATTTTGCTCTAATTATAATATAATCCATGTTCTCCCTCTCCTATGCTTTCACTTGTGAAATGCTTCCAGAAATACTTGGGAGGGGTCTTTTTTTGCAAAGGAAAGAATTCAGTCAGAAGACACAAGTACTTTTAGTAAAATAAAGCTCTCCAAAGAAAGATAAGAGTGGGCTTTCCCAAAGCAGAATCTGCACTGTCAGTTTTAAGGAAGTGTTTAATTCATATTTATGAGTTAGATGGCATATTCATGGACAAGGTGATTCCTTCCCAAACAATGGTGGACTAGATCTCCCTTTTAGAGTATTCCTCCCATGAGTTGTAGGGGTGAGAATAAAACCACAATCTAACTGATGATAAAATGAAGTAGGTATCTTTTGAGGATGAAGACCGTTCGTTAGGTGTGGTGACTGGGTCAGGTGTCCTGGTGCCTTAGTTTTTGTTATAGCAGGAGCAACCAAAGTGCAACTTCAAGGACATTTAACCACAGTGGCTGTCTGACAGCCAGGAAACACGGTGACCAAGACAGAGCTGCAGTTTTTCTAGCTCCTGCCTCGCTGGCATCAGAACCTGAGACACTCTCATCAGCTCATCGTATTCTTGACACTCACGAGATCACTTTTTTTTTTCTTGAAATTTTTCTTGAAATTCTCCTCTTGTGCCTCCTTAAGTTTGCTGGTTTTGACCTTAACTTGTTGTTAAATCTGGTTTCCTTGCCTCACCCTGCTGGAGACTTGGCAGTCAGCCCTGCTTTGGGTACTGATTAAGGCAGGGGTCCCTCTCTTCTTCACAGGGGGACTGAAGGTGTGCATCACAGAGGCAGAACGTATTCCAGGACTTTTTTCTTTTTTTTTTTTTTTGCCTTATAACATAGGAAACCAAATCTCAGGACTAGTCTAGAAAGGAAAGGATGCTTGTATCTTATTTGGATGGGGCTGTCTTCTGAGTTACACAGTGGCTGGGCAATTTACATTGATCTGGCCAGTCTGTTACCTTTGTCTGCAATTTATTTATTTATTTATCTACTTATTTAATCTTTTTAGCCTGCAGTTTTTAATGTTAACCTGTAGGTGTGTGTGCACATGTGCATGTATGTATGTGTTCATGCAAATAGAGACTCGAGGTTGGCATCCAGTGTTTTCCTCAATCATTCTCCACCTCATTTTTGAGAGCAGGTTTCTCCCTGAGCCCAGAGTTCACCAACTTGATTAGAGCACTTGCCAGCGACCTTACCAGGGCTGCCCATCCCTGCTTCCCCAGCACTAGGCTTGCACAGGTGCACTGCCAAGCCTGGTGTTTATGCTGGAGACTCAGGTCCTCATGCTTTCAGGGTAAGCATGTTACTCACTGAGCCATCACCCCAGCCCCAGACACCTCTATAAATGACAGGGACTCTCCACCCGGCTGGACCTACCATTAAATAGCCAGTGTATTAGCAAACTGTAACCAAAGGAAAGCTTTGAGACATTGATGTGGCCTATGAGATTCAAATTCATCACAGTCTGTCCCTTAAACCAGATGTTGTAGACAGATGCAGCCCACTGATCCTCAGACTATTTAAGTTTTTTTTTTTTTTTTTTTTGGTTACTCATCACCTTCTTAGGGAAGAGATTTTATCTGAAAGTAAAGATTGTTTTTCAGAGAAAATTGAAATCTGGATGCCTTGCATCTTCCTATATTCCTACATGGTGACACCTGGCTGTAGGTAAGTGGAATGCATCCTCCAGATGGCAGATAGGCTTTTGGTTTGTTGCAGTTCCTAAACTTCCTTTTTTTTTTTTTAAACCTCTTTACATAACTCACTCGACTCATTTAAAGTGTCTTGTGGTCTCAGTATGTTGAGCTTGGAAAGCTCACCTACACTCCTCCAGGCTGACGTCTAAGCCACGTGGAAGCAAGGTCACAGAAGACGGCAGACAGCGAGTGGGGAGGGTTCTAGAACAAAGTTATGCTGTTCTAACATGCTCTGTAAGGACATTTTTGCTTGAAGGCCATGGCAGAGCTCTCTTTGATACAGGTTTTGACCTTTTCACCATGCCTCAGTTACATTGGGCTAACGATGGAGACTTGGAATACTTCCCTCCCTTGAAGTAGTCTGTGACTTTTTAGAGCAGGAATACTGGATTCTGGGAAGCAAGAGGAACAACTGTGCCCAACCAAACTTGCCTTCATTTCTGCTCCCCACACTGTGCCCTCAGGAACTTCCCACCTCTCAAGCATGGTGAGAAGGAGACAGCAAGAGGAATGTGGAGATGGCATGGCACATCTCTTTCCTGATTTTCATGGTATGCTTAGTTTGTGGGGATTGTATCAAATGACGCGGAAGAACATGACTTCTCAAACTCTGAGAAAGAAATGTTAGGTCATTGTTCACTTATCTTGGCGTAAAGTTAGTCATGCAAATTGCTGTGCAGGCTCTGCTTTCCTGCCCATTGCAGCTTGATAGGCCCAAGAGTGACCGATGGATCCTGAGAGGGAAATTGAAGCAGGAATGGCCAGGAGCAGGAGAGACCTCAGGTGGCTGTGGGCCTGAAGAGAACAGATTCTTGGGAGACAGCATCAGTGAGACAGCTCCTTTAATGGGGTGGTGAGGGGGGCTAGCAAAGGCTACTGAAACCTCTGAGGGAGGAGATAGGGGTTTTCTGGACGAGTGTACATTATTGGATGAGGCCAGAGTTCTGGGGATGCTTCATTTGCATAAAGAGGAATTCCAGGTTTTGTTGGACATGGCATTACATAGAGGAAGTTTAACCTGGTACCAGGCTATGTGACCTCCTCCTGGGCCAAAGGTGGGGGTGAAGGACGAAGTGCTCCAGGACATGCAGGCCTGGGGCAGGGGCAGGGGCAGAGAGGCTCTACTCCTGCCTGTCTCAGGATGAGATTTCCGGGGTTTGGGCATGCCTTGACCCCACTCTTGCTCCAGGCGGCTTTCCCCTGTCCCGTGGCTCCCCAGCCCCACAGTGAATGTGGAGGCTGATGGGAACTGGTGGCTTGAGTGGGATGATAGTAAAGCCCCTGGGGAAGTCAAGGAGACTTTGAAGCCAGAATTTGCATAAGGCATTGGAATGGCCATTTACGTCAGTGATCTGCTGATGAAATCATTATAAAGAGAAATTCATGGTGTCTTAATGAATGTGGGTGATGAGAGAGAAAGGCTTTTATGATTTACTAGTTCCAAGGACAACGTCTGAGGGTCTGGAAAGATGGCTTAGCATGGGGCTGGAGAGAAGGGGTCAGCAGTCGAGAGCACTGGCTGCTCTTTCAGAGGTTTGATTCATAGCCCCAACATGATTGCTTGGAACAGTTTCTAACTCTAGTCCTAGGATATCTGACATCCTTTTTTGGACTCTGTGGCTACTTCATCATATGTGGTGAAAAGACATACATGCAGGGAAAGCACCCATATTCACAAAATAAAAATAAAGGGAAAAATTGAGTAGCAGATAAAGGCACTTGCCACCTGCCTGAAGACCCAAGTTCAATGTCCGGGACCCACATAGTGAAAGGAGTGAGATGTCTCCCTTAAAAGTTGTCTTCTGCAATGCAGACAGTCCTGATGAGACCCGATAGGCTAGGGTCAGATGGAAGGGGAGGAGGATACACCCATCAGTGGTCTGGGGGAGGGGCACAGGAGGAGAAGAGGGAGGAAGGGCAGGATGGGAGGGGAGGAGGATACACCCATCAGTGGTCTGGGGGAGGGGCACAGGAGGAGAAGAGGGAGGGAGGGCAGGATGGGAGGGGAGGAGGGAAGGAGCTACAGCAGGGATACAAAGTAAATAAATTGTAATAAATAAAAAACTTTAAAAATGTTTAAAAAACAAAACAAACAAAAAAGTTGTCTTCTGACATATTTATACACACGTGTCACACTGTGGTGTGTATACAATACACACAGATTTAGCTGACAATGGTTATATGATGGGAAAAAGTGGTAATTGGTGGTTATGGGAATACTCATTCTAATTTATTGGCTTTTCTAATGATGGAAAGTTTTTTTTGTTTTTTTTTGTTTTTTTACAAAAGAATGCAATTATTTCTTACTGACAGTAATTTTCCTAGTTCCTTAGATTTACAAATATATTTAGAAATGGAACAATTTTCAAATCAGTTGCATTGCTTACTGCTCAACCCTACTCCAGGGACTTTTGGACATTATGATTTTCAGAAGGGTGTATTCTAGAAATTCAAGTTTTTTTTTTTTTTTTTTTTTGCTCCTGCTAATTTGTATCTCTTGACCTCTGCTTACTGTATTAAAAGCAGATCAATATATATTTCCCAGGCCATACACAGGGCACAAAGTGATTGTAGTCCAGAGGAAAATGATGATACACTTTTTTATTTCCATTTATTCATCCATCCATCTACTCATTCATTCATTCGTTCATTCATTCATTCATTCATTCATCAATTGCTAATATGCTTTTTTGTGTTGAAGACAGAATCCCCCAGCAGCACCTGGCAGCTCCTCCTGATCTCTCCCCTGAATTGGTGCTATCACTTTACCCTTAGTCATTTGAGCCATGAGAACCAGGCTGCATGTCTTTCTCTCACCCGTTCATTCTGAATTCTGGCATATTTCTCCACACTTCTTCCTTTTTGTGCCAGTTCCTCTTGTCCTAGCGGAGGACTTTCTCATTGTTTTGTCAACACCACCGCAGCATCTTTCCAGTCTTATACACACTAATAGCCATCATTTACTATATTCTAGTAGCTGACCAATGTGCCATGGAGCTAAAACAGGAAGCTGGGTGGGAACTACAACCTCTTCCCTCACCACAAGACACTATCCCAATTTCCTAGAGGGAAGAAAATGCTAAAGTATGAAATGTGGTAGAACATAAATTATGGTTCCAGTTAAAATCACAGAAGCCAATCATGAAAGCTGCTTCATTTTTGTTCTTTACATGTTTCCACAATTTTAAGTAGAAATTATAAACTAACAGACAGTGTTCTGTAATCATGATGACCGATGCATGACTTGAGGGAGTGAAGAAGGCACGTGTTGCATTTGCTAACTTCATCCACCCTTTGCCTAGGCTTCTGAATTCAAGGTTCCCTTGTTCCCTCTTTAGGTACTTTCTGCAGGTGCACTGGGCTGCCCAAATTGAGAGAGTCACATCCGGGACCCACATAGTGAAAGGAATTGGCTAACTCCATGGCCCTCCTCCTTGTCCAACACTGGAGCCAATACCACAAATATATAGACCCTGCCTTGCTGGTTCTTGGTTCTTCGTCTTCAATTTTGCTTGTCTCTCTTCTTAAAAATCATTCTCACTACTACTCCGCCATCCCATTCTTAGACACACTGCCTCGTGGAGTGACACACACACACTGGCTTGCCTCTAGCTAAAAGCTCCTCCTCTTTAAAGACATAGCCTAGATATTAACTCCTCCTGGCAAACTTTCTATTTCCCCTCTCATCTTTATCTTTGTTGACACTTACAACAATGTGTTTTAATAACTAATTGTGTTTTAATATTAATTTTAATAATTAACTAAAATCTGAGATCTTTAGGGGTCTTAATTATCATGTGGTCTAAGTTCAAGTCATGGGACCTAGTACTCTCTTTCCTTTAACAAAGTATTAATATTAACCCCTCTTTGTAGTCCGTATTTTCCATTCTAAAGATGATGTGGGTGAAATTATTCCTGGAGACCCTTCCCTACATGCAAGGAAGGATATGATCTTAACCTACAGACCCTTGAAAGACAGCAGATACAATATTTGGTCCCAAACACATGCTCAAGTCTCAATATGTGGATTATGGATATCAAAGTCAGAATATGAGCAGTTAAGGCACATTGCTTCAAGCACAGATGAATTTATTTTTATAATTTTCTCTAGAATTAAAGGGAAAGGAAACACTTGTAGGCTTTCTTACTTCTTGTTGTTGTTGTTGTTGTTGTTGTTGTGTGTGTGATATTCTGGATAGTAGGTACAAACAATCCTGTCTGGGCATTAGGCAGCTGCTGTACCAAGAGAAATATTGCCATGGCAACCATCAAATGTAAAAACTTTGATCTCACTAAAGATACATCTAAGAAAACAACTTCTTAGGGTCTTTATCAAGAGGAATTTTTTTCTTTTATTTAACAAATATTTATCGAGTGCCTAATGTGTGCTTACACGTGTGGACATATAAAATAATAAAGTTATAAGTATAAATCTTTGTCCCTACTTGGCTCATGTTCTACACATATTGATCCTAGGATAAAGTGACACTCTGCCTTAGAGGTAAACACGAGTTTCCAACTCTCAAAAAGGAGAAATAAGATTTTTAACTCTTCATGTGGTCTGCTTCAAAAGAAAAAAACAATCTCAAGGCCCAACATCTGAGCTAGGGTTGTTTTTAATATTGTTATTTACTGTTGTATCAGGAGACAGAAATAGTTAAGGATGACTTACAACCCCTGCCCCGGTACTAGTTAGGATGTTAGTGTGGGAAACACCGTGACCAAAAGATCCTGAGAAGGAAAGAGCTCATTTGGCTCATAAGTTACAGTCCATCATCATGAAAGCCACGGCAAGAACTCAGAGAAGGAACAGGGAGGCGGGAACTGAAGCAGAGACCATGATGAACACTGCTTAATGTCTTGCTTCACATGGCTTCCTCAGCCTGTTTTCTTAAACTGCCCAGAGCCACATGTTCATCAATCATTAATCAAGAGATGCCCTATAGACTTGCCTACAGGCCTGTTTGATGGAAGCATTTTCTCAGTTGAGATTCCCTCTTTTCAGAAGACCCTAGTTTGTGTCAAGTGGGCAAAAAAACTAGCCAGCTCATACCCATTAAGCAGAATATAAATTAGCAAAATAGCTCCCAAGCCTCATCCAGCACAGCGGAGCTGAGAGGATGATGCTGAACAAGATGGCTAGTCTTTCAGTAAGTGAACATCACCTCACTCTTCTGTCTTAAAGCCTAACCAATGTGTAGAATCCCAGTGAGACATCAGGTTGGCTTCTCTTTGGCGGCTGAAGGGTAGCCACTGTCCTTGGCAAAGTTCCATGGATGAGTTCATGGTGTCACTGAGTTATCTCTGAGAGTTCATTGTTTGTCTCCCATCATAGGTCAGCCTTGGCAGTGGTGAAATAAGTGTTCTGGCTCCGTCTGAACACATAATCATGGGCTGTTCTGAACACATACGTCATGTTGGTGGGTGAGAGGATGCTAAAAACAAAACAACAAATAGGTCCTTTCAGCCCTCCTAGCTAGAAGAAAACAGCAAATGGGTTTTAGCAAGGAGGATGATCCTAGGTCAAGAGTAGACACTTATGTCAGTGACCTCAAGGGTCTCTCTTATTGGCAACAGGCGGTCATTACAGGAATCATGCCAGAGTCAGGACTTGATGCCCTACGTGCCAAACCCACACAGAACAGGAAATCTATGTGGAATAGAGATCATCTTAGTCCATTTTTTTATTTGTTTTTTAATTCTTTATTAATTACACTTTATTCACTTTGAAGAAATAATTTTTTTATTTTTATTAATTATACTTTATTCACTTTGTATCCCCCCATAAACCCCTCCCTCCTCCCCTCCCGATCCCACCCTTCCTCCCCCTTCTTTACGCATGCCCCTCCCCAAGTCCACTGATAGGGGAGGTCCTCCTCTCCTTCCTTCTGATCTTAGTCTATCAGATCTCATCAGGAGTGGCTGCATTGTCATCTTCTGTGACCTGGTAAGGCTGCTCCCCCCTCATGGGGAGGTGATCAAAGAGCAGGCCAATCAGATTATGTCAGAGGCAGTCCCTCTTCCCATTACTATGTAACCCACTTGGACACTAAACTGCCATGGGAAAAATATGGAACGCTTCACAAATTTGCGTGTCATCCTTGCGCAGGAGCCATGCTAATCTTCTTTGTATCGTTCCAATTTTAGTATATGTGCTGCTGAAGCGAGCACATCTTTGTCCATTTTTAATGAAAGAAAAGAAACAATGTACATTTTGGCATTACCCTTCCTGTTTCAGAGACAATTTATTAGTGCAAAAAGAAGACAGATACAGAAGCTCATAATGACTCTATAAATAGGGTGTCAACCCTCAGATCAACAAAATTCAGTTTATTGTTTTACAAACCCCACCCTTCCAATTCCAGATGAGCAAGCATCTCTTCTATGAGAAGTGTTTTTGTTTTTTTTGTTTTGTTTTGTTTTTTGTTTTTTTCCCCCTGCATGTAGCTTGTAGTAACGTTAACTTACACAGGAATCTAAAAAGGCCAAGCAAAGAATGTCATCACACACAAACATTACAGCAGGCTCCACGGGTCGTACTTCTTGTTGAAGGTCACAGCTAAAATCCAGTACAGCTGAGTGGGCGAGGAGGCTCGGTGTGCGTTTGTATTCTAGTGATCCATCTAATGGTTTGCTTTTGGCCTGTTAGTGTCCTAGAATGGGATCTTGAGCTATCAAAGCCCAGGGAAGCTCAGTTTTTAATTTCCTTTATGTTCAGGTAGACCTGTAAATTTATAGTAATAGCTTCACTTATCCACCCCCAGCGAGGGAGGAGAGTGCCACACACACATTAGATAATTAAATGTTAGCCTTGACCAAAAAAAAAAAAAAAAAAAAAAAAAAAAAAATCAACATAAGGACAAATGAGAGCTGCTAAGTTGGAAAACGCTGTTTTTCCTAAGCCCAGGTGCTGAGCGCTGCTGCCCTGCCCTGATGTATTTCTGTCTGCTCAGCTGATGTTGCTGTGTGGTCTTGGGCCACCGTCGCATTTTTCTCCCCACTTGGAGCTATTAGTTTGAAATAACACTTTTCAAGTCGTTTCTCCCCAGTCCCTTCTAATTACATGCTTTTATTCTTAGTAACCTAGAACACATGAACCAAACAAGCTCAGGGCATTGCTAGTCATGCAGACAGTTTGTTCATTTTGATTTTCAGAGAACACTATAATCCTTTCCAGAGCAATGGACCTCACCCTTTAACTTCCTCATCCTCCCAAGCCATAATGGTACCCGGAATTCCAGGCAGTACCCAGAAGTTCACACAGTTCTCAATGTAAGATTTCTCATTCAAAAACCCATGCAATACAACTTCAGAAAGCTTCCACCATGTTGCCTCTCTAGCTGGCTCCTTCTTTTCTAGACTACCAGGCTGAAAATGTTGGATGTGGTGATGGATTGGTTTTACTCTTGTTAAATCCCGATGTGGCCAGGCATTTAATACTCCGAACTTCTGTCTCTTCGTCTACAGGAGGTGATAAAAGTAAAATAACACAAAAGCAAGCAGGCTGGCCCTGGAAGAGTCTGGGCTCCACAGACAGTGGGCATCCTTGAGCAATTAGTGAACTGTCTGATAGAAACAAAATGTTCCCCCATCTCTAGGGTATAAAAGGTCTCACAGTTTTCATGAATTACTTTAGAATTTTGTGCTCCAGTGGATGGCTCCATACCAATGAGTAGAGCAGAAGCACAAACTGGACTCTGGATTATTAAAAAGAGAGAGAAAAAAAAAGATGTGAAGTTGTGCTTGGATGAGAAGGTGGAGGGGCCTGGGAAGAGCTAGGAGGGAGTGGGGAGTAAATACAATAAAAGCACAGTATGCAAAAATTAGAAAGCATTAATAAAATGTTGTATTAAAAAAACTTTGTGATCAAAACCCAATGCAAGATCAAGGCAGTAAAATTCAGCATAGAAGGGATGTGAGTGGGGGAGGAGGGGCGGGAATTTATGAGAACGACAACTCATGAAGTCCCTTCTCTAGCTGAGAAGGTTTCATAGTTGCTGGGGGAAGAAGAGTCAGTTTTCTTTAGAGAACTGGCCCTTGTTAGGTTGTCCGTGCTGCAGGGGTAAAAACACTGATTAGTGGCTAAGAAAAGAGGACAGGCCGTTGGGGGAAGAATGTGATGGGGTGGGCTGGGGCAAGATCTGGAAGGACTTAGAGAGTAAGTAGGAAGTTCATATGATGACAGTACAGTGTAGACCTGTGTGACCTTCTCAAAGAGGAATAATTTAAAAAGAACATGTGATCATTTCAAACTAAGTGTGTTAGCTCAGGGACCTATAATGCTGTCTTCTCCATTTTCCAGTTTTAAATAGTTAACTGTTATTTCATAATTAATTATTAGAGAGTAGTCACATCCTGCTGTACTTATAGGTATGCCAATATTCTTAATTTTTATTCTTGTTACACATGTATGCATGATGTATGTGGGTATGAATGTCATGGTTGCATGTGGAGGTCTGAGGATAACTTCGTGGGCTTTGTTATCTCTTCACGTGTGATCTAGGGAATCTCAGCTTATCAGGCCGTGTGGTGAGTGCCTCAACCTCTGTGTCATCTTTCCCTGACTGTCGATATATTTTTAATTGAGTAAATGAAGACACAATCCATGCTAACATCCTTGTTTCCATGAGAAAAACCAAATAAGTAATGCATGAGTCTGTGCACCCTAAAGGACTGACTTTACTATCTATAAGTGACACTCAGTAAAACCGACTTCAAGAAAAAGGAGGAGAAAAAAGAGAAGGAGGAGGAGAAGAAGAAAAAGCAGAAGAAGAAGAAGAAGAAGAAGAAGAAGAAAAAGAAGAAGAAGAAATGTGTGATCAAATTGTCAAATACTCCTTATAAACCACAGGAGAAGACTGAGATATTTCCATTTGATATGGCCTTGGGCTTGGGGAGGCAGAAGCCAGAATGCTAGGGCTTGAGTCATGGGCCAACTAATAATTGATGGTTGCCTTTTAGTATCTATTTTCCTTCTTTCACGGGTGAACAAGCTTCCTAATTTTGGCTGTGTTTGGCTGTACTGAATGAGGTCTGTTTTGCCCAGTCTCTCTGGAAACTTAATTGTGACACCATGTGACTAAACTGTGGGCAAAGTGATGAGTAGAAGAGTCCTGAGAGCCTTCCTGAGAAGTGAGTGGCACACATCCTCGGCCTTTCTTTGCTCCTTCCACCTTTTTTGAGGGCTGAAATGGAGACACGAAGTCTGGTCCTGGCAAGACCAACTTGGACTATGGAATGATTTTAGGAAAGAAGTCCACATAAAACAGCAAAGTTTTGAAGGATCCTAGGTCTTTTAGCTTTTAAAGACACTTCATAAGCCAGGCCAAGACTGCTTATCTCTGAATTTTTAAGAGCAGAAGATCAGAGACAGGGGAGATAAAGTACTCGGTTGATAAAATACAGTGCAGGCATGAGGACGGCAAGAAAGCTGACGGAGCAGCACTGATTTCTTTTTTCTTTTTCTTTTACAAAAATATTTATTTATGTAACATTCCAACCACAGTTTCCCCTTTCTCTTCTCCCAGTTCCCCACCCTCTACCCCCTGTGTACGTTTCTCTTCAACTTCTTCAGAAAAGGGCAGGCATCTCATCAACCAGCGGCATGTCAAGTTGCAGTAAGACTAGGCACCTCTTCTATTAAGGCTGGATGAGGCAACCCAGTAGGAGGAAAAGGGTTCCAAGAACAGGCAACAGAGTCAGAGACAGCGCCTGCTCCTGCTGTTAGGAGTCCAGCAAGAAGACCAAGCTACACACTGTAGCACATAGCAGCACTGATTTCTAATCCCAGTGCTGGGAAAGCAGAGGTAGGCAAATATTTGTTGATCCCTGGCCAGTTTCACTCTTCAGTGAGCTTCAGGTCCATGGAGGTCCTGTCTCAAAAAATTAAGTGGAGAGTTACTGAGTAAAATATGCACTATCAACTCAACTTCTGTCCTCAACAAGAATGTGGGTACACCACACCCCCATTCAGAATAAGAAAACCAACCGTTTTTCTATTTAAGCCTCATCAGTCTCAAAACTGTACTTAATCTATGACAGGGAGGATTCAGGAAGTGGTCGGGGTCCAGCTGGTGCACATGGAAAACAATGAAAGGGAAGACTCAAGGTTAGGATGGCAAGAGGCATTTGAGTGCTAAAGGCTTTAATAATTTCCAAATGGACACCAGGCTCTCCACTTCGAGGAGACGGAGAACCTACACGGACAGACAGTTCCATGAACAGTTACTGGTTCTGACTTCCTGGCTCATTCACCAGAGGGGAAACAGGAGCCCCCATTGCAGTTACCTGTCAACCCCCTTTTCTTTGTCTTTATGATGGTTGGGGCCCTTTCCAGCCTATAGCCCTCACTTGATACTGGCTCCTGCTGTCTTCCTGCCTGTATCCTCTGAACTTTCCAGTCTGGCAGAGAAGCCTTTCTTCAGCATCTGGACCAACTACATCACTCAACTTTTTTTTTTTTTTTTTTTTTTTTGAGGCAGTCTTATCTCACTTTGTAGCCCAGGCTAATCTTTCTCTTCTTACCCGGTCAGTGTTGGAATTACAGAGGTGTAGAACAGTATACACAGACCTTTTAAAAGATGTTAAGTAAGTTACCAAGAAAAACCTCCCCCCCCCAAAAAAAAAAAACAATGATTTTTGGGTTATTCACAGAGTTCTGCAAGCATTGCAAATTAACTTGAGATTATTAGACACTCTGTTCTGATTAAAATTATTATGGGTGTTTGTACAAGTCTTGTATCTGTGGGTGTGACAGGACCTATGGAAGTCAGAGGACAACTTTATGGAATTGATCTTCTCCTTCCACCTTGATGGAACCCAGGTCTCCAGGCTTGCACGGCAAGCCCCCTTACTCACCGAACCATCTCTGGCTGTATTGACTGACTGACTGATTGATTGATAACATTTTAGCCGTGTGTTTTTCCTGTGCCTTGTCTTTCTCCTTTAGCCTAGAGCTCAGCTAGGGCAGGGGCTGATGGCTGTGCCTAGGTTGCTCCTAGCAGCCCTCTTGTAGAAGGACCAAGCGATACACGGAGATGCTGGCTCAAGCTAGTCCCACCTACTGTTCATTACAGTGGGCGAGAGGCCTGTTGGCAGAGAACTCTTTGAGTGGGCATAGGCTGAGAATTCATGCGTTGGGGTGGTGGCAGTGAGGCTTCTTACCACAGGGCGGGGTTGAGGTAGCTCGGAAAATCATATTCAAGAAAACCAACCAGGGACATCTAAAGAAGATCTTCCTGGCAGGCAGGAAATAAGAGACTATGCGGTGACACAGAGAAAGGCGCGGGGTCGCCCAGGTGGAAACACCGCATGAACTTGCCACAGCGCAGCTGGAGTTCTCCTCCGGCAGGCGCCCTGGCACAATGGCGTTTGCAGTCCCAGACGAGCCCCGCTGGGACCAGCACTTGCTGTTTTGCAGAGGCCAGAAGCCTGCCGCAACTTCTAGGTGGCGACAGCTGTTACCTTGCAAAAGGACCCCGTAGTTTCCCGTGCCACGCGTCGCCACCGCCCCAAGCCCCCTCCCACGCTTCTCCCGGAGCTCCGCCTGGCGCCGCCGTGGGTCCCAGGGGAGTCGCGGGCGCACCTGGAGCTTCGGGGGCCCAGGGACCTCTCTCGGAGCACAGCTGGTGGCGTGCTCCCTCTAGGATCCCCTTAAGTGAGGAGGCTCGGTCTAGCGCCCAGCGAATAACGTTATCCAATTGCTTCCCGTTTTATTCGCAGGCTGGGAGCTGCGAAAGCCTGTGCTCCAAGGGAGGAGGGAGGCGGGAGGGCGGGGACCAAGGGACGGCTTGGCTGTTTCACCCCGCGCGCGCGGCCAGAGCGCCCCGGCCCCGGCAGAGGCCAGAAGTGCCTGGAGCCCCGCAGCAGAGCGCCGGGCTGCCCGGAGCCCCACGATGGAGTGAGTATCCCAGCGCCGTCTGCGGCTCGCTGCCTCCTTGGGAATGTTGCCATGGTGACCTATCCTCCCCATCTTGGTCCAGCCTGGGTGTTTAATTTCAGCTCGGTGTGTTCGTCTTGCTGTTTCTATAGCAGCCGCTGCGGTGGGGGTATCGATAGCCTTGAGCTGTGGGGATTTGTGCCACTGCCTTGGGGTACACACAGGGGTCATATTGCCAAAGAGTCAGACCTGTTAAGCTTCTCTGGGTCCTTGCCCGGATCTTGCCCTTCTTGGGGAGTTGGCTGCAATAGCCATTACTTCCGATTCAAACCATGTCAGCATTACTGGACTGCAGTTAAGAGGTGTGTGCGTGTGTGTGTGTGTGTGTGTGTGTGTGTGTGTGTGTGTGTGTGTAGGGGCTGTCACTGCGGATTCGAAGCAAATGTGGTTTGCTTCGAGGGTGTGATGGAAGGATGATGGATTGTGGGGAGATACGAGCCAGAACTGGCTACTAGAAGCCACAAGAATACCCCAAATAATTGATTTGCTCTTGGTATATTTGGAGAAATGAAACAGAATGTCTACCGGCAGTTTGAGGTTCAATGACAATGTTGGTCATTACCCGCATTGCATGGGAGGGTGGGGAAAAGATGGCATGGAGACAAGAGAGGCGGTAACCAGAAGGAAAAAAAAAAAAAACAAAAAAACAAAAAAACAAAAAACCCACAATGAGGGCTCAGGGTGAGGACCCAGACTTAGGTCGCTCCTTTCTCTGTCTTTGCATCTCCACGTTCCTGGTCACTCTCCCATGCTAATACTGCAGCAAGGTCCCCGTGACAGGCGCCAGCGTGCCGCTCCAGAAAAGCCAGCAATTATATCTTTGCTCACTTGGTCAGCTTCTCCCTCTTGCTCTCTTCCCACGGATACTCACTGACTCTGAGGCTGTATGAAATAATATTTCAGGTTAGAGATAATGTCATGTTTCCAGATGCTAGCGCCTCCATGCCAAACCTCAAAACTCTAGATTCAGCTTTTATTTTCTGCAATTGTGTAGCTGCAACCTAATCCCCACCCAGCGGAAAGGAGGAGTGAGAGGTGATGTGGCATGTTAGGAGTGAGTTAGGGGTTGTAGAAAATAGTCCTTGCCTGGCAACAGCGTTTGTTGATTTTCCTCGCCGATATTTTAATGCATCTGAGCCTCAGTTTCCCCAGTTGCACAATGGGAAAGCTAGTTCTTATTGGTTAGTGTTACTGAGAGGGTCAGATAATATTTGCTTCTCCTTTGGAGGGTTTTGTAAATTTTAAGAACAAATAGAGGAGTTAAGAGCTGGCCTCCAGAGCCAGCTTGCCTGGGACTGAGTCTTTTGACACATTGCTGAATAATGACAGTCTTGCTGGCTTTCATTTTCCTACCTGGAAAATGAAATACTAGCAGCTGTTTCCTGTAAGGTTTTTTTTTTCTTTTAGTAAAAACTCAACAATTAATATACACATATAAACACATGTGTTACTACATACACGTAAAAATCTTAGAGCAGACCCAGAACAAAGTGAGCTGAGTAAGTATCACCTAGTGTCTGTAAGAGGTGGCTATTATTTGTTATTACTGCTGTGGTCTCCAGCCTTCTCTGTTGGCAGTTCATAGTGTCTCAGGTAGGCAGAAAGCCATTTTTGGGCAATTTTCATAACTTAATATAATAAATATACTTATTTTGTGTGTGCATGTACATATGCATGGTCAGAGGACAGCCCGTGAGAGTTGGCTCTCTCCTTCCACTGTGTCATCAGGCTTGGCAGCACATGTCTTTACCTGCTATGCTAGCTCTCCAGACCACAGATACTCTATAAGGAAATACAATGTCCTAAGGGCAGCAGAGCCTACTGCAGTTCCCATAACGACACGGTGGAGGTGAGGACTGGGGCAAGCTCCTGGAATTCAGTACAGAACCGGGCAGCTTGGCCTCTGAGGTGCTTCATCCCCATTGGTCACAGTCTTCACTATGGAGACTGCGCTTTACAAGGAGTTGAATGCTGGCTCAGTTGTCTCATAGTGTAGGGTCAAGGGCAGCTTGTTTTGTTGTACAGGCATGGAACAGTTTTTTTCATCTCCACACTAATGTCTCTCTCTTAGAATTGGCAACTGGTGGCACAAATCCTCTGGGACTTCTTGCTGTTTTCTCCCGGTCGTGACTATGGTTGGTACCAGGTGGGCCTACCTCGTACCTTCCTTCTTCTCCCTCTCGCCTTTGGGTATGAACAGTGTCCTATACAGTCTGATCAGCCTGACCTTGGCTTTTTCACCCCATGGGGCATTCGAAAATCCTTCTTATCTTCCCTCAAACCTGCCTAATTTCCAACTGTCTGTCTGCCACAGTGTTTTTTTTTAATGTAATTAGTTTTCTGCTCTTTGCTTTCTTTCTCAATGCTACATTTTCTGTCCATCTATGGGTCTAACATAATTTATCAAATGTCGATCCTTGTACTTCTGTCAAGCCAATCCTATCTCCTCATCTCATCCCAGGAAGTCAGGCTGCTTTGATTTGAATATGAGTGAGATATAGTCTCAGTTCCCTCCACTTATTGTGTCCAACTTATATTTGTGAAAAGAAATTAAAAGAGAGGATGAATTTGAATGAATTTCTTCATTTAATCAGCGGGTATTTGTTGAAATTGGCAATGATCAATAAAAGTCATGATTCTCAAAACAGTCATGTTCAACGTCATATAAGGGCAGACGCTAAACCAGTAAGCATAGGAACTATGTGATGCAAGGTGCAATACATGCTGTGAGAAAAAAGGACACACAGGAAATAACAGGGAAAGGACGGGGTTTAGGCTAGCTGGTCACAGAAGCCTCCTGGAGAAACTGATACTTAACGTGAGCTAAAGGATGAGCAGAGTTGGCCAAGTGTGTCCTGAAGGGAAGAAGTTTCTTGAGCTGGGAAATCAGCATGTGCCAAGACCAGGAAGCAGAAGTTATCTGGCCAGTTGGAAGAACTGAAGGAAGGGTCTTGTGCCTGGAGCTTTAAAGAAGATGGTCCAGGGATGAGGCTGAAGAATGTAGTGTGTGTGTGAGTGTGAGCATGTGTGAGTGTGTTTATGTAAGTATGTGTGTGGTGTGTGAGTGTGAGTGTGCGTGTGTTTATGTGAATGTTTGTGAAGTGTGTGTGTGTGTGTGTGTGATAGTACCTCTTCTACTGTAAAAATATCCTGGCCAAAATGACTTAGGTGAGAAAGGGCTAATGTTGGCATATAGCAGAGGAGACCACTTATCTTGGCAGGGAAGACATGAGGTCAGCCAGTCATATTGCATCTGCACCCAGAAGTAGAGTGAGAACAGCAGGTTGGGCCAGACTATAAACCATCAAAGATGGCCTCCATGATGTAACTCTTTCATCAAGCCTCTAAATAGTGCCACCACCTGCTCACCAAGTCTCCCAATGCATGAGCCTATAAGGGAAGGGGCATTTCACCTTCAAAGCACATCAAGGAAGGTCACAAAGTCCTAGATACTTCCTGAGTGTTTCAGAGGGTTGCTGAAGACAGTGATAAAACATCAGTTCTAGAAATTATATAAAATACCCTAAGCTTTTTTCTTCTTCTTAAGGCACTTAAACAGATGATGTAGAAACGGTCATAGCCAACGATCTGAAAGCTGGAAGTGTCTTCCCCAGGGAGGGGGACAATCAATTTAAAAATATGCTGACTGCCAGCCCAGGTGTTTAACTAAAATGAAAGTGTATGTGACCAAAAAGACCTATTCATTTATTCATGAGCATTATTGGTTTTGGCCCAATAAGAAATTCTTCATTTAGATGTACTGAGCTCCATAGCACCTAAGCAAAGAGGGTAATCGATCACTGAGTTTGGAAGTTTTCTGGCTGGAATGCTCTTTTCTGGATATTTAGATATGAGAAGCTCCACTATGGAAGCCAGAGAGGGACGGTGGGTTCTGCGCAGTGCCAGTCTCACTTGGGATGCAGTGCAGTTCATGTCAGGCGGTTGCTTGGCTGTGGTTCTCAGTGGCTTGAGTGCGGGGTGGGTGTGACTGAGAGGATACACATGAGTACTTGCTAATTTGATTCCACTCTTGGAGCTTTCCTCACACGTCTCTGGAGCAGTCTACAAAAAAGCGTGGGATCAGAGAGGCAGGAAGAACTATAACGTGGGAATTCTTCAAACTGTTGCCATCTCTGCAAACACTGGGGGCTCTAGTGATGCTCTTGGCAGTCTCGTAGCCTAACTGGTGTTCCCCGTCCACCCAGACAGCAGCCTGTGAGGCAGGTTTAACGCATTCAGAGGAGATCATAAAACAACTAAGCTTGAGGGGGGACTGCAGAAGGAGAGAATGAGACACTGTCTTGATCTTTTGCTCAGGCTAACTGAGAACTCACTGTACAATGCCCTGGCCTTGAACCCACAGTTCTCCTGCTCCCACCTCTTGAGTTCTGTAATCACAAATGGGCACCCCCCTATTTGGCTTAAAGTTGGGTTTTGCAAATGAACAAATTCAGGCCTATCAAGCTATAAGTGTGGTGGGGACATAGAGTCCTAAGTTCAGGACCTGAATGTGTTCATTCGTTCATTTGTTCATTCGTTCATACGCATGCAGCCATCTATTTACTTTATAAGATTTTGCTTTGTATTTTTCCTGAGTCAGTGCTTTGAAAGGTACATTGGGGTAAGTGATGACAAACCATCCCGGCCCTGTCTTCAAGCAGTTCATCGGTTAGACTGTATGTGACGACAGTTGCCAAGTAATGTTAGAAAGTTTGGCATGCTTATCCTGTCTCCTGTGGAATGTCCTGTGCTCAGTACATCATGAGTATCACACATGTTTCACAACGTGTGAAAGCTCAATGGTAGTGCATGTACTTAGCATGCATAAAACCCCCAGTTTGATCCCCCCCACCAAAAGATAAATATGTAAATATTTTTAAAGTTAATTTTATGATAATGTATGATTTTAAATAATTAGAATGTCACAGAATTTGTGGCGTACACATCTTCATTTTCCATTCTTTCTTTCAAATCTCAGCCCCAGGAGTTGTTATCATGAACAGTTTGGAGATAGCCTCTCAGGTAATTTAAACACCCACAGCAAGTCAGAAACATGAGCTTTTGTGGATTAATCTCCTTTTCATCCACAGCAACCCTGTATGGTGTGCTGTAGCTTGCATTTTGTCCTCACTTCATTCTGTGCATACTTAGACATAGTACTTCATTTGCATTTATGAACAAGTTTGTTTTACTTTGGGAATGTGGTTAATCGGCCTTCCTTCACTGGAGAGGTGTTTTGTTTCCATTTCTTCCTATTATATACAGTGCTACAGTAAACCTCTATGATACTTCAAATATGAATCTGACAATTGCTTTCTGGAAATGCACAGTAAGTGAATGAATGTGCATATTATAAATTTTGTCCAACTACTGTCAAAGACTTTAAAAAGGCTTTCTCCACTAGCCAACATCATATTACCCCAGTGACTTGAGCGAGCCTTTTGTATGTTGAAATGAACATGCATGACATCAGCTCCCAGGAGCATGGTTGCCAGGAGCCATGAGTTTTCCTGAGTTCTTTCTGTGAGCTTAGTATTTAGTTGCAAGATTCATTTTAAGCAAGACTCAAAGGCAATACATTATTAAGCTATTCCTTTGATGAACAAATACATTGGATGTGTATAAAATTTTAGGATCACGGACCTGTGAAAGTAGATTAGTTGGCAGAATCCTTACCTAGCATGCAAGCAGTTATATTTGATCTCTGGCACTGCTTAAGCTAAGCCTGGTGCCACACAGCTGTATCCTAGCACTTGAGATGTTGAGGAAATTAAGAAGTTTACAGTCCTCTTTGGCTACATAGAGAATTCGAGGCTAAGTTGGCTGCACGAGACCCTGTTTAAAAAAATCAGAATCATGTCCTTTCCTCTCATAATTTTGTGTGTTGTTCTCTGTGGAGAGCTGCGTGTGCCGAGGGCGCCGGTTTCCGCCTTCCGCCATCCCGATGGCGAGTGCTCTAAAACAACTTCTTATTGGCTGTGGTGTGTCTGATGATCTGCCGTCTACCTATCCGCACTTCCCACGTAGCTTCCTGAGATTGGTTGGCTCCAGGGTACTTATTACTGGGGAGGGCTCTCCCTGGGGTCAGAAGATTGCTCAACCTTCCTGAATAAACTACTTGGAGAAGAGTTCGTGTGCCGTGCCTTCCTTGCTGGTCGAGGTGGTCGCGACAGTTCTCTGATGTTCTGACATAGATCATTGCTGTAGCAAAGCTGAGGCTAGCCTGGTTATTTCTTCTTTATGTATGGCTTGTGTTCTTCCCTCCCATACTCTTATAAGCTTTTTATTCTCATAAAATTACTTTTAAGCATTGGACACTTTAAAACTTCTCTGTGTTATTTGTCAATGAAAGTTACTATATTAGGGTTTCCTGGAGAAAAGTGACTCCTTTGATCTGAAGATTCATGTTTCCATTTATGTATTCATGTCTTTTGCTTGTTTTGGTTTTTGGAGACAGAGCTTCACTATGTAACTCAGGTTGGCCTTGAACTTGTGGTATTGCCCAAACTGGCCTCAAATTCATGATCCTCTTACCTTAGCCTCCTGAATGTTGGCATTTTAGGTGTGTGATGTCATTCTTGATGGTTTTCATTTGTGGAGAGAGTTTCCTCATTCCTTCCAATGTATATAGATCTACTTACTCTGTTTTCTTCTGCAGGGATAATTCATTGTTACACCTTTGCGGTGGTTTGGATAGGAATGGCCTCCATAGACTCATGTGTTTGAACACGTGACCCATAGGGAGTGGCACTATTAGGAAGTATGGATTTATTTGAGTAGGCATGGCCTTGTTGGAAGTAGTGTGTCTCTGTGGGAGTGGGCTATGCTCAAGCTTCAGCCAGTGTGACACACAGTCTCCTTCCGCTGCCTGGGGATCAAGATATAGAACTCTCAGCTTTTCCAGCACCATGTTTGCCTGCATGTTTTCACACTTCCCACCATGATGATAATGCACTAAACTTCTGAACTGTAAGGCAGCCCATTTACTGCATTTATTTATTGTTAAATTTTTTTACTTATTCACTTTGTATCTGAGCATAGCCTCCTCCCTCATGCCCTCCCAATCCCACCCTCCCTCCCTCTTCTCCTTTCATGCCCCTTCCCCAGTCCACTGATATAGGAGGCCCTCCTTCCTTCCATCTGACCCTAGCCTATCAGGTCTCATCAGAACTGGCTGCATTATCTTTCTCTGTGGTGTGGTAAGGCTGCCCCCAACCCCCTGTCAGGGAGAGGTGATCAAAGAGCCAGCCACTGAGTTCATGTTAGAGACAGTCCCTGTTCTCCCTACTAGGGAGCCCATTTGGAGACTGAGCTGCCATGGGCTACATCTGTGCAGGAGTTCTAGATTATCTCCATGAATGGTCCTTGGTTGGTGTCTCAGTCTCAGAAAAGACCCCTCTTCCCAGATTTTTTTGGTTCTGTTGTTCTCCTTGTGGAGCTCCTGTCCCCTCAAGATTTTTCTGCCTTCCCCTTCTTCCATAAGAGTTCCTGTACTCTCTCCAAAGTTTGGCTATGAGTCTCAGCATCTGCTTTGATACACTGGTTGGGTAGAGTCTTTCAGAGGCCCTCTGTGGTAGGCTCCTGTCCTGTTCCATGTTTTCTCCATCTTCTGATGTCTATCTTATTTGCCTTTATGAATGAGGATTGAGAATCTTACCCAGGGTCTTCCCTTTTGTTTAGCTTCTTTAGGTATACAGATTTAGTAGAGGAATGTTCAAACAAACAGGTGAAGGAAGTAAAATGTTTTTCTTTATAAGAGTTGCTTTGGTAGTGGTGTTTTTTCATAGCAATAAAACCCAAACTAAAACAAACTTCCATAACTAGTTCTTTGCCTGATTTACCCCTAAGATTTTATTACACTTAGAAGTCTAAGGAAAACAGACACTTTCTCTTTGTAAGGCAAGATTTGTTTATTGTTATTCTGATGTAGTTTTCTATTTGTAGTGGTTTTATTGTTACTTTCAGTTTTTTTCTTGACTCTGCTAGCTCACTTGGCACTTCTTTTTTACTCATATTTAAAGATTTGTTTATTTATTTATTATGAATATATGTGTGTTTAAATGTATGCACATGTGATGGGTAAGTGTACTCTTGAGTGTGTGTACAGAGGCCAAAAAAGAACATCAAATGTTCTCATCCAAAGAACATCAAGGGCTCTCCACCTATTCTGTTGAGGCAGGGTCTCTCCCTATGATCAGGCTTGCATTTTTTAAGGTAGATCAAAAGCCAGCAAGCTCCATCAATCCTCCTATTTTCACCTTCCTCAGAGTGGGCATTAAAGGCATTTGTGGGGACCCTTGGCTTGTTACATGAATGCTGGAGTCACAGTTCCCATTCTCATGATTGTGGAGTGAAAGCTTTTAAGCACTGAACTGTCTCTCAGGCCTCCTGCAGTTGCTTTGTTAAAAAGGCCCATGATTTTTATAAAGTCTTTTGCATGCTTAGAGAATAATTTATTTGGTTCACTTAATTCTTATGCTATGCCCTGAAATCCTCTCATGTGCTCCTTGCTTGCAAGTCTTTTCCTTTAAAAACGAATGTGTGCATAGAGCACTTAAGCATGTCGAGGGCTTTGTATTTACTACTTACAGAAAGAACACTTTTTCCAGAAAGTGAGAAATGGAGACAGCCGTTTTGGGAGAATAGGAATTAGATCAGATATTTTATCTCATGAATATTTAGCAAAACCTCATAAAGAGTGAGCAGATGACTTGGATCCCATATTCTGGCTGGCTCCATGGAGGTGTTTGTTTGCAGGAAGGTAGATGTTCGGTTCCTACTTACTACCGCCTTGCTGCTTTCAATTTGCACCTGTAACGTTGCTTTTCTCTCTGCTGTGATAGAATGCCTGATCGAGGCAGCTTAAGGGTGGTAAAGTTTATTTTGGTTCAGAGCTTGAAGGGACTCACTCCTACAGCGGGAGTGGCATGGCCTTAGGATTTTGAGACAGCGGCTCAGAAAGAGGTGAATGCTGGTGCTCAGCTCGTTTTTTCCTTTTTATTCAGTTTGGACCCTGTCTTAGTTAGGGTTTTTATAGCTGTGAAGAGGTACCATGGCCACTGCAACTCTTATAAAACTGGGGCTGGCTTACAGTTCAGACATTCAGTCTATTATTATCATGGCTGGAGGTGTGGCAGTGTGCAGGCAGACATGGTCCTGGAGAGGTAGCTGAGACTTCTACATCTGGATGGGCAGGCAGCAGGAAGAAAGAGTGTGTCACAAGTGTGGCTGGAGGCTCGGGCATTGCAAAGTGAATTCTCTGTGAAATAGATGCCAGTGAGTGGAAAGAAAGCTCAGGTCTCCAGGTCAGCCTCTTTTGTGGTCCACTACCCACACATTCTCTCAACCTCTGAGACCTGAGACTGCTTCAGCTTCAGGAGAAAAACCAGGCATTCATCATTTGCAATTCATGACTCTTCCCTGCTTTACTCACTGGCTGAGGCCTTTCACCTGAACTGTAAAATATTGTGATAGATTTTCTTTTTCCTTCTCTCCACCACTTTTTTTTTTTTTTTTTTTGAGAAAGCAGAATGCTTAAATTTCTTAAACCATAGCATTAGCGGGCTGATTCATTGCCTGTGAAAAGTTAGCCAGTCGCTTAGCATGGTGTGTGGTGTTGGAAGGAATCAGAGAAACCAAGAAGGAAGGAATGGGCAAAAAGAGGGACACACACACACACACACACACACACACACACACAGAGAGAGAGAGAGAGAGAGAGAGAGAGAGAGAGAGAGAGAAGACAGAGACAGAGAGAGACAGACACACACATACAGAGAAAGAAAGAGAGAGAGAAAAAGACAGAGACAGAGAGAGACAGACATACACTCATAGTGTGTGTGTGTGTGTGTGATAGATAGATAGATAGATAGATAGATAGATAGATAGATATAGAGAGAATGTTGACCCATTGGGGAAGTTAGTACAGCCAATTAGATTTTAAGGGACTGTGTCCTCAGAGAAGCTGGGGACTGACAGTTTGGAATTGTTGAACAGGAGTAATTCTAGATACATGGCCCGGCCTATTTCACAGGAGTTTTCTGGGGTCTCAGGAAGTCGGGAGATAAATAACACTATCTGGCAACCAGGAGGTGGCAGCGGAGGTCACGGCCAAAGTTCAGACTTGACACACCATAAAAGACTGAGCTCTGTGCTAGTTGTTCGTTAGTTTTATTACACAAGCTAAAGTCATCTGAGAGAAGGAGACTTTCAGTTGAGAAAATGCCTTCATAAGACTGGGCTGTAGGCAAGCCTAGGGTATTTTCTTGTAAGTGACTGATGGGTGAGGACCCAGGCCATTGGGGGTGGTGCTACCTCTGGGCTGATGGCCTTGGTTCTGTAAGAAAGCAGGCTGAGCAAGCCAGTAAGCAGCACCCTTCCATGGTGTCAGATCCTGACCTGCTTGAGTACCTGCCCTGATTTCCTTCAAGATGGGCTAAGATGTGGAAGTGTAAGCCAAATAAACTCTTTCCTCCTCAGATTGCTTTGGTCATGGTATAGCATCACAGCATCAGTAACCCTAAGACAGAAATTGGTACCAGGAGTTGTAACAGACATGACCATATTATTTGGGGGAAGATTGTGGAAGAACTTTGCAACTTTGGGCTAAAAAAGTCATTGAGTGTTGAGAACTGTTCTGTAGGAGCTTGGAAGGTAAGAACGTTGACTGCATTGCAGAAGATGGAGGCCTTGCTTCTGAAGTTCCAGAGGGACAGAAAGACTCTACCAGCCCATTTGTGTGAATAATCTGTTGTATCTGGTCATCTGGAGCTGAAGAACTGGCTGTGATAAACAAAGAGACCAGATGCTCAACGTCCTTAGCCATCAGGGATACGCAAATCAAAACGACCCTGAGATTTCACCTTTCACCCATCAGAATGGCTAAGATAAAAAACTCAAGTGACAATATATGCTGGAGAGGTTGTGGAGAAAGGGGAGCCCTCCTCCATTGCTGATGGGAATGTAAACTGGTACAACCACTTTGGAAATCAATCTGGTGCTTGCTCAGACAATTAGGAATAGTGCTTCCTTGAGACCCAGCTATATCACTCCTAGGCATATATCCAAAATTTGCTCAAGTACACAACAAGGTCATTTGCTCAACCATGTTTGTAGCAGTTTTATTTGTAATAGCCAGATGTCCGTCAACAGAAGAATGGATATAGATATTGTGGCATTTTTACACAATGGAATATTACTCAGCAATCAAAAATGAGGAAATCATGAAATTTGCAGGCAAATGGTGGGATCTAGAAAAGATCATCCTGAGTGAAATATCCCAGAAGGAGAAAGACAAACACAGTATATACTCACTTATAAGTGAATACTAGATCTATATGATAGGATGAACATACTAAAATCTGTACACTTAAAGAAGCTAAACAAGAAAGAAGACCAGGGGTAAGATGAGCAATCCTCACTTAGAAAGACAAATGGGATGGACATTGGAAGAAGGAGAAAACAAGAAACAGAACAGGAGCTTACTTTAGAGAGCCTCTGAAAATACTCTACCTAGCAGTGTATCAAAGCAGATGCTGAGACTCATAATCAAACTTTGGGCAGTGTGTAGGGCATCATATGAAAGAAAGGGGAGTTAGTAAAATCTGCAGAGGACAGGAGCTCCAAAAGGAGAGCAACAGAACCAAAATATCTGGGCCCAGGGGTCTTTTCTGAGACTGATACTCCAACCAAGGTCCATTCATGGATATAACTTAGAACCTCTGCTCAGATGTAGCACATGGCAGCTCAGTACGCAAGTGAGTTCCCTAGTAAGGGGAACAGGGACTGTCTCTGATATGAACTCAGTGGCTGGCTCTTTGACCACCCCTCTTAAGGGAGGAGCTGCCTTGCCAGGCCACAGAGGAGGACGTTGCAGTCAGTCCTGATGAGACCGGATAAGCTAGGGTTAGATGGAAGGGGAGGAGGACCTCCCTATCGGTGGACTTAGAGAGGGCATGGGAGGAAATGAGGGACATAGGGTGGGATTGGGAGGGAATGAGGGAGGGAGCTACAGCTGGGATAAAAAGTGAATAAAATGTAATTAATGTAAAAAAAATTAATTAAAAGAAAAACCAAAAAACAAAGAGACTAGAACTACTAAAGTAAAAACCTTTGGTTCACTAGAACAATGGATGATGGTCAGCTGGGGTTGAAGAATCAGCTGTTATTAAAAAAAGACCAGCATCAATGAGGTGAAGTTTTCTGGGAAGTGTTTACTCCCGGTCAGCACATAGGCTTTGTTCTGGAGGTGGCCAAGTTATACTTCATGCTGGCAGCTGAACTTGGTAATGTGTAAAAGTCTCCCAGGTAGTACTGATTTTGAAATCATGAAGGGGTCATGGAGAAAAGCTGGGTCTTGGCACTATGAAGAGAGTCCAGGAGAGGCAATTGGTAACAATACAGCCCGGTAGCAGCAGAGGACCCAGTTGGAGATGCTAATGCCATGGGCTGACCACCAAGAACAGCAGCAGCAGTGGAGTGCAGCCAGCCTGAGCTTAGAAGACAAGCTGTGTGTGGTGCAGAGGGTGGAGCCAGAGAAGTGAGCCAATCCCTTTAGAGGAGTTCAGGAGGTTGACTTTAGATATCCAGACATTAGATACTGAGTTATTTATATAGTTGGAGTCTGGTTTTGCTTTGTTCAGATTGTGACCATGCCCTGTTCTTCCTTTTTAGATTAAGAAAGTATGTAAATTATTTTACGGGACCCCACAGTTGAGAGATTTTGAGCTTTTAAAGAGCTTCTGGAGTTTTAAAGATACTTTGGTTTTTAAAACAGAGTTTGGATATTTTAAGAGACTTTTATTTGAATTTTCAAAGATGGTAGAACTCTTAAAACTGGAAATATTCTATATTGTAAATTCATATTTATGTGTGACCTTGGGGATGAATAAGAAAAGAAAGGTCCTGGCTCAACAGTGGTGTATTTATATGTTGTGGTGCTTAGTTTTTATGTCAACTTGACACAAGGTAAAGCCATTTGAGAGGAGGAAACATCAATGAAGAAAATGCTTCCATAAGATGGGGCTGTAGGCAAACCTAGAGGGCATTTTTTTTTTATTAGTAATTGACATGGGAAGAACCAGCCCATTGTGGGTGGTGTCACCCCTGGGCTGGTGGTTCTGGGTTCTAAAAGAAAGCAGGCTGAGGATGCCAGCATGAACAAGCCAGTAAGCAGCACTCTTCGATGGCTTCTGCATCAACCCCTGCTCTAGGTTCCTGTCCTGGCTTCCCCACAATGGTAGAACAAGACTGTAAACACCTCAAGCTGCTTTGGTCATGGTGTTCCATTACAGCAGCAGTAACCCTAGCTAGCAGGTTCTGTGTGGCAGTAGAAGAGGGATCAGGAAAGGGCCAAGGCACTGTGGATTAATTTATAGGTAAATGAAATGCCATTTGCTAAGAAAGGGATCTATGCCTTGGGGCAGAGCATCAGGTAGGGCTTAGAATATGAAAGTTTGAGTCACTTAAGGGACAGCCAAATGCAAATGTCCAGGAGGACTAGTTGTATGAGTGATGTTCAAGGAGATTAAAGAATTGAATTAGGGAGTTTAAGGTCCTGGGCAATCGATGAGATCATTTTGCTATTCAGTGTAGATGATATAGTGACAGAGATACAATTCAAACTGATTAATAAATTTTGTAATCTTTTCTATTTAATAATTTTGATCTTTATCAACATGCTCATTCCTATAAAAGAGGCTTTCCTAAATATCTTCTTGAAAATGTTCATGGCATATGTATCAACAATGTGTTTATATCTCAAGAGAATTAAGAATAATAAAGTTATCACAGTTAACATGGATTCAGAATGCATAGTACATCAGAAATAGAAGAAATCATGTACAAAAAACCCCTATAGTATCCATAATGTAAAATAGCAAGCAGACCCTTCAGAAGTAATACTAAGGTAGTATTTTTCACATCATGTTTTTATTTCAACACAGAAATTAAAATTTCGGACAAACAGTAAAACAAGAAGACTAGGTAAGAATTTGAAGTTTGGAAGGAAGAAATAACAGTGTCATTATTGGTTGATGTAACCAAGTGTCTAAGTAGTTAGCATTTCTAGATACTTGGTACACATAAAAAACTGATTAAACTCAAATGGTTCAACAGTATACACATTAGGAAAACTACTGTGTAACATAAAAACACAATTTCAAAAGCATCACAAGTAAAAGTCATTGTAGACAAATGTGTAAGACCCTATGTAAGAAAAATAATTTAGTACATTTTAAAGGTTAATGCTTAATTCTATGTATCTTTTCGGAAAATTGTCTATGAGAATGGACAGGGCAAGGGTCTTCCCACCTGGACAAGACACACTAATCAAAAAGGTGTTGATGTTTAATCTGACTCAGCACTGTGTTCACCTCCAAACACATGTTTTATAGCCTAATTGTGGTAAAAATATTTACAATATGGTCTTTGGCACGAGAAGGAAGGAATGCTTTAGAGACTAAGATACACAAGAGTAAATAGAATTGTTTTTATTTACATCATATTAGCGTGTTTTAAGTATATACATTCCTGGGGGCACTTTGACACTCTGAAGTCCATAGTGATCAAATCAAGATCAGCCATTAACCTATAGAACACTTCAGACATTTGTCATTCCTTTGTGGTAGGGACAATCAAGGTTTTCTCTTCTAGATATTTTGAAATATCTAGAAGATATTTAATCTCCCTGAGTCATGGTTTTGCTATGCGGCTCAGGCTGGCTGGATCTTGCTAGATAGCCCAAGCTAGCTTTGAGTTTCCAGACCTCCTGTTTCAGCCTCCTAAGTGCTGGTCGTGCAGACACACTCCATCATGGCCACCTAGTCCTAAGCTATTTAAGCTATGGCAATCTTACTGTGCTGAGCACCATCAGGACTTAATTCTCGTGTCTGATTGAAGTTTAGAACAGCTCACTAGTCTCCCTTTCTTACCCTGTGGGTAGAGTCTTTCAAAGGATTTCTGTGGTAGGGGGATTTATTTTAACATTGTTTCTAATGGCTTCTTGAGCTATATCCCCAGGCCAAAGCATAATGTAATGTAATATAATGTAATGTAATGTGTATGTAGACATGTTCAATTGTCTGTACACTGTGAACCATGTATGTGTAGTGTGTAGTGTCCATGGAGTCCAGAAGAGGGCATCTGACCCTCTGGACCTGGAGTTACAGGCAGTTTTGAGCTGCCTGATGTGTTGCTGGGAGCTGAACCCTCCTCCTCTGCTAAAGAAACTCTTTACCACTGAGCTATGTCTCAAGCCTCTATTTATTTATTTTTATGTGTATTTGTCTGAGTGAGTGTATGCTATATGTGTGTGGTTGCTATATGTGTGCAGTAGCCAGAGAGGATGTAGGATCCCGTGGAGCTGGAGTTACAGGTGGTTGTGAGCTCTTGGGAGCCAAACTCAGGTCCTCTGGAAGAGCAGCAAGTGCTCTTAACCACTAAGACATTTCCTGCAGACCTCAATGTAGCTTTTAAATGTGATTAGGGGTCTTTTTAGTTTTTATTTTATTTTTGAGATTACAATATAATTGATTCCCCCTGCTTTTCCTTCCTCTAAACTCTCTCATATGCCTATTCCTTCTCTCCTTCAGATTTATAACCTCTTTGTTTTCACTAATTGTTATTGTTTGCATTTTACACACACATATTCCTAAATATAACTTGTTAAGCCTGTATAATATTACTAGTGGTGGTTTGAATAGGTATGGCCCTCAGAGACTCATGTGTGTGAATGCTTGACCCATAGGGAGTGGCACTAATAGGAGGTGTGGCCTTGTTAGAGTAGGTGTGGCCTTGCTAGAGGAAATGTGTGAAGGTGGGGGCAGGCTTTGCAGTCTTATATGCTCAGTCTATGCCCAATGTGGCACAGAGTCTCCTTCTACTGCCTACGGGTCAAAATGTAGAATTCTTGGCTCCTCCAGCACCCTGTCTGCCTGTGTGCTGCCATGTTTCCCACCGTGGTGATAAAGGACTAAACCTCTAACACTGTAAGCCAGCCTCCATTAAATGTCCTTTGTAAGAGCTGCCGTGGTCATGGTGTCTCCACATCAATAGAAACCCTAAGTAAGACACTACTTGTATGTATATTTTCAGAGCTGATCTTTTGGTTCCAGACAACTGATTGGTGTGCTCTTTCCTGGAAAAGGCAGCCCCTCCCAGCCCTGGCTTTCCTTCGTTTCCTATAGCTCTTGGTGTCTGATTAAGGCCTCACTGGCTTTTCCCCATCCTCTTTGGCATGCCCATTGGTGTCATCCTTATTCAGCTTATGTTTGGGCACTCATATTGGTGAGACCTTTATTAGGACACACAACCGCACAGCAAACTCCCTGATCTTACAATCTTTCCGCCCCCTCTTTTGCAATGTTCCCCTAGCCTTAGGTGCAGGAGTGTTTTATAGATGCGCCCTTTTGGACTGGGCTCTATAGTGCTACAGTTTGATTGGTTGTTTTCAGTAGTGGTCTCCATCTGTTGCAAAGAGAAGTTTCCTTGATGAGGGTGGAAGACTACACTTACTTGTGGGTATAAGATCACATGTTTTTAGATTGTGATACTAAGAGATATTCCCTTTGATGAATCTCAGCTTGGAAAAATAAAGCTCAAATGTTTTCTGTGTTTTCTATGGAATGGAACGATACAGGGAAGGTAGAAGAACGGAATATTTTTATACTCTTGTTTTTCATTGAATGCAGAGATGAGATCACACACATATGCACACAGACTTCTACAGTAGATTATTACAGTCAATTTCACTTCCCTCCCCCATTTTTTTTAGCATTTATATATTTTCATTTTATGTGTATGCGTGTTTTACTGCATGTGTGTCTGTGTGCTGTGTCTGTGTACAGTCTCCTCAGAAGTGAGAAGAGGGCATGAGAGACCCTGGAGCTGGAGTTATAAAGGCACCATTCTACTGGCCACAGAGGTGACTGCAGGGTTGAGTAACTGTTCCTTAAGAGATACTTTAGGATTTTGTTTAATAAACAAAGACACGGATAATCCAGGCCCAAAGTTCCACTTCAGAAAGTTTGTTTCAGTGACTTTTTATCCCAAAAAAACCAACTAACTAAGCTAGCAACCATCCAACTAACTAACCAACAAACCAACTGACTAAAATGTTTTAAACACATGAAATCAGTTGGTTGTGGTTTAGAATAAGTTATCTGTAAAATATAAAAGAACAAGGCAACATGTGTGGAGTCATTAGGGATATCTTTTTTTTTTTTTTAATGTTGGCTTTATTTTTAACTAACTGAATCACATATCTGTTTGACAATATCTAGGAAGAAAAGCCTGGAACTCACTATTCACCTGTTTATAAAACTGGCATTGGTTTATAAAGGAAAATTTGGTTTGTTATTCTTTCTAGTAGGAGGATCCACAACAGCCTCATTCAAAAGAAAACACCATTGTTCTATCCCATTGGAAATAGGATGTTGTCTGTTAAGAGACCAGGCAAAATGTAGACTTTTAGGCAGACCACAGCAGGAGATTGATTGTATGTGACTGAGATTCCTGATGCAGGGATAGTGGTTCTGGACGAAGGTGGGGTATAGGAAAGAGATCTGAGGGTATTCACCTAGGCCTTCCAGCATGCTGGCACTCTGCAGCTGAGCCATGTCTCAGCTAACCCCTGTCTCTTTAACTTGGTCTGTGGAAGAATTGCTTGGTCAAGCAACATTTTCAAAGAGGAATGTTTTGTGGGATAGCAGTTCTAGGCATTCCTGGGGATGCTGTGATTTCAGGTGTTGGGACATGATGTGCAATGGCTGCTTTCCTTCTGTCGATGTCTCTACGTCCACAGTAGTAAGCACTGCTGTGCTGCCCTCGTCAGATCTGAGCCGCACACCTTGACTCTGAATGTCACAGCTCAGGGCCCATCTTGACACGCTCTGAGTTTTGATTCCCAGATTTAAGAGTCTGTAGGGTAGAATAGCATATGCCAGGGGCTGCTTGGTCCTGGGTGGAAACCCATTTGGCACTGAAGGAAAAAAGATCTAGGTACAGGGTAAGCTTATACACATGGGGTAAAAGATTTCTGCTTTTTACCATAAGTATGATTTTAGTTGTAGAGATTTTTTAAAAGATTTATATTAATTTTTAATTATATGTATGTATTCATATGTGTCCCTTATTTCCTGGAAGGGTATTGAGGGCATCATGGTTTCTGATAAAAAAATCTCAGCAGAGTTTAGTGGTAGATTGGTCCAGATTGTCTTAATTTAATAAAAGATTTTCAACACTAGATACTTAGATTTAAAAAGTTTTCTTTTTGTGCTAGGATGAGAAAAATCACATTTTCTAAGGAAAATTTCCACATAATTTAGGCTGTTAAATTAACTGAAGAAAACCTCTGATGATAGCACTCTTAGTGTATTATGGATCTGCAGGGATACCCTGGGTTTTATTGTTTTCTTTTTATTAGATTTAGATTATTAATGTTGTTCATTTATTTTTCCCAGCACATCAGCTTTTGAAGATTCATGATCTATTGGATTCCTCTAAACCTGTCGACTGGGAACCTAGCCTTTACCACAGGAGCCTTTGGGGGACACTTCATCTATAAACCATAGCAGTGTTGATTATTTTTTCTTTGACTCATAATTTTCAATTACATATTGTAACTTTTAGTCAATGAGTCATTTTTTTGATCTGTGGCAAAAATGAGAAAAGAACCTGGAAATTAATAAAACACATATGCAGAGCAAAAGATGGGACGGGGCTACAATCCTTTTATTTAGGGCGTACATACTTATTCCAAAGTACGGCACCCTTGGGACTCTGATTGGAAGTCTAAGGTGCTTGACAAGTTCCCTCGTACAAGGAATTGGTAAGAATATATTTAAATAGTTGGGCAGAATCTTATAGGAAAACATTGTCTACTTCCTGTTCCGTGTCACCTTTGCTCTAAGGCTGCCTTGTTCGTTTCCTTTAGTCATGTGTATTTTATGGTGCTGGAGATTGAACCTATGAGCGTGATGGATAAGTGCTTTACCACTAACCCATAGCTGTCCTCAGTACAGCATATATATTTTAAATAAGTATTTATGAAAATAAAAATAAAAATATTTGAGTGAGGAAAATCAGGAAAAACTATTTTCTAAGTCAAATAGAAGAGTTTCTGTTTAAATTTAATGGAATAATGCAAGCTTAGGGCTTTTTAAATGCCTGATGTTTTATTTTTAACTTGACACCAAGGTGCTTGAATTTTTTTTTTTTTTGGAATTTGAAGTTTCTTTTGGACTTTTCTTTTGGTGTTTCTAGTGGCAGACATTAGGATAATTGCCAATTTAAGTGTCTCTGTATCAATAGCTAGATGTTAATCAGGCACCTCAATAATGAGAAAAAATCTCTAAATTAGTAAAGTATTCTCATTCCCTGCTTGGCCATCATTGATATTGTGTTCATTATTGTTATTGCCCTTTCTCCTTTTGACCACATATTAATAAAATGTGTCATTATTACATTGGCAAAATCTTGCCTCCATTTGGAGGCAAAGATATCTGCGTTCAACACCGTGGTCTCCTGGGCAAGGTTCAGACTTTAGATCCCGGTCTTCGGGTGTGTTTGTGTGTGTTGAGACACGGTCTCACTGTGGCTGGAGCTGGCCTGGAACTTGCTATGTAGACCAGGAGGGCCAGGAATTTGTTGGGGACTAAAGGCATGCAACACTCCACCTGGCTGCCATCAGTTCTAATGAACTATATTTAAGAGCAAGGGTGTTTCTACCTCACTGATGGCCTGAGCATCTTACCATCAGGTTTGGCTTAGTCATGCTCTCTCCTCGTGCTACTCAGTCACAGTGAGAGTTCTGCATGCCCATTTTCCACTTAGACCCTTACACCCTTCTATGACTCTTACCTGTGATGACTCTGTTCATTTTTACTGCACCTAAAGAAAGTTCTGGAAAGATGAAGAGAGAGTCTCATTTAGGCGCTGTCCCAACAACTCTTAAAGCAGTCTGCCACACTGCTTTTTTTTTTTTTTTTAAATACCCAACAGGAATCCAGAAGGTGAAAATTTTCAACGCCTAAAATTGAGACAAATGCTCCTTTTCGTAACCTTTAGAAGGAATTTCCATGAATTACAGTCACTGGAGTTGAACCGGAGAAAACAGTCAGTGTCCCACCCATGCTTTGCTTTAGGAATAACTAGCCTCAAGGTCCTAAGAGAGTAAAGAGTCTACCTTCCCTGCCTTCTCTGCCTTATCATTGATACCCCTTAAACAACCAGGTAGACTTATTTCTATTTAGGACATCTATTATCCATCCATCCATCTTTTTAAATTGAGTTATTCACTTTACGTCTCAATCTTAGTCCTCTCTTTCGTCTCTTCCCAGTCCCTTCCCTCCATCCCTCCCTCATCCTGCTATCTCCCCCTCTAACCCCCCCAAAAGGGGAGCCCCACCACAAACTCACCCCACCATATCCAGTTGCATCAGGACTGTGTACCTCCTCTTTCACAGTGTCCTGGCAAGGCAACCCTACTGGGGGATAGTGCTCAAAAAGCATGCAATAGAGACGATGTCAGAGACAGCCCCTGATCCGCTTTCTAGGGAACCCACATGGAGGCTAAGCTGCCCATTGGGTATATATGTGTAGAGAGGGTCCAGGTCTAGTCTCCCCAAGCTCCTCTGGGTCCAGGTTAGTTGGGACTGTTTTTCTTTTTTAATTTCTTGGAATGATTTAGTTTTTCTTTTTATACACTTTGGTTCTGCCTGCTCGTATGTGTGAGGGTGTCAGATCTCCTGGAACTGGAGTTCCAGTTGTGAGCTGCAGTGTGGTACTGAGTTGGACCTGGGTCCTTTGGAAGAGCAGCCAGTGCTCTTAACTGCTGAGCTATCTCCACAGCCCTCAAGACTTCTATTCTATGACCACACTGTGCCAAGCAAACAGAGAAGAAAAGCAAATGAAATCACTATTTGTCTGCTATTTTCTTGATGCATAGCTGGTCATAGACTCCAGCCAGGGCAAGGAAAGGACCACTGGGCTGATGATGAGGGAGGTTTACACAGCAGGGTATCGAAGGAGATACTGAGACTCTTAGCCCAAACTTTGGGCAGAGTGCCCATAAGAAACCTTATGGAAGAAGAGGGAGACAGAAAGACCTGGAGTGGACAGGAACTCCAGAGAGACCAACAGAGCCAAAAAACATGGGCCAACACGGGCCTGCAGAGACTGAGACTCCAACCAAGGACCATGAATGGAGAGGACCTAGAGCCCCTGCTCAGAGGAAGCCTATAGGCTGTTCAGTTTCCAAGTGAGTTTCCCAGTAATGAGTGCAGAGACTGATGAATTCAGTGCACTTCCCCCTTGTGGAGTGCAGCCTTGCCAGGCCACAGAGGAAGATGATGCAGCCAGCCTTGATGAGACCTGATAAGCTAGGGTCCCATAGAAGGGGAAGAGGTCCTCCCCTATCAGTGGACTAGGGAAAGGGCATAGGGGAAAAAGAGGGAGGGTGGGTGGGCCTAGGAGGAGACAAGAGAGGGGCTACAATGAAGATGCAAAGTGAATAAATTGAAATTAATCAATTAACTAATTAATTAAGGACAGGAAGGAAGAGCACATTGACATGAAAGACAAGGAACTCAGCTGTGGACCTGCTGAGTCAGAGGTTCCTGCGGTGTTTTATTATAATTACTAAGATCCGAGGCACTCCACTTTTATTAAGACATTTCAAAGGGGCTCAGGAGAAGCAGTAGGTTCTTGGCCATTTGATTGGCATTTAAGACAGAACAGATGTGGATTGGGGAACATGTAGTAGTTGAAGCCATGGGGAGAGGAGAGGAGTGGAGAAGGGAGGGGAGGGGAGGGGAGGGGAGAGGGGAGAGGGGAGGGGAGGGGAGGGGAAAGGGAGAGGAGATGGAGAGGAGAGGAGAAGAGAGGAAAGAGGTAGAGGGAGAGGGAGAGGGAGAGAGAGAGGGAGAGGGAGAGGGAGACGGAGAGGGAGAGGGAGAGGGAGGGAGAGGGAGAGGGAGAGGGAGACGGAGAGGGAGAGGGAGAGGGAGGGAGAGGGAGAGGGAGAGGGAGAGGGAGAGGGAGAGGGAGAGGGAGAGGGAGAGGGAGAGGGAGAGGGAGAGGAGAGGAGAGGCACCTAAAAAAATCCCCCCCCCCAAAAAACTAACAGTTTAAGTATAAACAAAGGATGACGGACATTCAAAGTTAGGGTGACACAGGAAGAAAGGGAGAAAGGTGTCAAGACAGAGTGATGTCTCAGATTCCAAAGAAGAGAGTGTTTCAACAGAAAGAGTAGTTTACAGCGACGACTTCTTCTGAGCGAGTAATTAACTAGCAAACTGTACATGTGCGTCATGTAGGTAAGGTGAGGGCTAAGAAGCAACAGTGGCACTGCAGGTTGGTTATCTTTGACAAAGCATTCCAAAGGAGCAACAGAAATACAAGAGGAGGAGATGGGCAGAGTGAGGACCGGAAAGACGTGTCTAGACATCTGACATGGAAAGTGAAGGTAATGAGCAGTAGGAGGAAGGTTATATAAGATGAAAGGAGATTTCTCTTGTTCATGACAAAGACTTGAATACAATGACTTCTTATGAAAAAGTAATGAGGTTGATGAAGGGGAAAGAATGATGAATGAGTTCTGGGTGGACTGACCATAGGAACAGTACATTTATTGGTCAAGAGACTTCTTACCCTGCAGCTTTACAGGACCTATTTAGAAATCTCTGAATTGTTGAGTTCTTAGATGACATTATGCAGGCACCAGCATCATGGACAGCTTTAACATTTGACTTTTTTTTTTTTTTAATAATTTTGTTATTTTTAAAAATTTTTATTTTATGTACATTGGAGTGAAGGTGTCAGATCTGTTGGAACTGGAGTTACACACGGTTGTGAGCTGTCATGTGGGTGTTGGGAATTGAACCTGGGTCCTTTGGAAGAGCAGACAGTGCTCTTAACCACTGAGCCATCTCTCAAGCACCCAACGTTTGACTTTCTGCCATGCCAAAAATGGTATTAACCTTGTCTCGTATTTTCAAAAAGAAGTCTTTTATATCTTAAGCCCCATTTAGTATTTATAATGCTAACAGAACAACTCAGTAGCAATCATTTCGTTCTGCATGGGGTTTGGGATGATTAAAATAAGCAATACATTGGATCAAAAGAAAGGGATGATAACATCAAGCAGAGGGGAAATTGGGTTTGGAATATAAATTAAAGCTAGGCAAGATTAGTACACAGTAAACTGGCCTGACATTTTTTTCCACAACAGATAAAGATGGGCTGCAGATTTGGCTCCAATATGATTAGGGCCTGAGCAAGGAAGGGAAGGTGACATGGTTCACGATGCCTACATGACTAAACCAAGCCAGTCACTAAGGAGAAAACAGATTTTCCTAACATTTAAGCTGTGACACAATTCTCTCTCTCATGTGGGTTCCATATTCTCACAATCCGTATATATGCAGACTTTATAGCAATTTCTGGGCTTTATGGCAATTTTGTTTCTCCCTGAAAGAAGAATGTGAAATGACTGTAGGACAAATGAAGTCTTGGCAAGTGTCACTGCAGGGGGCGGGAAGGAAGGGATGTACATAAGAAGTTAGGTCATTGGTCTTAGTGCTTATTCCTCAAACAATGCTCATACACTATCCCATCCATTTTTTCATTCCCCTTCAAACTCCTTCAGACATGAAGATCATTCCCATTTCATTTCAGAATGGATTAACAGATTATCATCACTCCGTTGTCACCCCCATTGTTCACCATGTATTGCACCCAAGGACAAGAAGCTGATAAGAGCATTAAGTCTCATTTATAATCACTAAGATTTTCAAATAGATGCCATTTCTTGGGACACATAACTTATCTAAGAGAGATGACCAATGGGCCTTTGCCAGTGTCCAGCAAAGACAAGGTAAAGAGAGAGGAAATTAAAACCCTAGGAAGAGGAAATCATTGTTCACCCAACTGTTACAGTGGCTTTTTTTTCTTACTAGAGGTAAGCCAAAATTTAATTATACTGCTGATGTATTTGGCTTGATAAGTTTAATGGATGGTGAACCATAAAATAGCTGAAAAATCAATACTTAAAGAAAAACCCAGTAAGTAATCACGTGTGCTTTGAAATAGTTTATCTCAGAGTAAGGTTCAACATGGAAAGCTTTCTATCCATCTTTGGGGAAAGGTCTTCAAGAAATACAATGTGGCAATGGTAGACCCTCATTTTTGCAAGACCGTGCTAGAAATCTCCATGTCGCACCCTGAACATTTCCTACTGCGGACATATATTTAAATTATACCTGGTTTCCCTTTGGACAGAAACAATAGTTATGTGCCAGTTGAAATTAAAATGGATTTTAGAAGAAGCAAATCCCTGTACATCCAATGCCTCTCCAAGTGGTTTGTTTCTGGGGACCGTATCTCCGTTGGGAGCTGTATCGGTTTTCTTCTTGGTGCATCATCTCATAATCATTCTCTGCTCATATATTGCCAAACTGTGGCTTGGAAGGGCTTTGGCTTTCAAGTATTGATTAGATGAAAATGCTTTTGTTTTAGAGCCGTATTCTGTGCAAGAAAAGAGAGCATTAAGGACAGTTGCCTCACTTCCTCAGCAGTAGATGGGAACTGACATAGACACCCCACAGCTGAACAGTGTGCAGAGATTCAGAGATGTTGGACCACTCAGTCCTAAATGGGATGTCTTCCTCAATCCCTCCCCTCAGGGCTCAGGACACTGTGTAGAAGAGGCAGAGGGGAATGGATGACTTCAAAGGAACGATGCTTTCCAGACGTAACAGGGATGAACTCACAGACGCGGTTGCAGCACACACAGGGCCTAAGTTCAAGCCGGATAGGCTCATAGCGCTGAGAGGGAGAAGTTAGACACAGGCTTCCACCCTAACCAAAAAGCTATCTGCCACTGACAGCTGCTGGCAAGGGAGAAAATAGTTTTCTCCAATGGACTATAACAACAACAACAACAACATCAACAACAACAATTTAATGGTAAGCTCCATGCCCAGTAGTAGTTGGCCAACACAAAATGAACTCAGTATTTTTGTAGACATTTTATCTAATACTGTTTTATTTGAGAATTTTTCATCTTACTGGTCATTTGATTGTATGTTATGATTTTTGGCTTTTGTGTGTGTGTTTTGTTTCTTCCTTTTATTCTGATTTGTTTGTTGTATTTGTTTGCTTTCTAAAGAAAGATGGGGCAGGGAGTTGGGTGTGTAGGGAAATGGGAAGGATTTAGAAAGAGTATAGGAACAGGAAACCATATCAGAATATATATGACAAAAAGTGCTTATTTTTTTCCAATAAAAAGACAATGAAAGGAGCAAAGACATACATAATGGACAGATGGAGCGACTTGGTCTGTCTGTGTATTCAGCAAGAAACCCTAAGATGAGCTTGCCTCTTACTTCCTAAATTAGCCAGATGACCTTGTTGTCTTCCGTGCTACAGATACAGGCTTTGTCCCCAACCAGGGAAAAAATAATAATTTAATTTATGTAAATTCGTGCAAGAAGAGGAACCATTTTCAACTCTCCTTCGTACTAATGCTATTTTATGTTTAGTGACATTTATTCAGTTAGGAATGACTCACACTGCTTTATGGTTCACCAAGATGCTCAGGTGCTTCTGTGGCATCTGGCTTTGCCCAACCAGGTTTTTCCCATCAGGAAGTGTATGGTTTGGTTTTGATCCAAAATGTGCAGATTAGACTTGAACTGCGTTCCCCCATGGTACACCCAGGCACATAGAGAGACATGCCCAGATTCAAGAGCACAGAGAAGGATGGCCACAGGGGATGTGGAAGCATGCAGCAACTTCCGTACTCTCAACATGGGCATACACATATGTAACTGAGTCCCAAAGAGCCTGTCACCTCAGAGCAAGACCTCCACTAGACAGTTGAGAGTGGCTACTGCTGGGATATTGAGCAAGAGTCAGACTTTCTTGAGCTGTGAATCTGGAAAAAAAAAAAAAAACTTGTGGACTCCTTAAATATGTGCTGTAAGTTATATAGTATTGAGCTGGAAAATGGGTCAGTGGGTATAGATGCTTGTTGCCAAGCCTGATGACCTAAGTTCAATCCCTGGGACCCATATGATGGAAGCTAAGAAGTGGATACTTGAAAGTTGACCTCTGACTGCTCAGGCAAGTGTGCCTGCATGTGTACACACAAAAGTTAACTATAGTAACAATTTATCTAAGGATAAATTTGTGATCTTGTAAACGGTGCTTTTTATTTCCGAACTAAACTTAAATTCAACAGTGGCTCAAAAACCATTTAAAAGCTGTGATGTTCGTCATAGTTATCTCAACATAGCTGTAAACAACATAATCACATGAAAGTACCTGTGAATTCTCTTGGTGACAAAAATCACAGCGGCTGCTGATCCCACACTGTTTTGTCATCCACATTCAAAGAAATACTGGATTTCAGTTAGAGATTGGTAAAGTAAATAAGCTTCTTCCTTTATTACCCCAGATCACAGGTTTCCTAGATTCTTTTTTAAAGTTAATTTAAAATGCAATATTTTGATTAATTAGTTGAGTAGGTCATACGTGCATACAATGTATTTTGATCATATTCATCCCTACCCCTCACAATCTCCTCACAACTTCCTTCCTTCCTTCCTTCCTTCCTTCCTTCCTTCCTTCCTTCCTTCCTCTCTTCCTTCCTTCTTTCCTCTTTTGTTCTTTCTTCCTTCCTTTCTTCCTTCCTTCCTTCCTTCCTTCCTTCCTTCCTTCCTTCCTTCCTTCCTTCCTTCCTCTCTTCCTTCCTTCCTTCCTCTTTTGTTCTTTCTTTCTTTCTTTCTTTCTTTCTTTCTTTCTTTCTTTCTTTCTTCCTTCCTTCCTTCCTTCCTTCCTTCCTTCCTTTCTTTCTTTCTTTCTTTCTTTCTTTCTTTCTTTCTTTCTTTCTTCCTTTCTTCCTTTCTTTCTTCTTTTCTTAAGACTCCCATGCTGAGATAATAAAACACAAAACAAAACAAACAAAACAAGTAAGAAAAGAAAAGACCTTAGTGTTCATAATGTTAACTATGTTTTAAATCAATAACAGTAACTGTATACATATTAATATAATTAAAAAGCAATAAATATGTCTCAGTTCAGTTATTAGCATGGCCTTTTGCAGATATTTATTGCTCAAAAAACATCTGCTGAAGAAACTAAGAAAAACATTGCTTCCCATCATAATTCACTCATTGCTTCTCTTCAGCTAGCCCTAACCCTAGCATATGAGCTCTTTGAGAGCACAATGACTCCATGACAGAGGAGCGCAGTTAGTGATGAGCACGAAATGGACAAAGTATAATGTATACCACCTGGATTACATATGGATATCTTCAAAATGTTACTTCATAGTTTTGAAATATTTCATCAGGTAGGAGAGAGGGCTTCCACTAATTTCTGGCAGTTACGTTAAGTAGTTCTCATTTATTATCTTTTTATAATTTCTGTTTATTCACTCATTTATTATTATTATTATTATTATTATTGTGTGTAAGCATGTGCATGTTATACAAGTCTGAGGAAGGGGCACATGCCACAGTGGTAGAGTAAAACTTCATGGAGTGGAGCCTTTCCACCTGTGTGTGGGTTCTGGGGTCAAACTCAGGGCATCGGGCTCATACAGCAAGTGCTTTTCCCACTGAGACACTCACCAGCCCTTATTGAGCAAATGGTATATTTTCTATACCATTTAATGCTTATGGTAACCTAGCATTAGCCTCACGTATCAATGCAGTTCTGATGGCAGTAAGCGTTCATGGGCTGTAAGACATGACAGGCACTGCACTAAGCTTGGTGGCACAATGAGAAGTGTGGAGATGAGACACACACAGTTCCTGCCAGCAGGTGGCATATGGTCCAATAGGAAAGCCTAATTAAAGGGATAAGGCGAACATGGGCAGGCTGAGGGATAGCTATGACAGAGGCTTTGGGCTAGAGCAGAGTGTTTATTTCTGGAACACTCTTGATTTTCTACAGAAAATATAGACGAGCTCTGTTGAGATTGGAATTGCAGAGCTGAGCATTTTCAGGTGTAATAAGCAGATGGCTAAAAATACATCACTGACTATACTACCTTTCAGCTCTATGCCTCATTCCACACCAATGTATATCAGATGGCACTGATTTTGTGGGGGACTTTCAGAAGACGGTCCAGTCCGGATGTGTTCGAGTTAAGTTATTCAACACCCTCCTCTCCATCCCAATAAAAGCCTCGCTTGAAGAATCTAGGTGACTCTGGATTTCTGCTGGGAAAGACAGTATCCTCATTTGCCACTTATATACCATTTAAAGCCACTGGGCTGACATCACAGTAATATTTCGTGGTCATTTCCCAAAGTTAAAAATTTAAGATGGTGGCTAGGTAGCTGATGGCCTCATGTGAACCACATGTGAAAGGACAAAATAAACTCCTGCAAATTGACCTTTGACTTTAACATGAGAGGTGTGGCATATACGGATCCCTTCCCTACATGGACAGACATACAGACAGATACACAGACACACAGACCACACAGACTACATACACCAACACACACACACACACAAACACATACACATATACCCCACACACTAAATTAAATATAATAAAGAATTAGCTCCAGAGTCCTTCTGAAAAACCATGTGGAAACCTACTACTATAGATGCTTCCTAAAGTATATAAATATATGAAAGGAATCTAAAAAGAATCATTATCTAATGATGGAGACAATGCCCTAACTAGACCATGTCACCAAGTGTGGTAGTTTGAATGAAAATGGCCCCCATTGGCTCATAGGGAGTAGTGCTAGTAGGAAGTGTGGCCTTGCTGGAGGAAAGTGTGTCACTGGGGGAAGAGTTGAGGTTTCAGATGCTCAAAAACTGGCCCACTGTCACTCTCTCTCTTGCTGTTGCCTTTGGATCTGGATGTAGAACTCTCAGCTACCTCTCTAGCACCACGTCTGCCTGCGTACCTCCATTCCTGCCAAGAAGACACTGGACTAAACCTCTGAATTATAAGCCAGTCCCCCATAAATGTTTTATTTATAAGAGTTGTTGAGGTCCTAGTGTCTTTTCACAGCAGCAGAAATTCTAACTAAGACACCAAATAAAACTTCCTGTGCTATAAATGTGTGGAATCATGTTGAATTCATATTTAATCATTTGCCAAAAGAGTCCCATGGAACCCCCTCAAACATCTTAAGCTATTGGCAGGGCTCTTGGTTGCTCTGTAGAACCTGATGGTAAGGCCCTTTTGCTGAAGACAACACTTGCTCATGTCATCAAACATGAAAAAATTGAACTACTGCCCAGCTAGAAGCTTTACCCCTGCCTGGCTCGTGTGTTGTCATAAATAAAAATGGGCTGCCGGGCTATGTATTACTTATTTATTTTTGCCCTGAAATTACTGCAGCAGAATTATTTAACCTGCTATCACAAATAATAAGACACAGACACCTGTTAAATTTTATAATTGCCTATTTACCTTGGGATGGGCAGATATTCCTACGTGTGCTGTATCAATAACCTCACCATCCACCTCCCAGCCCCCACCCAATGCCATCCACCTAAACCATCCTTATCTGGGCTACCTTCCATCCATAATCTTATGAATACTCTCTCATACCAGGCTCTTCTGTCTTCTGAACCAAGAAATTTTTGTATTCCTAGATCCCATCAGAGCTTTCCCTGAAGTATTTAGGGTGGTGGTTCTCTGCTCTGATTGCACACTGAAGCTGGCTGCTAAAGTTCGAGGTGCCAGTGCCCATGCCTTGTTCCAGATGCCCTGAAATATAATACATATTCACATATATGCATATACACACATATTTAGATATATATATATACACATACATATTGGTCTGTAGGAATGGCTCAATATTTACAGCAAAGAGCATTTGGCTCTATTTTTAGGGATTCATTTCCATTTCTAGTCTGAGACTTAGTGGGTAGAAAGGCAAGGGAGAGTTGTCACCCAGAGAAAAGAGTTTCAAACTACCTGAGGTGGGTAATCTGCGCATGAAATATTGTGAACTCCATCTTAGCCAGTGACATATATATTTACTAATTCTTCAATAACTTTGTACAATGTGTCTTGATAATATTCACTGCTATTCTTCCCTCTAACTTCTCCCAGATCATCCCATCCCTTCCAACTTTTCTCAGTTAGTAACCCACTGACTCTAGATGCTGCCACTCATATACTCATGGGTCTGGGGCCATCTACTAGAGAATGGTAAACCCAATGGGCCTAGAGAAAACGAACTTTTCCTCCTCCAGAAGCCATCAACTATCAATATCCCCTCACTTAGGGGCGGAGGTCACGAATCCCCTTCTCCTTCCATATTTGAGTGCTGACTGGCTTCATCTTGTAGAGGTCCTCTGAAGCAACCACAGCTTCTGTAAGATCATGAGTGTAGGGGCCCTGTCATGTCCAAAACCCACTGATTCTCTCCAGTCCTCCTTGATCTCTGGTCTTACAATCTTTCTGCTTCTTCTTCCACAATGGTCTTTAGTGTGTGTGTGTGTGTGTGTGTGTGTGTGGCATCCTGGCAGCTAGTGTTTTAGTAAAATATAGAAAATTAATTATACAAATTTAACAAAATATCTGGCTGCCACTCCTCACAAATAAATTGCTTGAGTATTTTAAAGCTATACAAAATAAATGCATAGACTTCTCTTATTAAATAGACATACTTATTTTATCAGATTAATAAAAGGTATACATGTGTATCTAACTTATGATCTAGGAATTCCTTATTTGAGAAATGGGGTACAAAACATTCAAAGAATTGTATGTATGTGCTTGAAGCAGGTTAATTCCCAAGAGCCTTGACCTGTTAACGATCCAAATGCCTATCAGTAGGTGAGTGAATAAGTGGTCTCAGTTTTGACTATATAGGAAACCGCATGGTTCTATGCATTTGCCATTTATGTATATTTGTTAAAATTAACTAAAGCATACACTTAAAATAGGTGCATCTAATTTTATATAAATTATAGTCTGGATTGTGTTTAACTCGCTACAAAATTTGATGAACATGGATTCTTTTCTGTCTAGATCTGGTGTTTAGTGAGCACTAGTTTGGTGCTGGCCCCTGGGCCAAACTTTGAAGAGTCTGATCTAGGAAGTGGGGCCTCCACAGGCTGGCATGCAGAGCCTTGCTGCAGCTCAGGGTCCAGGATCTTATGAGATTAGTGTGAGAAAGAGACAACGATCTGGGCCTTCAAAATAGTTCTTCAAAGAGTTGAAAAGTGCTTCTTAGCTACATCAGTGGGAAGGCCTCACCGGATATCCACGTGACTGAAACATGATCCCAGAAGAGAGCCTCAAGCACTGTTGTGAGGGTTATGAGGCTTCTATAGTTACACCCTTTTTGAGATAATTCTGACTGCCTTGAAAGGGGCGGCAATGTTAATCCTAAAGAAGGGTCCAAGAAAACACTTTCTGGAATGTAGGTGCTAATAAATATCTGTGGCATGGATGAACGGCAAATAAATACTCACTTCTGAAAAATACATAATGGTCTGATTTGTTAAGCTCCCAAGAAATTAGGGACTTCAGGAAAGATAAGAGATGGTTGAAGCTCAAAGGGAAGCTCAAAGCTTAAAGGCTGTACACTGTGGTACAGCCTTTCTCATCTTTTATCCAAATGTATCTTGCTGTAGTAATTGCTCATGAGCATTTGAGGACTCCAGTTGCTATGGTCATCTTGAGGTTCCTGTAAGGGCTGCTTTGAATAAGAATGGCTCGGATAGATTTGGATACTTGGTCACCAGGGAGTGGCACTACTAAGGAAGGATTAGAAAGTGTGGCCCAGTTAAATGCTTTTTAAAAGTAAGAGTTGTCACGGTCATTGTACTGTCTGTAGGCACTATTTTTTTTAACTCTATTTTATTTGGGTTCCTTAACACCTCTACTTTCCTTCCAACCCCCAACCCTAGGTAGAGAGAAAGAAGGGTAGAAGAGAAAGTGGTCATAGTCCTCTTTAGGTGGAGTTCCAGCTGGTTAGGGTGGTCTGGTTCTTTGGGAAAACACCAATCTCAGTCATCAGGATTTTCAGCAGTCCAGCAGCTGAAAACAGCAAACACAGCAGGATGAACAAGCAGCCTTCTTCCTACTCTGTCTGCCCCCTTGAAGCCTTTGCCTCTCTTTGTGCTCTCACATTTATACTGTCCTGGAGTCATCAGAATTCTACTAACTCCAGCTGGCAAAGACCACTTCCCTTGAATGAGCTGTGGACAAACTAAGGCAGCCCCATATCCCACACTTGGGATTAAAACAAAAACATATTTACATAACATAACTGAGTTTTTAAAGCAACCAAAACTTCCACTACAACTGGTTAAAGTCATCAAAAAGGAAGGAGCTCAGTTGAGGAACTGCCTCCATGAGATCCAGCTGTAAGGCGTTTTCTCAATTAGTGATTGATGAGGGAGGCCCAGAACATTGTGGGTGGTGCTATTCCTGGGTTTTACAAGAAAACAGGCTGAGCAACCAAGTGAAGGAAGCCAGTAAGCAGCGTGATGTCCGTATCAGTTTCTGCCTCCAGGATTCTGTCTTGTTCGATTTCCTGTCCTGGCTTGGTTTGGTGATAAACAGCTATGTGGAAGTGAGAGCTGAATAAACCCTTTCCTTTTCAACTTGTTTCTTGGTCATGGTGTTTCATCCCAGCAGTAGAAACCCTAACTAAGGAAGTCATGGTATCTCTTCACAGCAATAGAACACTGACGAAGACACTATAGCTTTCCATACATCCACCATCAGCAGTGTGGGAATTAATGTTCCTCCAACCTGAAAGAGGAAATAGACACTGAAGAATCAAATTTGCTTGAGAGGACTAAGTGTGATACACACAGGAGTTCACTGCAGTGCTTTCTCAAATTTTCATCTGGTCAGAAGGACAGGAAAACATAGAAAGCCTTGTTGAGAGCTCATTATATCAGAATCCTGGAGGATGTTAGGACAGCACAGCCCACCAGTGTCTGGAGGGCTCAGTGTACTAGCATCCTGAGGAGGACAAAACATAGTATAGCAGTGTAGAAGGACTTTCTCGGACCCACCAGGGGTATAAATAATGATACAGAGTCTAAAGCTTAGGCCTTTCACCAGCCAGTCTCCCAGCCACTGTTTAAACTTGATCCAACTATTCTACCCTACCACCCGCCACATGGCTACTTCTCCGCTCTTGTTCATGTCCATCTGTCTCTTTCTGGGTCTGCTTGCTTCCAAATCTCCTATGTCTCTTTCTTCTCCCAGCATCCCTCTTTCTCCTGGAAGTTCCTCCCTTCATTTCCGTCAGGTCTTTAGTACAACCAATCAGCAATGCAACAACACCTGCTCCATCTCTTTGGTTGCCTAAAGCTTTGAGGGCTGTTACAAATAGGAAGCTGGTGATGGGCCATAGAAATGATAGTACCAAAATGCTGACAGCTCTTAGCTTTCTGCTGGTATGGAATTAACAGTTGAAAAAACAGAGACACACCTTCACAAAATGTGAAGGAAAGTTACCCTAACACACTGTGGTCCTGAGGAAAGCATAGTAAACAGTACTTCCATGACTTGCTAAATCATGACAATAAGACATAATAATCAATAGTTTAGAGGAGAGCAGAAATTTTACCTTTGAGACAGGAAAGGCTAAGATCCATGGCTCAATGTGAGACTCACATGAGCGGTTGAATCCTAGCACGGGAAGGCTTTGCCCTTCTGCTCTCAGGCCACATGGGTCCTCTGTGGGGACTGAGATGGTCCCTGGAGATCTGAGTAAGCTTTGTGTCCTTTGAAGTCTCGCTTTTGAGAACATTAATGCAGGTTCAATTCCACTCCCCTTCCCACAGTGCTCAGCTCTACTGAGTGTCTCCCTAGGGAGGAATAAATAAGGGCTGGGAAGAGGCCAGGCTTGGCCTGGAAATAAAACCCCCTCTATGTACAAAGGATTATCAGGAGTAAAAACTTTCAGTCTTAACCCAGCAAGCCTGATGCTTCAGCCACACTATGCGCCGTGTGGCCTCCTGGCTGCCACAGGGCGTCATGTGTCAGCAAGACTACCTTGTTTCCACTCTCAGGAAGCGGTCCTTCTGGCCTGCTACTGCTCCCTGGTGTACCGCTCTGCCTTGGGGATGACCAACGTGATGTTTAAAAACCAAAAAACAAAAAAACAAAACAACAACAACAAAAAACTTCACCACTTCTAAATGTATACCTTAAAAATTTCTAATAGTAAAGCAACTTAAAGGAAAGCAGATACAGGTAAACATAACTTCAAAATATTAAACTGCATCTTCATATAATTATGAAGTTAGGATAAAAAGTCTTTCCCTCTCATGGATGGTGGCTAAAAGTGGTTGCTACTTCTCTTGGATTCTTCCGGGGACCTGTGTTCCAGTTTTGCACCTCTCAGTCTCAAAAGGTCTAGTTATCTTTCAAACATTCATAGTTTGGAGATGACCTTTTATCTTCCTTTAGCTTGTAGAGCCTAATACTACATAACCAGGAAGGACACTCAAGATTCATAATCTGTCACAAATATCCAACAGTAGTTTATCTCATATGTACATTCTGAGATTTTTTTCTTTTAAACTGAACTCAAAGATTAAAACTAACCTACGGGGCTAGACTAGTGGTTCGGAGGTTAAAAGTGTTTACTACAACGGCGGAGGATTCAGGCTCAATTCCCAGCACCCAGGTGGTGGCTCACAGTCATCCGTAACTCCAGTTCGAGGGGACCAAACACCCTCTTCTGCTCTCCACAGGCAACAGGCACTCACATGGTACATATACAGACACGCAGGGAAAACAATCGTACACACGTAGTGAAATAAGACACATCTAAAGAAAATTTAAAAAATAGGCTAACCTGAGATTAAACATGATAAAACGTTCCAAGTAAGTAAAGATGCATAGCTTGTGGTGATGCAAATCTTAGGAACTGTCTTCCAGAGCGTACGCACATCGCCCATGGGAATGGCTTGTGAGTTATGGCCGCATTCTGTGCCATTATGAGATGTAGCGAGATCCTAGCTTTATATTGTTACACGTCCTGAGACAGCCAATATGCCCAGCTGTGCGCATGCACACGAGCCACTTCTCATCATGAAGAACGATATGTATGCCTCTGAACAAAGAGTGTGAAAAAAATGACTCTGAAGGACCTTCAGAAGAGGCCTGGTGATTCTTAACAAAGCAGAGAGGCTGGAAAAAATTGGGCAGTGGAAAAAACTGCAACTGGTATCAAAACAAAACACAATAATTTATAGTATACAAACATTCCCAAGCACTCCAGCCTAGGGCGTGTGAGTTTACACATCTGATTTATACACATATCTTAATATACTAATGATATGTCTATGTTCTTCAGACAACCCTAATCTGTCAGCATAAGAGCGGAGCCAGTGAGAGCAAGCTTAAATTACTGTCTGGTTGGGTAGGAAGCACAAATTCCTTCCCCATCTCTTGTAATCTTCATCCCATCTTGAATATTTTAACTATGCCAGTAGACCATAGATCCTGGGAGATAAGCCGTTTCAGCCCCCTATAGTCTTTTCAGTTGACAAGGTTTTCCATAACTTCACTTGTAATGTCTTTGTATTTTCTAATATAATAGTTACGTTTGTTTTTTGCAAACTTCATACATATGCATATATATATATAATGTATTTCAATAGTCTTCACCCAACTCCCCTCCAAATCCTCCCAGATCCACCCCAACATCCTCCTCACAACTCATGTCCATTTTTTGCCTCTATGTCTTTGTTTTCAGTATTATTTTGTGTGTGTATGTAAATAGAACAGAATGATTTCTTAATTCCTGCTTCTTGCAATCCAATATAGCATACCATCTCTTTTAATTATGATATTTAGATGGTTAGTATTGTTGTAATTAACAGTTTGGCTTGGTGTAAATCTACTATCTTTGTTTTCTGTTTGAAATCCAATTTTTCCTGCTTCTTTCTTTTATATTACCTGACTTTTAGTGATCCCATTTTCTATGTTTCTTTGCTATACACTGCATATGTTTAAGTGGTTGCTGTGGCATTTGTAATGTATATTTTAAAACTATCACATTTACCTTCAACTAATAACATATGCTCTTCAAATAACATTATGCAACTCTAAAAATAGTGTGACAACTTATATACAGATGCCTCTTGTTACAGAGTTGTTATTGCCGTTCATCTTCGGAAGGATACAAACCCCATAGTACAGTGTGTGTGTGTGTGTGTGTGTGTGTGTTGCTAAGTATCTGTTATACTTAAAGTTACCATTTTAAAAGTTACATTTATTTTGTATTTATCCTTATGTTTAGTTTTCTACTATCCTTCATTCTTCTGTGTAAGTTAAAATTTCATCAAATATATTTTATTTCTATGCAAAGAACTCCCTTTAGCATTTATTGTTATACACATCTGCTAATAATTTATTTTTTACCTTTGTCTTATCAGAAAAACAATTATTTTATATTCAGTTTTGAAAGATATCTTCTACATTAAAGAATTCTAGAATGTTCTTATGGTGCTTTAAAGAGTGAAAGGTACTTTTTTGTTGTTTATAACAAAATATCAGTTGCCTGTGATCCTTAGTACATGTGTCCCTTTTTTGGTGTCTTATTTTAAGATTTTTCTCTTTATTACTGTCCTCTAGAAATTTGATATTATGTGCTTTGGCTCAGCTCTGTCTATGTTTGTTTTGTTTAGGACTGAGTGTTTCAACCTGCAAGTCTATAGTTCTGATCAGACAAACTAATTCACACACCTTTCCTTTAAAATACCAAGTGTGTCTGTACACGGGAAGTCAGGGATGACGTGTGCCCACACCTTAGAGTGCCTTTTAAAACTTCCTTTCTGGTTGGGAGGAGAACGGTGAAGACTCTGCTCATGTAAATGTCTAACCAAAATAATAGCAACGTCTAAATTTTTTTTTTTACATACCATACACAATTGTTTCCTAAACTGCATATTCTTGTTAGTCATTTTCACAATTGCTCTTAAATTTTGGATTCAACAAAATGCCAATCTAGTTTATTTATAAAGATTTATTTCTAGAATTAGGAGAGACTGAAAACGAGCTTTAAACTATAATGGAACCGATCCTGTTTATAACAGCAACACACACACACACACACACACACACACACACACGGTGATTAACACATTAACACATAAGGCCAAAGCACTGATAGGAAACAAAAAAGTTAAACTGAATAGATGTATGTTCTTGGGAAGGATTCTCAATATTATCAGATGCATATTTATCCTAAATTAATCTATAAATGGAAAGTAATGACTAAAGATATAAGGTTTCTCAACTGTCTGGCTTAAAAAAATGACATCTTCCAGAGCAATGAAATTTTCAGAAGGAAGACAAATGGTGATTGTTGTCCCATTAGCATTAAAACCTAGAACAGCTGCAATGACAACTGTCCAGCACCAAGGCCAAGCGAGAGGAACCTGTCATTATGAAGGAAGAGATTCTACATCATATCCCAATGTTTACAAACCCACCTAGTCATGTGGGCTTAATTGCATTGAATAAGGAACTTCTGATTTGATGAATGCATGGTATTAGGGACAGTGCAATACCATCTGAGAAAATAGTTTGAAAACCCTGATTCCTACTTTGTTCCTTAAAAATGTCTTTGTGGAGCTGTTTTATTATATGTCCAACAAAATTTATTTTATTTTCCAACAAAATTTATAATCAGAACTGCCTCCCTAAGGAAAATTTCATATCTCTTTGGAAAATGAAATAGAAACTTTATCTTCTTTCCAAGCTACTAATACAGCTGTTCTATTTGGTACTGGGAATTCTAACTCAAAATGACATGAAAATGACTGACCTTTGAGAGCATCCTCGAGAACCAAAGCAGGATTGAATCAAACTCTTTCCTTCGTAATTCTTCTACTTTGCAAAATTATCACATATGAAAATAAAACTAAAACTCAAAGACTTAGTACATGACTTACACACAGAGAAATGCCAGACAAACTCGCAAGTATACACTTTATATTTTACACTTCCATAATCATAAAATGTGCGAAAGTATCATATCATGTATTTTGCATCTAACAGTCCATGTGGTGATGTTCTGAGACTGAATGATGCTGAAGAAAAGTGGTGTTTATAAAATATCTGACAAAATATTCATCTCTATTAATATTACCACAGGAAGATACATGTTACCAAGTTGTGATCTCACCTAGAGCAGTTTTTAATAATTCCTAGACTCCTTTTTCTTCATCTTGTTTGAAACCTTTGTTTTCAGCTTGTTCTCTGGATGTTTCCTTTTGTTTCTGTCTTTCTTTTCATTTCCTTCACCTATCACATCGTTTCCTTTTTGATTTAAAGTTTTATTACTTATGTATTTTGTGTATATGGGTGTTTTGTCTGCATGTACATCTGAACCCTAGAAGAGGGCATCCTGTCCCGTGGGACTATATAGATGATTGTGAGTTGCCTTGTAGGTGCTGGGAATTGAACTCGGGACCCCTGGAGGAAAGCCAGTGCTACTGAGCCATCTCTGCAGTCCCCCCCCATTTTCTTCTTCATCTTTCTCCTTTCCATCTTCTCTCTTTTCCTCTTCTTTGCCTTATCCACTTGCCTCTTCCTTTTCACCTTTTCTGGTTCATCTTTCTCTTCTTCCTCTTTCAATCTCCATCCTCTTTTCCATCATCTTCACCTTTTTTCTCTTTTACTTCTTCATTCCTTACATCTTCTTCCTTGTTTTATCTTTGTTCTCTTTTCTGCCATCTTTCTCTTTATATTGAGCTTTTTTTTCTTTATTACCTTTCTTGCCATTTTTTCTTTCTGCTGTAACTGTTCCCTTCTCCTCCACTTCTTTGGTGTCTTTATCTATGTGCTCTTTTACTTCGTCAGCTTTCATTTTAGGAATGGTTCCTCTGTAACTTTGCCTTCTCCGTTTCCAGCATTTTCTATGTTGCAGTCTTCCTTAAAATCTTTGTTTCAGGAATTGCTTTGGCTCTTATATCTTTGTTTTCTTCCACAGCAACATTTTGGGTCTTCATTTCCTTGAAGTTGATGCTCTTTTAGGTTTTAACTCTGGCATGCAGGGTGCAGGCATGGAAGGCAGACGGGCTGATGGATTTCTTAGGCACCTGCCTTGCATCACCTTAAGCCTTTTTTTTTTGGGCACTGTTGCTGCTGTCCACAGGAGCTCTTTAGGGCGAAAGGCCAATACCAGTCTCTGCCTCACTACTCCAAGAATAACTGAATTTCTTTTTAATTTGTTTTTTAGAGACAATAAATTCTATTTGCATTAAATATTTGGGTATTAAAAAAACCCTCTAAGCTTGGCATGGTGGCACACTCTGTAATCCCAGCATTTTGGGAGGCAGAGGCACATGTATCTCTGTAAGTTCAAGGCCAGTCTGGTCTACAAAGTCAGTCCAGGGACTGTGGAGATGGCTCAGTGGGTAACATGCTTGCCACACAAGCATCAAGACCTGATTTTGGATCCCCAGCAGCCATGTAAAATTTGCACATGGCTGCACTTGCATGTTCCAGAGCTTCACATGGGATCAGGCAGAAGTTTTCTTTTTCTTACAGCCTTTCTCAATAAGTCACTTGCCTAAGAATCCCTGCCAGGTTTGTGGGAGTCTGGGGGAGCCCCTGGCCATACAGATAGCACAGAAATCATGTAGACAATTAGCAGCTTCTGGTCCTTCTTGTGGGAGCTTGGGCAAGGCAGGTAGAGCCTGGTCCTACAGATGGTGCAAGGGGTCACCTAGGCTATTAGCCAGTCCATCCTGAGACTTCTGGGTGGAAAACAGGTTATACACCTCTTCCTTTGAAGAGACAACCCTGTGTACTTAACACTCCTGGTTTCCCTAGTGCTTGTCAGTGAGCTTGAGGACCTTTGTGCGCCCAATGATGAAAGGACAGTTCACAGATGTAATTGGATGTGCTCAGTGAAGTGTGGCAAAGACGTTCATAGTGCCTGCTTGGTGCAGGTTAGGACCCTGGTTCGTCGGACAGGATGGAAGCAGGCACAGTGCATTGTAGGCTTTATTCTTTTTTTTATCTTTCATGCCACCTTGTGAATAAATTACATGTTAAATTACATTATTTCAACTTCGTTAAGGCAAAAACAATCATTAATGCTATTAAATAACTTAGGGCCTGGAGGATGTTCTCATGAACATTTTCTCTTTCTTTCTTTGTTAGTCAGCTGTCTGTACTCGTAATGCAGATAACTTGTTTTTTAACATCCTTGAAGAGCACAATTTTTTTAACCATTTAGTGTCTAAGGATTCTCTTTGTGAATTTATTTAATTTACTTTCTAAATACTTTCTTTATAGTGAACATCATGAAAACATCCAATGGGGGCCTTCTTGACTGATTCCAAATTGCTAAATCTCTCAAATCATCAGCTTTTTCTGAACATCATTCAATTACCATTCATTTTAATGCTTCAGTGGTGATTGATTTCCTGCCTTATTTATACCTGTCATCATGTAAACATTGTCCCATTATTAGCCAGCATTTTCCTCTGCTTTGAAATTATGTGTACAAAGCTGTGGTGAATTGTACGTCATATTAATGATATGTGATAGCATGTTGTGAGCTGGGGAGATAGCTCAGGTGGCAAAGGCTTGTTGTGTTATCACAAAGACCTGAGTATGGATTTCCAGAATCCATGTAAAAAAAAAACAACAAAAAACAGAACACAATGCCAAGGGAAGCTGAGGCAGGAGACTTCTTGGGACTTGCTTGCTACCTAGTAATAACTGAATCGATGTGCTCTAGGTTCAGTGGAAGACCATGTCTCAAACAGTAAGGTGGAGGAGTGATGCCCAGGGCCAACCTCCTGTCTCCACAAACCTCACGTCCTCACGCACACATGCACATCCCCCATACTGGACTTCTAGAGCTATGTGTGGAAAGTGATGTCAACACACAGTCCTGAGACCTGAGACTACAAATAGTCTCTGCCTCATAAAATGGAGGCTATGATTGCATAAAAAGCCTTTGTGTAGATGAAACACAACTGAGGCTATTTTAGACTTTTCTTTCTGTCCCTTCCCTATAACCAGAATGTAGAAAATGCTTAAAAGACTTTGCCTTTCTCCAGCTTCATCAGCATGACAGCTACTGTTTGAGGCTGACAAAGAACTACAGCAAAATGTTTCACTTGGCCATCTATCCTCTCCACCTTTTAGCTCATCCTGCTAAATTCATAAATCTATGCAGCACAGCCTGGGCACACAGGTCAGGGAGGCTGGTATGACCGCACCTTGTGGGAGATGGGCATTTTTCGGTTTGTTTTTTCCTTCACTAGTATTAAGGAGAGTCTTATGACATGTCGTTTCTTGTCCAAAAGTTGGAGCAAATACTGGTAAATAGAACCTTGAGGAATTAATAAGTCCTTCTGAGAGCCAGGAAGCAAGTAATTGTCATTTTTTTTGCACGAATGAACACACACACAAACACACACGAAAAACACCAAGAAATTTGACACCATGTGAGTATATAATATTTACATATATAATTTTCCAACATAAAAATATAAAATTCTGTGTACTACCACAGACAAAATTGAAAGGCTCAAGATGACAATTTGAGGGTTTAGGGAGATGGTCTTATTGATAAAGTGCCCGATGCATGAGGAACTGAGTTTGGTTTCCCAGCATCCATGTAAAAAAGCCAGGTGTGTTCTATAACCCTAGCATAGGGAATAGAGACATCAGGTGCCCTAGATTTTGCTCAGCCAATTGGTGAGTTCCAGGTTCAGGGAAAGTCTCTGTCCTGAAAGATGAGGTGAAGCCATTGGGATGGCTGAGTGGTTAAAGGTGCTTGCTGCCAAGCCTGGCCGTCTCAGTTCAATTCCCGAGACCCACTCCTGCAAGTCAGTCTCTGACCTTGACATGTGCACTTGGCATGCTTATGTGCACACACATGGACACATCTGCACACAAGAACATGTGTGCATGCATACACCTGTGTATACAAGTATAGAACACGTGCACAAGAGATAACACTTTGATTGTGGCATGTTAGATATTAAAAGGTGGGCCACTGTTCAGATTTAATGACAGACATCTCAAGAGTAGAGCGGAAAAAAGACAGGAACAGACAGTTCACCAGAAGGATTATACTAAATCAGCAAAGACAGACCATCTTACCCGTGAAAGTGGAAAAATGCCAGGATTGTAAAATGTCACAACGGTGGAACGTGATTGAAAAGCAAGCGCAATGGTTATTTGTACATTGGTACCTCTCCCTGGTACCAACCAGTGCACAATTAGACAATAAATAAAAAACTGAGCCAAGTTATTGCTGACTGGTTGTGTAACTCCACTTTTAGAATTTCTTCCCCAGGCCATAACCAGAGGTGTGAATGAAAGAACTTTTGTATGAAATTGTTTATTGTAGCATTATTTATAATCATGAAAATTGCATGACTGACTACAAAATTGGATGGTTAAACAAAATTATACAATAATACATTATTCCATCACAAATATCCGTATATTTCCAGAGTGTGATTATGAGAAACCACTTAGGACATATTATTCTGTGACGACGGAGTGAAAGCACAGTGGAAAGCAAATGGCCAGAAATACCCCATGGTCAGGAAGGAGGAAGTAAATGGTTAGAAACACTCCATGGGTAGTAAGTAGGAAGTAAATGGTCAGAAACACTCCATGGGCAGGAAGTAGGGAGCTGAGATACTACTTACACATTTTGCCAATCGTTCTTCTGTGAACAGATGTCGCTTTGATAATAATTAAAATATCATAACAAATAATATGGAAGAGATCAAAATAATATCACATTCACTCTTCCTCAGAGCAGAGATTTAAATGTAAAAGGATTAAGATGACTTTTGGGCCAAAACCCTTAAAGATTCCCAGTGTCTTTCTGAATTCAGCTGTTCCACATCTCAAAAGTCCCGTAGGCTCTAGCTCCATGCTTGCGGTTATATGCAGTACCTCACTGGAAATACCAGGCTGTTCTCAATGTTTGCTCTAGAAAGTTCTTGGCATCCTCTCCATTTATTTATTTAAGGTTTTTCTGGTTTCTTTGTCTTACCTAGGAGTCTTTGAGTTGGCATATCCTTCAATCCAGGAGAGCAGATGTACCATTTCTTGGTTTTCTTTTCCCCGACTCCTCATCTTAGGCTTTTGGAATTTGCAATTAATAGTAAATAAAATAGCCCTTTGTTTGAAAAAATCAAAACATGAATGTAGCTTGAAAACTCCATTAGGTCAATAATATGGCTGGACTCAAGACAGGAAAAGAATATGGGATCATGCATGAGGCACATTTGGAAATTGGCACTAAATACAACTTTTTATAGATGGGGAAATATTCAAAAGAAGATTTTGAACTAAGCATTAAAATTTAAGAGATAATGTAAAGTCGAGATGTAAAAAGATATTTGGACATAATAAAACAATGCATATAATTTTGTAGTTAGTGAATAAATCTAACATAATGGAGTGGTTTTTTTTGTAATCACGTTGTTAAAGTGTTTCCCATCTGGTTAAGCTTAGGAGTTCAAATGTATATAAAAATAACTTACAGTTCTCTTTTGTGGAGCTGTGAGCATTCAGGTCAACATTCCCAAGAAAATGTACTTACCAAAAGATAATTTATTTTGTTTTATTTGGTGTGAACAGTTTTAGTTTGGTCTGTTTCTGTTTTGTGACTCAAGGTGTTGCTTTTATTTGTTTTCAATATAAAAGGATCATAGAGTGGGTCTTATTAAGTCTAGGATGTTTATTACATATTTCAGGAAATGCACTTTATAATATTTTCATTGTGTCTTAAATGTATCAAAATGATGTTGATAGAAATTTTGGGCAAAATAACATCTTTGTTCTACGCCAAAATGTAAGAAATGGACAAATTGTCAACTTTAGGTACTGATTTAGAATCACTGGAAATACCTGTGATTATTTATTCCTGTCAAAAAAAACATTATCTAAAGAAAGAGGAGTGGTGTCAGTGGGAAAAACTCTACAGAGATGTAAATATACACTAAAGGCTATAAATTTAATATTTGTAAATAATACAGATTTATGGTGAAAAATATCATTTACAGAAACTCAAAGGTAAAAAAAATTCTTCACCTGAGTGATAGTTTGAAAATACTTCAATTAATCTACATAAAAGCTTGAATTGTATCATCCTTGGATATATATAAGAAATTCTCTTATAATTATATTCCTGTTCTCTAAGTATGTCTGTCTGGGAATGTGGGATTCAGTCTTAGTTTATTTTGTTGTCAGTTCTATTCTTTTGAGTGTCATGGGGGAAATTTAGAGGACCTTTGCCATCCAGAACATTGGGGAAGAGCTCACTGTTCTCTTCCAGAAAGTTCCTTGGCTAGGGATGGGTCTCTTGGGCCTCATGCTTCAGCCTTTAAGCTCTATAAGGTGGTGTAGTAACTTCTCTAAAAAGAAAACGATGACCAACTGGCTTTGGATGGAAATTAGGGTAGAACATGCCTGTGCCCAGGAGCTGAAAGGAAAACATCTTCTGGGAAGAGCCTGAAGCAGGCAATTGGCCAGCTGGGTAGTGGGACAGCTGCTTGAACGCAACAGGTCCTCATTCATGATGTGAAGCCCTCAGATGATACTTCTTTCAAATTCTCTCCGTTATTATAATGCTTCTAAAGCCACGGCTAGATGATCCCCTGTTTCTGAGCTTCCTCCTATGTCTTATGGGTGATTAAAATCAGATGACCCTGGAATGCGGACTCACTCTTATAAAGGTTTATGGTATTGACCTAGGTCTGGTTGAAGGTGGAATTGCATACCCGAGACCCTCTCCAGCTCAGCTGAGACAGGTTCAGGTTTTCCCTTCCTTCCTGCTTCTCTGTCCTAAGGACAACATACACCCACAAAGACCCAGAGTCCCCTGAGCTTCCATTCACCTGGACTCAGCTCTCACAGCGCAACTGTCTCCATTTCTGCTTGATAGGTTTCCAGGGACCTGCTTTAAGCCATTCCCATTCTCCTGCCCCGAGTTCCACCTGCTGACACCCAGCAGCGTTTACTGTGTGAGAGTATGAGTGTGAGCATCAGACCATATTCTTCTCTAGCCATTTACTGGACCTTGGTCCAGTTTCCTAACCACATCTGGAGAATTACAGTGTTAGCATATAGAGCTTAATCTTTAAGGGTTCCAGGAGCCTGACAAAGTCCTATGTAAAGAACTTAACTTTGTGACTGTTATATATGACTGTGAATGCCATCAAATGAGTGGGCAGGTTCCTTCATCACTTACTGAGACCATGAAGTGCCCCCATATTCTCCTTCATTTGACATTAGCTCCTACACCCCGCATTCTATTTCTATGTATTTCTCTTTCTACCTGTAAGCCTATGATTTTGAACGCCATTACTTCCAGCCTAGGTTCCACCCCCCACCCCCACCTGCACTTTCTGGTACCTGTCTTGACTTTCAGGCAGACTTTCTGCCCTGGTGTAAACTCAACGTGTTGTCCTTCCGTGGATTACCCTGCCCAACTCAGCACCAGGAGTTACAGTGTCACCTACGTCTTGCTGCGCCACCATCTACGTTTCCGTTTGTAACAGTTTTCTCTTTCCTTCTGCAGTGACTCATGTTGAGGGCTCTCAGAGGATGTTGAGTGGGATAAAATATTGTGATGTGTCACAATATTCTAAAAGTAGCCAACAACTGAAGCTAAATACTTCTCCGTGGGAGAACCACCTCATTATGTAAGGTGATGTTGTCCCTTTTTAAATATAACACGGCAGTGAAGATCACAGATTTTTTTTTTCTTTTAAGGAAAGCCAAATTACTTAAGCTTGAACCTATCTTTTGCATTCCTTCATTTGAATTGTTTGAACTCTCAGTGCCTTCAGCTTCTGTCAAATGAAGATAATAGTAGTAGCGCCTACTGCACAATGGAACTGAACCAAGTGAATCATCATCAACAATAGAATCATTCTAACTCCCCGGGCTTTCTGCTTGGCGCTGAGTACCACTGGGGACAGGAAAGGAATGAAGGAATAAACCATGCCCCTGCCTCATGTGTTTCCATCCAGAGGCCAAACCTGCACAAAGGGCAGGTAGAGGGACTGTTAGGAGAGATTTAAGTCCTGCTTGAGCTAGAGATTCTTAGATGGTTTGCAAGGTTAATGCTCTCCCAGAAAAGGTCCTCAGAGTTCAATCCAAGATGAAATCAAGATTTTTTTTAAGACGTCATTTCTATTCCTAAGTAAAAACATTTTGAATTGTACAGCTTGACTTCATAAGTGTGATGATGATGGTGGTGGTAATAGTGATGATGACGGTAATGATTATGATCATGATGATGGTGATTGTACATTTAGCTTAGGCTTCCTTGGATACCTAAGTGCAGGCAAACTTGAAAACCAGTTTGTTACTCTTGCGAGTTAAAATGGCCACACTCAAAACTATAGACGAGAACAGATGTTGGCAAGGCTACGGGGAAACTGGAGCACAGTCTTACATTACTGAAAAGGTAAGGTGGTGCAGCGGCTTTGAAAAGCCATTTGGCAGTTGCTCAAAATAATAAACCCAGAGTCTCCTAACGACCTAGCAAGTCAATTACTATGTCTCTTTTCAAGGGAAATGAAAACTTATGTGTCCCCAAATGGTCTGCAGATGTTTATAGCAACCTTATCTATAATAGTGAAAAAGCAGATCCAATCCAAGAGTCCATCAGTGGATGATGGCTGCATAATACTTTATGCAAAAACTACTGAACAGTAAAATGTAAATAGGTGAATTTTGTGATTTGTAAATTATATCTTAAGAAATCTGCTAAAATGTTTGTTCTGTTGAGCTTAGGAAAGAAGAATCATGATCTAGGTCTTTATATTTGATTTATAGCCTTCTCCTTCCTTTACTTTTTTTTTTCAGTCAGGATCTTGATATGTACTCTAGGCTGATCTCAAACTCATGATCCCCCTGCCTCAGCTTCTTCAGTGCTGTTTTACAGGTGTGTGCTATAGTGTCCAGCTTTTAAACAGCCATTTCTTCCCTTTCTCACCACACAGCCTGTTTTACCAATCTGTGATACTATTTGAGTTTTGTCATGCTTCTGGCTGACCTTGAATCCATTTCCAAGAGTGGGATTTTTTTTTTTTTTTCATCTCAATGGGATACAGCATTGACTTCTGCTATGGGATGAACATGAACTAGTGAATCCCTGTGACCTGTTGATGTGATTGTGTTGAGGAGGTGGGCAGAGATTAAATGAAGGTTAGTGTTCCTGTGAGAGGTTGAGACAGTTTCTGGCTCCTTTTTGCCACCTGAGGATATAGGATGAGGCCTCACCAGGCATGCTGATGTGTATCTGTAATCCCAGCACTTGGAAGGTGAAGGCAGGAGAATGTGAAGGTCATGGCCAACCTTTGCTACATAAAAAGTTCAAGGTTAGCTTGGGCTACATGATAACCTGTCTCAAAAGACAAAACCCAAACAGAAGGGAAGGCCTTTACCACCCACAAAGTGCTAAAGCATTGATCTTGTACTTCACGCTCCAGAGCTATGAGACATTCTGTTGATTATAAACTCTCCAGACTTGGGTATCCTCTTATTGCCTAAACTGCTTAGAGAGCTTTTTATTTGGAAAGCAGAAAACACCAAAAAATTGCTTGCAGCTGTATTGGAAATGCTGATCTCACTCTAGAATCAGGTGCTAAGGACAAAGAAGTACAGACAGAATTCTAAAGGCAGGTGAGCAGTGGCTGTGGGCAGTGTTTTCCATGAACAACATCTGTGTCTGTAGCAAGACCATAGACATGACACAGGGGCTGGCCCTCTGAGCCCAGCAATGGATCTCATTCTGAGCATGTGCCGGGTTGTGATCAAAGGCTGTTTAGGCTCCTACCAGCTCCTTCCTATCTTCTTCAGCTTCCCTGGTGATTGTGTGAGCCAACTGATATCTTTTCACTCAATCCCCTTCCTTCTGTAAGTTTCTGTTTGCAACCGAGGGTCCTGCTTGATGCAGTTGGTAACTGCATCCCAAACAAACGCCAGCTCTTCAGACACTGTAATCCATATGCTCAGTGATTGCTTTGTGCCATCCATAATCTCATTTATCCCTTAAGTAACTTAGGGACTTAGATGCTGAGGAAATAGCCTTGTGGGAATGAAGACTCAAACCCAAGGCAAGCCCTGTGTCCTCCCAGTTGGCTGTCTGCGTTTTCTTCTCCATTTTTCTTGCTAGCCCATCTAATTGTCCATTAGTTGCAGAGAGGGAGCCCCAACTCCCTCCTTCCAACTTTCTTATCCTCCTTTAAACTGTGTGAGCTTCACTGCCAGGCTTTTTCACAAAAGCTCCACCATTTTCCCTGTACAACCACTTCCTGTTGCCTAGGTGACCAGACTCCAGAGGATACCAATGCTGATGTCTAATGCCACTCTCCTCTCTACCTTTGTCTTTTCCTACTTCAAAATGAGTCTACCCTATGCCATAAGGCTATGGCCTGTTTTCTGTTAGACTGGCTGAATTTACTACAGACAGTAGGCTTCCAATAAATATCCCTAATCTGGAGACAGACTGAAGACAAAATATTGAATTCATTCCTCATGTTTCCGTCATAAACTCCAAATTCTATGGCCATGATGATTGGGGGAACAATAAAACAAGCATCAAGCATCATATGGCAAAATATATTGGAATGTGATATTCTTGGCAGGGATTCATCTCAGAGTGGAAAATGTTTGCTAAGTATAAACACCATAAAGACATGCGCACCATCTAGCCTTTATTATTAGTCACTGTGATTTTTATTTAGCAACTGAAGACTCTGTGAGACTATTCAATTCCTGGAATGGAATTTAGGGTTCTTTTCTGAAAACAATCCAGCCAGGCCTTTGTGTACATGAGCGTTCTTAGAAAGCCTCTGAACATCTTATGCATTTCAACTGGTGGTGCTAGGTCCAAAAATAAAGTCACTGGGAGCTTGTGCTTGCTTCCTACTTCATTGGCACTGGACATTTTCCAAAGCTCCCCTTTGCCTCACCTATCTCCGGCATGGGTTATTTGATGCCCGTGCTTAGGGCCAAGTCAGGAATGGTGTGGGGCAGATGAAGCAAAGATGCTGGGCAGGAGGAGGCCAAGGACTGGACTGTACCTGCCAAAGATACATATAGAAGGCAAAGGAAATCATGCAAAGCAGGTTAGAGGTGACAAGATCACCCACAGTGGATACTTGGACCCGTGGAGAAGCTAAGCTGTGAGGCCTTGACTGGCTTTTGCCTTGCAATTCTCTTCTTCCTGCAGTAGGATTACTGTGAGCCAAGGGAGATCCTGACCTGGGGTTCCATCCCAGGGTGTTACAACATATCTGTTTTGTTGTGCTCTGGTCCTAACTTTCAGCACTGAATATGATGTTGTGTGAAACTCAGCTCTGTGCTTACATGTGCTTCACCTCTTATGGTTTCCTACTGCCTTCCGTGTGACCTTCACAACAGTGCCACCATTTCGTTCTAACTGCTTTGGCCTTTGAGCCCACCGAGTGACTGGATCATCATCTACTTGAGCGCCAGAGCTACTGCCTATGGCTAAGGCATGTCTTTCTATCCGTATCATCCATTTCTACCTATTATCAAGTGGAGCCTGTGTCTTTCAAGGACCGTCGGACACATCCGTGGGCAAAAACCTAAAATGATGGGTGGCAGGAGTTATGGAAGGTAGCAAGGAGACAGGGCCTCTGTTAACTCCTAGTTGCCTTTGTGCCAAAGAGAAAAAACACATCTCCCTTGGATGGAACAGTTAAAAGGTATTCTCTCTGCACAGTGTACTGGTCTGAGTGGTGGCCCTCTAAAAGATGCATGCTTGTCCTCACAGTCAGTACCTGTGACCTTACTTGGATCTTTGTAGCTGCAATTAAGGCTCTTAAAATGAGCTCATTCTATATTGCCCTAAGTCAATGACAGCCATCCTTATAAGAAGAAGAGAACTGCCCCTAGAAGCATTGCAGGTGTGGCTGCTGTGTCACATGTGTGTCAGTAGATGGCAGAGAGAACAGAGGCTGTGTCTACGCTTAGCGTTCTGACCTATGAACGTCGGAATGATAAGTAGCCTAACATTCCCTGAAAAAAGCAAGCCTGACATGACCACCAGTCCAGCACCAGGGGGCAGACAGGGAGCTAGCCTGAGACAATCAACAGTCTGGCGCTGCACAGGCCCCAATGGCTCCCAGGACCTGGAGCAAGCTGGAGACTGGAAGAACCCTGTCTAGGACTGAGGGCCCTGGGCAGGAGTGAGCCTGAGACATGGCAGGCCTGTCGAGGAGGAAGCCTGAGATGATCACCAAAGCCTGTGATGACCACCAGTCGGGTACCACAAAGGCCGGGGGTGGGAGTGCAGGCCATGCCTGAGATAACCCCTGCCCAGCACCGTAATGCCTGAGTGGGGCATCGCCCTGCTGAGACCACTCCTGAGATGACCCCAGAAACTCAGAAATCCCAGGCACCACTAAGAGGAGCAAGTAAGTGGTAGAGAATAGAAGAGAAAGAAACAGAAGGATGTGGGCACAGTGAAGAGAGGCAGAACTGGAGACTTGAGGGTAGTGAAGAACAGCCTGATATGAGTGGCTGGTGATGCGACCTGGGACCACGGTGGAGTCCTGGGCTATGCTGCCACGGGGGCCACATCTGGGTCTGTGGTTCTGCAGCAGCAGGGGTCTGTCCCTGGTCTGGGCTGCAGCTCTGGGACCTGTTGCTGTATGAGGTTTATGTAAAACTGGCCCCACCCCTCATCTGGGTTTCGTGGGAGTACTGGCCCTGGGGGCATGACCCTGCAGTACTAGCTGTAGTACTGAAGAGGACAGCCTGCACAATGATAGAGCTGTGGGTGAGTAAGCCTCCAAGGATGTAGGAGTAAGACACCTGGCCCCCTACCTGTGGGGAGAGATACCCTCCTATCCTTCACCCATTATCACCTGTTGCAGGTGAGAGAGCTGGCACTGAGGTCGTCAGAGCAGGAGTGCTTGCCTTGCCTGCTGCAGCACTCAGGCGAGCAAGCCCTGCCCCTTGCCTGGGCAGCATGGTAGAGCTGGCTGTGGCCGTGGGGGCTGCAGGTGAGGCATTGATGAGGGGATGGGTGTGGTACGGCCATCTGGGCTGTGGAAGAGGTTCTTCCCTCCCTCAGCTCTTGCCATCTATGGCAGGCAGGAGAGCTGGCCCCAGGGTCATGGGAGTGGAGAAGTGGCCGTGTCCCTTACCAGCTGCAAAACACCACTCCTGGGCCCTACACCATGCCTGGGTAGAGTTGGACCTGGTGGTGGGGGTTGCTGGTGAGCAGGCTCTAAGCAAGTGAGAGTGGGAGTCCTGGTGGGCCGACCAGCTCAGATACCTCTCAGGCCCAGATCCAGGGCTTTGAATTGGCTCACCCCAACATCTACTTCATCTATGAACTGCTGGAGTTCATGAAGAGGCCAGTCCTATAGATCCAAAACTACAGGATCTCCACGATACAAGGAAACAACAGTATATCCAAGAAGAGTCCCAGTGAGGTTCCAGTACTGATAGAGTAGAAGAAGCCAGGGGCCTCAGACCAGACCAATAAGTTACTGCAATGAATACAAACAAAGAAGTGTGGATTAAAGGGTATACACTAACACACTATAACTCCCACAACAAGATTTTTTTTTTCTCTGTTGGGGGAGAGGTTGCAAGGGTGGAGGGTAGGTATGAGGGGGTGGGGAAATGAGAGGAATTGAGGTGCATGATGTGAAAGTTAAAAAAACCAAAAGAATGGAGATGCAGAGAAGATGGGGGTGGAGCAGAGACTGGGATGCCAAGGGATGCCACACTTTTCTTTAGCTCTCAGAAGCAAGGAGCAAGGCTTCCGCAGGTTTCCTCAGAACCTCTGAAGGAAGCAGCCTTGTTGAGCTTGAAGTTTTGAAGGTGAAACCCTCAGAACTGACAGGGTGGGTATCTTGTTGCCTTAATTTAGCTTTCAGTGACTGGGTGCAAGAGATCTAGGAGACTAACTCATAGCCAGTAAATAGACACGACTTCCTGGCGGTATGTATTCTGGCTTTGAGCTTCTTCCTTGCCTCACAGGCTGGTTTCCCCATCACTCACAAAGGCTTTGATGGAGACCAAAGAACCAGAGCATGAATCCATACAAAGATTAGAGAGCGCAAGGATGTAATAATAAAAAATGGATTTTGGAGACAGACAAAGGCCAAGATTCAGCAGAGCTAAGTATTTTCTAATTTGAAAGATGGGAGGAAGGAAGGAAATGACACTTATTAATCAACCTGATAAGAATTATTGTCCTGTTAACGTTAGTGGCTAGCCGACAGCCTTGCATGACAGCGTACAATATTTCATGTCCCATTTGTCTTCCTTGAATATCTATTGTCTTTCTTCTTTTCCTCACTCTGGGTAACCAGTATGAACATTGTAAAAAGAAAGAAATCTGCTTGGATCCACACTGAACACCCACTTCAGGGCGGGAATGTTGGGTGCCTCTTGGAACTGCAGTCAGTAGCATCTGCACTGTCTTGTTGGGCCTTGCTCGAGAGCGAAGTCCATACTTCCTTGGAAAGAGAGGCAACAGCTAAGCATACGCTTTGTAACCCCCACTTTCCTGTACTGGTTATGTGTCTGTTGCTGACAAAAAGCAGCTTTGGAGAAGAAAGGTTCATTTTGACTTATAGTTCCCGGGGGAATTGAATCTACCATAGTGGAGACGTCATGCAAGCGGAAAGATGATGCTGGCCTGACAGCATGAAAAATACTTGTTGAATTTCATCCACACACAGGAAGGAGAGAGAGAAAGATAGATGGAGAGAGAGAGAGAGAGAGAGAGAGAGAGAGAGAGAGAGAGAGAGAGAGAGAAATAACAAGCAAGGCGAGGCTCTACAACCTCAGCAAGGCTCCACACCCTAAAGGCTCAAAAAGCATCTCAAGCAGCACCACCAGCTGGACAAAGTGTTGTAATATATCAGCCTGTGGGGGACACATCTCATTCAAACACCTCCCTAATGTGGTGACAGTTTGAAATCCTCTTTGCCTCTTGGCTTTGTACATAGATTTGCATGTACAAATCTGGTTTAAGACAATATCATGAGGAACACAAGTACCCATTTTAGCTTGGGAATATTTGATCTGTCATGCCAACCTCAGCAGGAACTCAAGCAGGGAAAAAGGGCCCTTTACTCTGGATGCTCATATTTGAGTGGTGTTGTCTTTGGTAGACAAAGTGAATGAATTTATCTTCATTTAAAAAAAAAAAAAAAGCAAGGTGTGTGAGGGTGTTGGTGGTGGCTACCTTGGGTTAAAGAGGACTGAATCCACATTGATCCAAACAGTGTGTGACTGGCCACTGTGGCTTGAGGGCATCTCTGTGTTCTGAACCTGAAATTCCGTAGTGTTCTGAAATGATATTAATCTGCACTTGTAAACTGTTGACTTGATCATATTTTGGTGCTGTGTGACACATACTTGATGGATAACATTAAGTCTGTTTTTCCAAGTTTACTCCAGCGTGATGCTGGGGCCATAGTTTGCATCTCTAAATGAGAGGTTGGGGCTGGGGGGTGCCCAGAGAAGAAAGGTCATCTCTTGTACCCTCATGAAAGCTGCTTTCTTAAAGCTTATGCTTCATCGTAGAGCCAAGAGATGCCGAGGAGAGAGCAGCAGCTTTTACAGAGGATTCTGAGGATTCAGCAGGGCTCTTAGGGAGATGGTGGGAGGATTCAAGTGGCTTGGCCTTTCAGAGTAGCAGAGAGTGAAACTGTGGCTTTCGAGGTTTCTCTTTATGTTTCTATATGTGATTATTAAGGAATTATGCAGTTTATGTAATTGTTAATGAAGACTCGCTCCAGATGAGTGGTGATTTACAGAATTACTCCTATGTCATGTGCCTGTTCTGGGTGCCTGCTTGGATGTGCATGCGTGTATGTAAGCAACTCAAATAAAAATTCGGCTTTAGGGAGTGGGGAGGTGGCTCAGCAGTGAAGAGCACTGGCTGCAACTCCAGAGGACCTGGTTTTATTTCCAGCACCACATGGTGGCTTACAACTGCCAGCTCCAGGGGATCGGACATGATCTTCTTGCCTCTGCAGGCACGAGGCATGCATGTGGTGAACAGACACTCACACAGGCAAAAATATCTGTACACATTAAAGCACTGAAAAGAAAATGCAGGCTTTAAAGGGCTGAGTTTTGCTCTTTGAATAGGCACACGTGCTTTAAAAGCATGAACTTGATGCCAAGCATCAAGTTCTCAATAATTTGAGAGTCTTTTCTACTTTGGTGTTTCCTTTCGGTATTACCAGGACTTCTCCTGCCAAAGTCCATTGCTTAAGGGGTAGTTAAGTAAAGATGCTGAAGTACTTGGTAAACCATTATCCTCGTGCTACCCTGCAGTCAGTGGTTATAGCTATTGACAAAGGAGGAGAATAATTTCAGAGTCTTTTGCTGATCCTCAAATCACAGTTCAACATATTTCTTAGCTGGAAGGCTGTTTTATCCCAATCCAAGGTGGTGTGGACAGACTTATGGAATGAATTTTCCTGGTCTCCAGAAGCTTGTCAGCGGTCCAGTGACATGTTTTTTCAAATAATTCAACTAGTCAGGTCCATCTGGAAATCATTGTTTTGATGCTTCCTGTCTGTCTTTCATGTGAACCCCCCTCTTTCAAAGGCTACAGAAAGACTGGGGTGTCCCAAAGTAGTATTTAATACCCCGCTGACATTCAAACAAGTCAGGGGCTTCTCTGGACACTTACGTATTAACACAGGGTGCCTCAGAGACCTGGAGTCATGGAATGTTGGGTTCAGAATGTCTTGTGGGCCCGCACCCATGTCCCAGTTGGGGAGATAGCCTCTGTGGATTCCAATCTAGGTGGTCTCCAGCCTTGGTCTCTGCATCCTGAGGGGAAAAGAAACTTCCTGTTTCCTGAGGCAGCCTGCTCCCAAGGACAGTTCTGTTGAGCTGAAATACACTTAACGTAATCTTTGATCTTAGTTTTGCTTCCTAAAGCAAAGAAGAATAAATGTTTCTCTGATAGGCTGCCCGGTTTAGACAAGTGAATAGAGGTACTGGATTTGATTCTACTTAAGTAGCCAGGCAATTCAGAGACTTTCTCAATCTAAGGTCTCTACCACCTCCATTGTAGTGTGGACCAAATAATGTATTTTAGCCATCCATCATGGTGCTTGGCACATGGTAGGCATTTGTTGAATATTCCCCTCCTCCTTGCACTTGGAAACTCTTCAAATACTTACGACAGCATATCTCTTTCCTTTGGTGTTCTGTTTTCCTGGGCCACTCTACTGAGGATCAAAGGGATGGAGGCAGAAGCGGGGCTAGGAAATCTAAGTCAGTGTGTCCTAAAGTATGGGCGTCAGCAGGTGGTGAGAAAGATTATTTTTAGACAGTACGTGACGGGTCATTTTACAAGTATGTTCAAATCTATCTAACGGATATAGCTCATAGCTGTCCTATTATGGTGGGAGAAACTATTTTCCTATCAACAAGAGTCCACTTTAAGAATAAGCTTTTTAAAGAATGAACCAAATCAAACACAAAGGAAAAGAGCTCTCACTAGTGTCCTGTTTAAAATCAAATGAACTTCCAAGAAAACCAAACCCGATTTCAGGATCTTCTTAGAAAGTCCAACCAAAAAGGCTACCAGAAGTAGGAAATGCTGGAAAGGCAAACTGTAGAGAGACTAAGAAAGCTGATCAAAGATGGCCAGAGGGCTGGAAGGAGGACAGTAGGGATAAAGAGGTACAACACAGAGGATTTCTAGGGCAGCAAAGCTGCTGTATAATCCCATAATGGTATGTATTTTTACATATTAAAAATTTCAAAACCCGCAGAATGCAAAGCAGAGTAAATTCTGATATGAGCTGTGGATTTCAGTTAACAATATATTAATATCGTCTGACCAATTGTAACAAGATATTAGTAATAAAAGAAGCTGGAGGAGGGTATGGAAATTTGGTACTTTTTGTTCAATTCTTCTGCAATCCTAAAACGTTGATAAATGTTTACTAATAATTATATATAATATATTAGATGTTATATATTACCTGTTATATTGTTATATTTTATATATGATTTCTATTTTATTATATATTATTTGTATATAATATGTTATTATAATATATAATTATATATTGTACATTACACACATACATCACTAACTACTCTAACCAGTCCATTTATTTATTTATTTTCCTAATGTCATCCCCAGATCAAGAACTCACCTCCCTGTATGCTTGACACTGGGCATGATTCCAGCAGTTCCGTTCCATTCCTGTCACCTATGAGGTTGCCTTAGAATCTGGGCTTCTGGTGGGTGAGAACACTGTAATCTCCTAAGCACATCATGTAGTCCTAGCTGACCTGGAAAACTCAGAATGCAGATCAGGCTGCCTTGAACTCAGCCATCTATCTGCCCCTCCCTCTTGGGTTCTGGGATTAAAAGTGTGCACCATCCCAAACAGCCTGATGTTCAGTTTGAATCAGGTGCGAAAAAAAATCATTAGGCTAAAATTCAGAGTTTCTAAGAGGCTTGAAGGTAGTGGCTCTGGTCTCTCTTTGTAATTTATTTATTTTTATTTTATGTACTTTGGTGTTCTGCCTACATGTATGTCTGTGTATGTTTCTGTGAGGGTATTGAATCTCCTAAAACTAGAATTGTAGACAGTTGTGAGCTGCTATGTGGGTGCTGGGAATTGAACCCTGTTCCTCTAGAAGAGCAGCTAATGCTCTTAACTGCTGAACCAGCTTTCCACCCCCATGGGAGGATGTCTCTTAATGTTTCCTCTGCACTCTGGTACCTGATACAGGTACAGCTATCATTGGGACAGCAAAAGAGCAAGAGCCCTGGTTCTGCTTGAGTTTGGCAACTCTAAAAGGGACTAAGTGGTTAGACCAGTTCAGACTTATCAGGCAAGAGAGAAAGAAACAGAGTCAGGAGGGAAGTCTGACGAGAGAGGGAAGCTGTCTCCTATAGAGGTAGGATGAATGAGGTGAACGGCTCTCTGCGTCCCCTTCTAAGTAGCCATGGGTTCTGATGCATGGGTAAAATATATGCATCTGGGAACCAGCTTGTCTCACTCTCCGCTAGAAAGTTTTTATCTCTATCACTCAGTTCAGAATCACCTTAAAAATGTTCATCATGAGTGAGGGTGGGGTCGTGAGGCCTGTCCTTCTCTGAGGGACTATTGGTGGCATTTTCATAAGTGGTATACACACTGATAGGTTTCTCCTGCTACAGTAAACTACTTCCCTCCCATGCTCAGGCAAGAAACTCAGACTCACTGGGCCACACACAAAAACAGACATGAAAGTGGTGTGTGGGTGAGGGGGCTGCTGAGAATAATTCCAGAGGGAAGGAAAAAGAGTTGAGAAAGGGGATGGGATCAACATGACTGAAATTTACTTTTTATATAGGATAGTCAATTAATCTTTTATTTATTTAGGGTTTGTTTTTGTTTTTTGAGACATGGTTTCACTGTGTAGCCCTGGATATCCTGGAACCCACTCTGTAGACCAGGATGGCCTTGAACTCACAGACATTCACCTGTTTCTGCCTCCTGAGTGCTGGGATTAAAGGCACATACCATCATTGCCTGTTGTCAATAAAATTTTAAAGCACAGATTTATTTTATTTTATTTATAAGCATATGTGTATCTGCACAAGCTAGTGTGTGTCACATCTGTGCAGGTGCCCACAGAACACAGAAGAAGGTGTCAAATCCCTGGAACTGGAGTTACAGGTGTTTGTGAGCTGCTGGATGTGGGTGCTGGGAACCAAACCTGAGTTTTCTGGCTTAGTCATCTCTCCCAAGGTCAGGACTCCCTCCCCCTCCCCCACATATTTTAAAGAATGACATCACTCATTCGATTTTATGCAACGCTAACATGCATTAGAGCAATGGATACCAGAACACTGGTTTCAACCATGTCTGTAAGCGAATGTCTTCCATACTGTGCCTGACCCCTTTCGGGTGCCCACATGTTTCTGATGCTGTTAGGCCAGGACTGTCCTGCCAGGGGGATGGGAATACCTAGAACTTTTCCACAGCTCTGACATCATAAAAGAAGTATCTTTTTCGATGTGAGTGATTGTTACACCAGTGTATTGGTCAGGGTTCTCCAGAGGAAGAGAACCCAGAGAATGAACACATACATACATACATATGTATACACACGTATTGGATTTATTAGAATGGTTTACAGGCTGTGGTCCAGCTAATCCAACAATGGTTGTCTACTAAAAGAAGGTCCAAGAATCCAGTAGTTGGGTGGATGAGACATCCAGAGGCAGCTGGTTATCTCAGCTGCTTTTCAGTATGCTCTAATGTCTCTGAAGGAAAGGAGCTGCCAGTGAGAGCAAAAAGGCAAAGGGCAAGCAATTCCTTCTTCTATGTTCTTTATATAGACTGTCACCAGGAGGTGGCCCAGATTAAAGATGGATCTTCCCACTTCAAAAGATCCAGATTGAAGGAGGATATTCCCACTTCAGATGCTTTAATTAAGAACAATCCCTTATAGGTGTGTTCAGCCACTTGGGTTTTAGTTAATTCCAGATGTAGTCAGTTGACACCAAGAACAGTCATCACAGCCCTGTGAATATGAAAATTTAAATAAGCCAACAGTTACATGATATGATTATAGGAATAATGATTAAATAAAAATGTGGGAAAAATGAGATATTTTTCTCTTGGGATAACTTGGGTTGGCAGAACTCACTCCTCTTTATATCATGTCATATTATGGAAAAGTCCTTATTTGTCTTCCTAAGTCTGTGATTTTATGGGGAAAAACATTGCTCTTCATGCATCTGTTAGCCACTCAACACCTCTGGACAGATGAATAATGTTTTTATTTATTACTGTGTTGGAACACGGTCTCATACAGCCCAGGATGGCTTCAAACTTGCTTTGTGGATGATGCTGGTCCCAAACTCCTGATCCATCTACTTTCATCTTCCAAGAGCTAGGATTCCAAGCCTGTGGCACCATGTCCACTGGACAGATGGGTTCTATGTCCAGTACCAAGGAGGCTAGTCTGATCATCATGGGTATGGACACCAGTCACACTTGCCTGGAGCCAGTCTAGCAGAGGAAACAGAGGATGCCTCGCTCCAGCTGGATTACAGATTTCAAAAAGCTACTGTTTCCTGAAATTCAAGTACTAGTGGACTTTCTATAGTTTTATTTACAGAATCTGGCAAATGTCAGCTGTCAAGAACCAAAAAAGACCTGCCTCTTGCAAGGGGATAATCAGTTTTGTAAGGTAGTTTTCATCATAGAACGTGGGGACTACCACACATTCAGTAATTGACAAGAAGGGCAAAGCAGTGCATGCTGTTGATTGAAAGCTCTTTTCCCTTTGAATATAGAAGTGACAACAGGAAGGTGGCAGAGCCCAAGGTCTGTGAGAGGTGGAAGATAGCACAGGCTGCCCCACACACATATCAAGAAAGTCAGTTGCTCCATGGAGTAGGCTGGCCATCAAGTGAACAGGCATCCTAGCAATGCAAGGGCAAGAACAGGAGGTCATGGGGACAGGGATAGAGCTGGCTTCCCTAATGGTCTGGATCCCTATGAGATGTTTGGACACCTACTATCCAGTGTTTAAAATGACAGTGCCTTGTTTGGTGGCATTAAAATCCAACGAGAAGGGCTGGGGATGTATCTCAGTTGGTAGAGTCCTTGCTGAGCAAGAGGGAGGTTGTGAGTTTGGTGTCTAGCACTGCAAACTAGGTGTGGTTATAAATAGCTATAATCCTAGTATTTGGGAAGTAGAGACAGGATCAAAAGCTTAAGGTCATCTTCAGCTATGTAGTAAAGTCAAGGATAACCTGGGGTACATGAGACCCGACCCTGCCTAAAAAAAAAAAAAAAGAAAGAAAAGAAAAATATTGAAATGAGTATTCTGGAATTTTGGTTTCTTTAAAAAACACAGAAATATTATAATTAATATATAACATAAATACTTCATTTTAATCCCAGCAGTTGACTGTAATTTGCCTCGTGCTTTAGCAGAGGTACAATTTTGCCAGCTGCAGACAGTTTCTGCATTTGTGTGACATTTGGAATTCTGGGAATTTTTAGAGGGTATATAAATGCTAGAGCCTGGATAGGTGAGTTGGCGTTTGTTGGTTATTGGGGTGGGGGGGTGTTGCTGGTCACTGTTGGTCAAAGTTTGTTAAGTAGTCATGTGAAAAGAAGAAACAAGAAATAAGATACCCAGATGATGAAGATCAAATTTGCCCCAAGAAACTCGATGCACCTCATCAGCAGGAAGTAGTCTAACAATAACATCACCCCCCTTCTGACTCCTGACTTTCTTCAGGGATCTCTTTCCTTCCCTCTCTATCCTTTTTTTTTCTTTAATATCTAGTGTTAGAGGGTTGAAAGGGTGGAAGGAAAAGGGTAGAGAAAGATGAAAGGAAGAAGAACCCATACAATAGCAAACACCAGTTGTAAGAGTAAAAGATAAACCCCAAGAAATCCATTGAGAGCCAAAGTAACAGCCCAGTATGACAGAACATCTTGGTTTCTGAAGAGAAGGCATCAGTAAGAGCATGGGTTAGAGTAATGATCCCAGTGTACAATGGTTGGTTATGGTGAGAGCAAGTGGTAGAGAGCCAGAGAAGGGAGTCAATAAATATGACAACTGAGGCTGTTGGACTCTTAGGCTTCTCAACACAGGGGGCCCTGGCAGGATAGCTCTTTTGGATAGCTCAGTGGTAGAGCTGAGGCAACCTGTCCTCCATCCTGACTAGCTGTGGGTCCACAGCGTGTAGTCATCCATGAGGTCCAAAAGTACCAATATACGAGTGGCCCAAATTCTGGGGCTTCCAAATTTTCTTCATTGGTGCCAGGAAGGAATGTACCATAGAGAGAAGACCATGTACCAGATGCTGCAGGGAATGGCAACAGAAACTGTCACAGAAACTGTCGGAGGAGCAGTTCTGACTGAAACATGCCTAAAAGGCTGGTGAGTCACTCTATCAAGACAGCGCTGGAGGACACAAAAGCTTTTCTTCCCTTGGAAAGCAGAGACAATGAGAAAAAGGTGGCCGTAGGCTTCTGTAGGTGTTCTGTGATCTCTGCCTGGCCACTTAAGCCCAGCAGGAGCCTGTTCTAAAAAGGCCAGTCCTGGAGTGAGTTTCCAGATTGAGCCGTCTGCGCCATCCACAGAAGAGTGCATGTTTCCATGAGGTCTGACGTCTCTGTCAGCTGTGTTTAATCTGGTTTGCCCTGTGCCAAGGCATAGAAAGAGATCCAGGTGTGTTGCAGGCTCCACCAATAACAAAGAAGGTGGTTTAGAGGATGTGAAGGTGCAGGAGAGGCGAACAAGACAGAAGGAGACCAGATAAATGTTAACAAAACCCTGGCTTTGAGCCCTGGCGCCATGTAAACCCATTGTGGTGGTGCACACCTTGAATTCCAGGACATGATTGTTATTTATTTATTTTTTTGGCTTTGATTTTTGCCTTAGTTTTACTGATTTAGATGCTTTGCCTGATGATTAGTGTTTGTTAGCTCTTTAGCTACTTTATTTTTTAAATTTTAAGTTACATTTTTTCCCATAAAGATGTGTATTATGTGATTAAACTCCCAAGGTTATTATTATTATATTTTTTACCCCAGTTACTTTCTTCCAATGATGGAAAGCTCACCTATGGTTGTGGAAACACTTTTCAGTTTAAGTTTTCTTCCACCCCCTTCCTATTTTTTTATGTGTGTGTGGTGTGCGTGTGTGTACATGTTTTTGCACGTCCATGCCTATGGAGGCCCAAGGTTGATGTCATTGTCCATCACTCTTCCACTTCCTCTGAGGTGGGATCCGTCAACCAGATCAGAGCTTGCCAAGCTTGCCAGCTTGCTCGGGGCATGCCCTCTGTCGACCCTCCTTCGCTGGGGTTCCGGGCTGGTTGACATGTCCACCTAGAATTTACATGGGCCTCTGGGGAATCCAGTCCTCAAGCCCTTTAACCACTAAACCATCTCTGCAGGCCCTTCATCTAACTTTTGAATGAAGTCTTCACAAGTTAAAAATCCTTGGCAGACGATGATTTTTTTTCCTAACTCTGGGAGTCTGACCATACCGTTGGCCTCCGTGTTGCTGTGTGGTCCCTGTTCAGCACTGTTTTCCTTTCACTTACTGGATTTCAGTGTTTACCATGTCTCCACTTACATTCTCACCTGTAAAATAAACTATTTAAAAGCGATTTTCACATTCCCCAAGTCGAAACTGAACCAAAAATAAAAAATGCGTTATTCCAGTGAGGGAAAAAATATGCTCACAGGTAAAATCAAAATATGTTCAAAATCCAAGGCCAAACCTTAGAATTTATTTATCTCATATACAATTAATTGCTTTTTTGAAAATTACTCACTTCACTATTGGTTCAGTTTGGAAATGGGGCATCAAGAAGCAAACACAATGAAGTTTTGTGAGTTCACGTGAGAAGGAAAGCCCGCCCCTCTCAGCATTTGCACTAACAACCATGACGTGTTTGTGCTCAAAGATTGCTCCAGTCATGTCAGGGAGGAGCAATCAGGAGCTTGTGAACTCTGGGCCAGTTGTCACATAAAGGCCGGTGACTAAACCGCCAACCCCGAGGTCTTCACTGTAGAAGATGGTTACAACAGAGAGGCGATGGCAGCTTTGTCTGGGTTCTGCCTCTGCATCTGATCCCCTGAAGGCTGGAGGAATTTAAGTGCTTATCCTTTGACCACTCACTGACTAGTGATGCTCTTGCTGTGGATGAGAGTCAGTATGAGCGCTGACTACTGTGTTGCACTGCACTGGTGAGGCTTAATGGAGACTCGGTGGTAGAGGACAGGATGGTTTCCTCTTAGCTCTCTTGATGATGGAAGTTTCCAGCAAACAGATGAGGGTGATTTGATTCTAACTCAGAGGTTCTCAACCATCCTAATGCTGCAACCCTTTAATAGAGTTTCTCATGCTGTAGTCACTTCCAACCATAGAATTATTTGGTTGCTGCTTCATAGCTATAATTTTGCTACTGTTATGAATCGTGATGTAAATATCTGACGCATAGGACATCTGACATGCCATCCCTGTGTGGGCCGTGACCCACAGGTTGAGAGCCACTGCTCTAACGCATCTCGTGCTGGTGCTTAGATCCCTGCCTAGACTTTTCCCAGGTGTCTAAGGGAGGGAAAGAAGTGAATTTTTGGGTATCAACCCATAGTTCAGTCACAGTGTAGAATAAAACATAACCAAGAAGCCTGAACTAGAAAATGACTCATTCTAGAATGGAGAGTGACACTTTATATAATGGATGGCTACTGAAGATAGCACTCCTTCATATTTTTATTATTTAGTGCTTGTAAAAAAAATGAATGAGAACATATAGGTTTGGAAAGGATGAAATCAGTTCATAATGCCTTGGTTCTGAGGCACTTTTAAACATCTGAATGTACAAATAGAATCAGTAAATGGATTCCTGGATCTGAAAGTCCTGAAGAATTCTGACATGGAACTTGGGACCCAGTGACTAGCTTATGGATGGACTGTGAGAAAGGGAGAAGAAGATGGGGGGAGGAAGAGAGAGAAGGACAAGAGAAAAAGATCAGGATGATGAAGAGGATGGGCAGGAGAGGGGGAAAGGGAATGGAGAGGGGGAGGAAGAGGAGGAGAGGGAAGAAGAGGAGAAGGCAGTGATAAAGATAAAGCTCAAGGAAAAAAAATGCCAATGTTAAAGGGATTTGGCAAAGAGATACAGGTAGAAAAATCCATAGAGCTCATTTGACACTACTTAACAATGATTAAAAGAATTTTACATGCAAAAATCGTAAGACAGGGACAGAAGAGATGGCTCAATGGTTAAGAGCACTTGCAGCTCTTGCAGAGGATCTGGGCTCCTAACACCACTTTGGGCAGTTTTCAGCCTCCTGTAACTCTGGATCCAGGAAAGCTGACGCTCTCTTCTGGCTTCCATGGGCAACTGCATGCACATTCTTTACATACATACACTCAGGCACATGCACATAAAATAATAAGTAAATGTTAAAGACAAATTATGAGAATAGTACTACCATTATGTAATAATATCTATAAATATGGGCACAGGTATGTAAATACGAGATTCATTCATTCATTCACGGTCAAGATACTCATTCTTTTCATCCACTCATTATCCATTGAATGCCTACTATGTTCTTGGTATTATTCTAACTATCAATAATACAGCAATGAGAAAGAGAGGCTTTTTTTCTACATCTACACACACGAACACACACACACCCTGAATACTTTAGAGCCTGCACCTCAAGAGACCATGCAGTGTGTCGATGGTTCTGTACTTTTTCAGGCCAAGGGGCTTTGGCTCCGTCATTGTAGCTCTCTCTTATTAAAAAAAATTAACTGGATGGTTGACAGTAGGATTCTAGCCTACTCGCCTTAAGAATACTTCCAGCTAGTCACCATGCTGAACCAAATTGGCATTTGCCTGACATTATGTAAGAGCTACGATGACTGATTCCAAAGCCACGTGTTGCTGGTGGCCATGCTGCAGAATGCAAGTTGCCCCTTGGCCTGAAAAAAATGCAGAACTATCTACATGCTGCACTATAGGACATAGAAGGCGTTCAATGAAAATATATAATATGGTTTTTGTTTTTGTTTTTGTTTTTTTTACCCAACATACATGCGTGAATCCCCTTTAGCCAGGTACTTTCAATACATTTCTGACAAAGATTGGAATCTAAATTTGCTAGTTTCCCCTTTGACTGAACATTTTAACAAGTCTGTTTTATAAATATGGTCATACATGTGCACAACGACCAATTTGAAAAATTATTCTTTGTGGCATTGTTTATAGTAGAAAAATATAGGAAATGACTTAAACTTTCTATTCAATTATTTCCTAATTAGTAATTGATAAATGTATCCATATGGTAGATTATTGTGCACCCATTATTATTAATTTTTGTTTTGTTTTGTTTTTTGAGACACGGTTTCTTGGCTTGTAGCCTTGGCTGTCCTGGACTCACTTTGTAGACCAGGCTGACCTTGAACTCACAGAGATCCGCCTATCTTTGCCTCCCTGGGTGCTGAGATTACAGGCGTGCACCACTGTGGCTGGTTTATGCAGCTATTATAAAGCAAGCTCTACATATTAATTCTAATGACCTTTAACTTACTACACATATATAGCTAACATTGTAGAAAGGATACATACAAATATTTTTTGTATGTGCACATAATATCCCTAGAAGTATGTAGGAAACACTAGTTGTTTCTGGGGTTGGGACCTGAGTGACTGAGGGCTAGAAGTGGGAGTGGAGCAAGAGTTTTCATTGTAATAGTTTGTGGAGTGTTGTCTTAGCTAGGGCTTCTACTGTTGGGACAAAACACCATGACCAAAAGGCAAACTGGAAAGGAAAGGATTTATTCAGCTTACACTTCCACAATACTGTTCATCATTGAAGGAAGTTAGGACAGGAACTCAAGCAGGGTAAGATCCTGGAGGTGTGCGCCATTCCCACTAGCTCAGCCTGCTTTCTCAGAGAACCCAGAACTACCAACCCAGGCATGGCACCACCCACAATGGGCTGGCTCCTCCCCCATCAACCACTAATTAAGAAAACGCCCTACAGCCAGATCTTATGGAGATTTCTCATTTGAGCTTCTCTTCTTTCAGATAACTCTAGTTTGTGTCAAGTAGACTAGCCGACATAGGTCTCTTGTTTTCTGAGTCATGTGAGTTACTATAAAGAAATGCCTTAAAATTAAATATTAGAACCTTCCACCTGACCCTTCTCAATCTGATCTTTGATGACATGGTCAGCCACTTTCTCTAAACAGCACATCTCCCTTTGTGTGAGGCCTCTCTTCTTGCCAGATTGGTCTTCCTGCCAAACAGCTTCCAATTTCGTGTAGCACTCCATTCAGTCCCTTCAGAGTCAAATATCCAGGCTCTCATGCCATTCTACCTTGGGGATCTCGGTGAGAAGCCGTTGCCTCGGCAGGCCACACTGTTCTCTTGCTTCAGTCATTGCATATTCTTTGAATGTCCCAGGCTGTGTGATGTTCACTAGGACTACATCCTTCCCAACCTACCCCCGGCAGCAGGGAGACAAATGAAGCAGAGAAGCAAAATTGATGGTGTTGGGACTGGTCCAGACACCTGCCCACTGCGTCTCTGCCTTCCTAGAGGAGAGTTCATCTACCCTGAAAACAGATGCAGCACAACATGGCACCAGAAAAGAGGCCACTGACACTTTGTCACTGTCTAGAATGACACACAAGTAAGGAGTGACTTCCCCTGCACTTGAGGGAGGCTCCTTGGCACCCACAACGGAGCTCCTGTCTTACCCTTCACTAGATCTCTGCAGCCTGCATGTGGGATGTCATTCAGTAGGCGAGGGCCTGGAGGTGTACTAATAATTTGATGCTTTTTTCCTCTCTCCTTAGTTCGGGTCATGTTGTATGACTTACTGTGATACTGCT